>NC_047125.1:31252956-31625887 GCF_902500255.1 Thalassophryne amazonica | reverse complement strand
ACCTATCAGAAACCTGAGGATGATCAAGAATTAATAAAAGGTAACAAATAGCAAGTCTGTGTACACCAAACACTATATCACTCCATTTCTTTGCACATAAAATTAAAAACTTTCATAATTAATTTCTTTATCTATATTCAAGATACAACGAGGCAAAATGAGAGCCGACTTACAGCAGAGAATTCAAACAAGGGAAGAAAAGGTGGCTGAACTTCGATCAAATGTGAAAGCCTACAAGGTGAACTTTGATCCTGTCAGAGTGGTGTGCCAAATAAATGTACAAAACGCATAACAGAGCTACAATGCAACACAATTATATATTATTATGCTGTTGATGTGGAACACAACATTTTTGCTTAAGCACAGTCTCTCAAAATCAGAGCAGGATTGGGACCGCATGTTGATGCCACATAACCATATCCATTAACACAATGGAACTGACCTGGGTCCTGTTTGGCAACCCAAATAAGACATCTATCTGTTTCAGCCAGGTTTAGGTGGGCATCCCTTTGGCCTTTCCAGTTGTTGGGTTCCTCACCACTGAAGCACCTGTGCAATGGATACTCAGGGAAACATGCCACATGGCCAAAATGCTGTAGCCAACACTCCCTCAATATAATTACTACACCTTAGATAAACCTCTCCAAATAACTGCTCATTTGACACAAAGTCATTTCAACCATACCCAAAGATTCTCCAATTAGACCTTGGGGGCAAGACATCTTACCTTAGGTCACTGCTTATATTCTAAGCAGAAATGTGTGTGTATATATATACATATAAAATAGAGAGAGAGAGAAAGTGCATGCATCAGGACCTTGATGATGAAATTACACTCAACAAAAATATAAACGCAACACTTTTGGTTTTGCTCCCAATTTGTATGAGATGAACTCAAAGATCTAAAACTTTTTCCACATACACAATATCACTATTTCCCTCAAATATTGTTCACAAACCAGGCTAAATCTGTGATAGTGAGCACTTCTCCTTTGCTGAGATAATCCATCCCACCTCACAGGTGTGCCATACCAAGATGCTGATTAGTGCACATTTGTGCCTTAGACTGCCCACAATAAACAGCCACTCTGAAAGGTGCAGTTTTATCACACAGCACAATGCCACAGATGTCGCAAGATTTGAGGGAGCGTGCAATTGGCATGCTGACAGCAGGAATGTCAACCAGAGCTCTTGCTCATGTATTGAATGTTCATTTCTCTACCATAAGCCATCTCCAAAGGCATTTCAGAGAATTTGGCAGTACATCCAACCAGCCTCACAACCGCAGACCACGTGTAACCACACCAGCCCAGGACCTCCACATCCAGCATGTTCACCTCCAAGATTGTCTGAGACCAGCCACTCGGACAGCTGCTGAAACAATCGGTTTGCATAACCAAAGAATTTCTGCACAAACTGTCAGAAACCGTCTCAGGGAAGCTCATCTGCATGCTCGTCGTCCTCATCGGGGTCTCGACCTGACTCCAGTTCGTCGTCGCAACTTCGCACAGCCATTGAAGAGGAGTGGACCAACATTCCACAGGCCACAATTGACAACCTGATCAACTCTATGCGAAGGAGATGTGTTGCACTGCATGAGGCAAATGGTGGTCACACCAGATACTGACTGGTATCCCCGCCCCAATAAAACAAAACTGCACCTTTCAGAGTGGCCTTTTATTGTGGACAGTCTAAGGCACACCTGTGCACTGATCATGGTGTCTAATCAGCATCTTGATATGGCACACCTGTGAGGTGGGATGGGTTATCTCAGCAAAGGAGAAGTGCTCACTATCACAGATTTAGACTGGTTTGTGAACAATATTTGAGGGAAATGGTGATATTGTGTATGTGGAAAAAGTTTTAGATCTTTGAATTCATCTCATACAAAATGGGAGCAAAACCAAAAGTGTTACGTTTATATTTTTGTTGAGTATAGGTCTTTCTTGATGATTACCAACTTCATAGGCCATGCTCTCAAAGACAAGAATTTAACTTCCAAAATGAGTAAATCTTGAGCAAGTTAAAAACATTCATACAAATGGATATGGTGCTGATGGATGAGTCTAGGAAGTGATAGAAACCTGGATCTTTAGACTTGATCCAGGACAGCCACAAACCCAAACACTTGGACAGGTCACGCCAATTTTCAAGTGCTGCCATCGGCGCATCATTCATTCAGCAGAGATCACTGTATCGTCAAAGTCAATCTCCTCTCCAACAAAGGTGGACTCCACAACCCTGCCCAACACCCAGGCCATGCAAGAAATCAACAGAGTAGGAACCACAATTCACATTAGAAAAAAAGCTTTATTAAAAAAAATATATATATATACTGTTTGGGGAACATGAACGCAAGTCTAAAAATCTGAAAGTGTGAGTCATTTGTTGATAGGATTTGGATTCTTACAAATTCTCTGTTCACTATTTGTAGGCTACTCTGGACCAAGAGTGGCTGGAGATCAACAGTATATTCTCAGACGTGATTAATGTTGTTCAGGATGCTCGGCAGAAAGCCCTACAACCACTGGAGGAAAGGTTAGTCCTGTGCACCCAATGGTGAAGACCACTGAATCTTTAACTGTTTGAATTTATTTTCCCTCTCCTGTACAACAGCTACAGGACCTGCCCCTAAGTTTTCTATGCACAGCTGGACAAAAAAATGTCTGTAACTGCATAACTAAAGCTAACTCTCTAATGTCATTATTGTTAGGAGATGGACAGCAATGAAAGAGGCAAAAGATGTGATCCAGAAAATTCTGAAAGAAACTGACAAATTCAAAAAAAGCATCATTCAGTTGGACGGAAATGGAAATTTGGAGGTAAGCCCACAGGCTACAACTGCTGAAATGACAGAAAAGTCTAAACCTTTGACTTAAAGGTTAAAGACCACAAAGGCTATCATTTCACTTTATCTCTCCCCTTTCAGTTCATTCACTGTAACTCCCCAGGAAGATGTTTATATTGCCAAAATACTATTTCAAGATTTAGGTAATGATTTAAGGCAAGTTTCAAATTCAAAGACCAATTTTTAAAAAACTGCAATCATAAGAAAGCATTCAACATACACAACAAATGCCAAGGAAGAAAACAAACTACTATAGCTAACTAATTCAAAATACAACAAAGTATGATTAGCACTCCTACTTTCCTAGTAATTAGGAATGAGTGATACAGACTTCAAATTATCTCACAATATTTAATATCAATCAATCAATCAATCAATCAACATTTATTTATAAAGCGCTTTACAGCACCAACTGGTGTCCAAAGTGCTTAACATTAAAAAACAAATTTACAAAAATAAAACACATATAAAATAAAATTTTAAAACAACACATTAAAAAAAAAAGAACATAAAAATAACAGAACATGTCACCTCCCCACTAAGTGTTAAAAGCCAGTTTAAATAAATAAGTCTAACTTAGATTTAAAAAGTGCTAGGTCAGGAATAGTACGTAACTCAAGAGGTAGCTCATTCCACAGTCTGGGGCCAGCTACCGTGAAAGCATGATTACTGTTTCTTTTTATACTATATTTGAACAGGGTCATTTGAGGTCAGGCTAGTCTGACTGTTAAAAATCAAATGAAGGACTTTGTATCTTTGAATGTTTGCTAAAAAGGTCTGTTTACAATTCCTTACTTTCAAACTCTGAATTATTCAGTAGTTAAGAGTTAAGATTTTTTAAGACTCAGGCAGATTACTAATAGAGGATGATATATGACCCTCTCAGATTTCCATGAAACTTTTTTTTTCTTGGTGGAAAGTCTAGATAGAAAAATCCTAAAATTCTAAGTCCCTAAACAAAATTTTTGTTTGTTTTTTGTTTTTCTAGGACTTCTAGAAGGGTCAATTTCTTGAGGTCCAAAATTGAATTTCTTGAAAAAAAATTTGGTTTTGAAGTTGAAATATTTCAATGCACCAATGACTGCTCATCTTCATTTTCATTGCTGTCAATCTGTAATGGAAGGAGCTCTGGAAAATTGCTAAATTCTCGCGAGCAATCAAGGGGCCACCTATAAGGGGTGCTGCAAAACACTACTTTTTGCTGTAGTGACACTTATTTTTTAAGCATTTCTGGACTGCACTCTTAACATACCAAGCTAGCTTATGCATGATATGAATCCATGAAGCAAGCCCAATACTATGCCACTTGAAATTAATGTGGGATAAAATACAGCTGGTGCTCAAGTTGATCAAAACATCAAATTCTGTGTTTTTGGGGGTCACATATTTCGTATGTCTACAAACTGTCATATAAAGATTATAGTGGGGTTCACAAAAAGAAAGGAAAAAAAGAAGTTAAAGCTGAGTTAAGTTATTAAAGAGTTGATACAGGCTGAACCCCACTATAATCTTTATGATTCTTTGAAAAACAGCCTCTTAACAATAGTTGATTAATTTATCAATAATGAATACAATTGTTTATTGCATACATTGTATACACACAGACTAGTGTAGGAAGTGAACTGATGCATTCAACATATGAAGTCTTATTTCTCATTACACAATACCTTTATTTTAACTGCAGTGGACGTAAAGCTGGACCCATCCACCGCTCACCCATGCCCTTCTCTTTCTCCTGATGGTAAGAAAGTGAGTGATAAAGGAATGAACCAGGAGGTACCTGATGCTCCTGGGAGGTTTAATCTGTTTGGCAGCATTGTGGCTCAAAACAGTTTGGCTTCTGCAAAGTCCTACTGGGAGGTGGATGTCAGCAACAAGACCGGCTGGGATCTGGGTGTGGCAAGAGGCAATGCCAACCGCAGAGGGAATCTGACACTGAACCCCGAAAATGGTTACTGGGTAACTGTGCATTACAATGACAAAGAATATGCCGCCCTCACAACGCCACCTGTACATCTTTCACTGAAAGGCAAGCCTCAGAAGGTGGGAGTGTTTGTGGATTACGAAAAAGGACTTGTGTCCTACGACATAAATGCAAAATCACACATCTACTCATTTACAAAGTGTGTGTTCAACAATGAGCTCTTTCCCTATTACAGCCCACATCTTAAAAACAATGGGAAAAATGCCCAGCCATTGATCATATTATGAAATATCATTCATGACTTTCAAGAAAGGTGTGTGTGTTCTTTCTGTCAGTTTACAAAACTTTATATCTATAAAATCATAACTGATCAACTCCACTAAAAAGGTTACAGGTGTTTTTTTAACCTTCCTTTTCTGTTTTTGTTAATAGGCTAGCTGAAAATATTATGATTTTTTTTTATGAAGATGGATGTTGTAAGACAAAATCAAACTTTGATGATAAGGTTTTTTGTTTTTGTTTTTAACTTTCTTGCAAAATCTTTGTGCTCTCACATGATTCTTGCCAGAAAAAGGTTTAGTCAAATGGAACATGAGCACTGGCCATGGCTTGCAAAATACACACTTCCCAAGGGTCTTTCATCATGAGAAACAAACAATTCACGTACTTAACTTGTATAATACAGAATATTACAAACTGGAAACATCTGGTGTTCTTGAAGTAACTTTCACAATACAACACATTTTGCATATAAAGACAACATAATTTTTTTACATTAAGTTATTATTACTGTATTTAGGAAATAATATAATTAATGTTTAGTTAAATTACGTTAAGTTATGGAGAAGGGGTGGGCTTTATAAGTTTATTACTTTCAGCGCACTACTTTTTCGACATGTGAAGATAATTCTGCAATGTGCTGGTACCTGCTTCACTGTGTTTTATTGTTTTCTTTTTCTTTACATGTTCGAAATAAAGATTTCATTCATTCTTTTTTTTTTTGTATAAATGTCTATCCTTGTATGATTAATTTCCATGCTCTTCCCCCTCTCTGTACTTATGCCTTGGCCTTGAAGGGTTAAAGCACTGGCTTTGGGGTTTGGGCTTTGACCGCAAGGGTTTGATCTTTATATACTAAGTTAATAACCTTTAACATTTCAATCATCAACAATAAACAGAGTGATTTCACAGATGATGTGCTATGGGCTTTTTGTTATATGAATGAAGGTAATCAGAAATACTGAAACTGTAAATATTTGAAAACAAAAATATGAAGACCATGATTGTACTGTTTTTCATGACAAATATTTATACATTTTTAAATGTATAAATATATTTTACATAAACACATTTACCTTTACTTCATACTTTCACAAGTCCACACCACTTTCAACATAAAACAACTTCTAATAAATGGCTTCTTGAGATCATTTTCTCCTCAGTCAGTCATTCTGGTTAAGTGCATTGTGTAATATTATTACAAATATTTCGTGCGTGTGTGTACAATATGTATGCTGATGAATGTTTCTGCAATGGTTACTTATATTTTAAAGATTCCAACATTGACCAGAGCTGATGCTGGGACACATTTTCTACATAGATTAAGATTTTTGGGTGACATAGTAGAGAAGCTTGAATCTTCGACTGGACTGGGTTGTTTGACTCAAGGACGATTTTTGGGTGACGGAAAAAGGAATTCAATTGCACTTAATTAAAAAAAGACAGAAAGATCAGAGGAGAATATAATTGTTTTTAAATGAGAAAAATATGTATCTGAGCTCCGAACCGGATATCCAACAACGCTGTCAGACCGATTCAGAACCCCTCCAGTGAAAAGCACCCCTTTCACGGCAAGTGTACATATATAGTTCACCACGACTTAAACGTACACAAATCGCACGCTATGTCACAATTCAGGCCATAAGTCAGGATTTCCGCTTTAAATTCTTCTAGGTAGAAATAATATTAATTTAAAAAAATTTAAGTTAAAAAAGTTTGAACTTAATCTTTTTTTTTTTTTAATGAGTTTTTCCTTTGAATTTTTAAATTAAGAAATAAGCATTTAACAAACCATTGCATATAGCGTAAACAGAATGAGAATCATACTGATTAGTGGACAAATTCAGAATGCGCGTTCACGCGAAAAAGGGCGGGATTTTTACCTCTTTTACGAAGGGGTGTAGAATCCGACAGAACACCTGACGCAGCAGAAAAATCACCACTTCAATATTTAGAAACGAAATTCCACCGCAAATAGTTGATATGGAATACTTTACTCACCCATTTATTGTCCAGCCAGTTTGTTTGACGCGGTCCAGCTACTGAGTGAAAACTTGTCCAAATGAAGAAAATAATTGAATGTCCAGTAAAGTTTGGAGCTAACGGCTAGCTTTGAGCTAGCTGCTTCGTCGCCTTGTACTCTCGTCTTTTTTCATCCCCCTAATCGAGGTGACGCTCAAACTTTTGTACTTGGGCAGTCTTTGTTGTAGTGAAACTAAATTAAACTTGTTACTTTTTAAATTTTTCCAAGACTATTTTTCAAATCGCTTCACCGAACGACCCTATACCTTGCTCAAATCTGATTGGATGCGATGCCGGCTACGATGACCAATCACAGCTTCGCAGTTAACGAACCCGATAGCAACATCAACTAATTGGATAATCGTCTGATGAAAGCGGGAGATGAAAACGGGTGGAGATCTGAAAAGGTGACGCTAGGTGGCGTTGTTTCACATGTTTTAACAATATTGAAAAACAACGTGCAGCAGGCAATAGCGTACTGTGGGAATTTTTTTTTTTCTGCAGGAACACAGCGGAGATGTGCTGATGAGGAGGTTTCGAAATAACCCAAAGTTGAGAAAGAAACTGTCACAAACTAGGAAGACATTTCACATTCACAAATTAAATTTTTATCGACGTAATTAAAATATTGAAACACACACATGAAATCCAAATTTCTTCTTCTTTCTTCTTTGTCTTTCGGCTGTTCCCGTTAGGGGTCGCCACAGCAAATCAATCGTTTCCATCTCACCCTGTCCTCTGTATCTTCCTCTGTCACACCAACCACCTGCATGTCCTCTCTCAGCACATCCATGAACCTCCTCTTTGGTCTCCCTCTTCTCCTCCTGCCTGGTGGCTCCATCCTCAGCATCCTTCTCCCTATATACCCTGGGTCCCTCCTCTGTACATGTCCAAACCATCTCAATCTCGCCTCTCTGACTTTGTCTCCAAACCGTCCCACCTGAGCTGTCCCTCTGATATGTTCATTCCTAATCTTGTCCATTCTTGTCAGTCCCAAAGAGAACCTCAACATCTTCAGCTCTGCCACCTCCAGCTCTGCCTCCTGTCTTTTTGTTAGTGCCACTGTCTCTAAACCATACAACATAGCTGGTCTCACTACTGTTCTGTAAACTTTCCCCTTCACCCTTGCTGATATTCTTCGGTCACAAATCACTCCTGCCACCTTTCTCCACCCACTCCACCCTGCCTGCACTCTCTTCTTCACCTCTCTACCACACTCTCCATTACTTTGAACAGTTGACCCCAAATATTTAAACTCATCTACTTTCACCACTTCTACTCCTTGTAACTGCACTATTCCACTGGGCTCCCTCTCATTCACACACATGTACTCAGTCTTGCTTCTACTGACTTTCATTCCCCTTCTCTCCAAAGCTTATCTCCACTTCTCCAGACTAGACTCAACTTGCTCTCTACTCTCACTACAGATCACAATGTCATCTGCAAACATCATAGTCCATGGGGACTCCTGTCTGATCTCATCCGTCAACCTGTCCATCACCACTGCAAACAAGAAAGGACTCACAGCTGATCCTTGGTGTAATCCCACCTCCACCTTGAATGAGTCTGTCTGACTGCACATCTCACCGCTGTCACACTATTCTTGTACATGTCCTGCACTACCCTAACATACTTCTCTGCCACTCCAGACTTCCTCATACAATACCACAACTCTTCTCTTGGCACCCTATCATAAGCTTTTTCTAAGTCCACAAACACACAATGTAACTCTTTCTGTCCTTCTCTGTACTTTTCCAACAGTATTCTCAGAGCAAACATTGCATCTGTAGTGCTCTTTCTCGGCATGAAACCATATTGCTGCTCACAGATCTTCACCTGTTTTCTAAGCCTAGCTTCTACTACTCTTTCCCATAACTTCATGCTGTGGCTGATCAGATTTATGCCTCTGTAGTTACTGCAGCTCTGCACATCACCCTTGTTCTTGAAAATAGGAACCAGCACACTTCGTCTCCACTCCTCAGGCATGCTCTCACTTTCCAAGATTTTATTAAACAATCTGGTTAGAAACTCTACTGCCATCTCTCCTAGACATTCCCATGCCTCCACTGGAATGTCATCTGGACCGACTGCCTTTCCACTCTTCATCCTCTTCATAGCAGCCCTCACTTCTTCCTTGCTAATCTCTTGTACTTCCTGATTTACTCTCACTACATCATCCAGCCTTTTCTCTCGCTCATTTTCTTTATTCATCAACTCTTCAAAATATTCCCTCCACCTTCTCAGCACACACTCCTCACTTGTCAGCACATTACCATGTGCATCTTTTACCACCCTAACCTGCTGCACATCCTTTCTAGCTCTGTCCCTTTGTCTGGCCAATCGGTACAAGTCCTTTTCTCCTTCCTTACTATTCAACTTCTTGTACAGCTCGCAATATGCCTTTTCCTTTGCTTTTGCCACTTCTCTTTTCGCCTTACGCCGTATCTCCTTGTACTCCTGTCTACTTTCTTCATCTCTCCGACTATCCCAAAACTTTTTCGCCAACCTCTTTCTCCTTATGCTTTCCTGGACCTCTTCATTCCACCACCAAGTCTCCTTGTCTTCCTTCCACTGTCCAGATGTCATACCCAGTACTGTCCTAGCTGTCTCCCTCACCACATCTGCAGTACTTTTCCAGTTGTCCAAAATTGCTTCCCCTCCAACCAGTGCTTCTCTCACCTGCTCGCTAAATTTCACACAACAGTCTTCCTCCTTCAGCTTCCACCATCTGATCCTTTGTTGAGCTCTCACTCTCTTCTTCTTCTTTACCTCTAAAGTCATCCTACAAACAAGTGACACTCTCTCCTGCTACCACCTTACAGTCTGTGATTTCTTTTAGCTTGCATCTCCTATAAAGAATGTAGTCCACCTGTGTGCACCTTCCTCCACTCTTATATGTTACCCTGTGCTCCTCCCATTTCTTAAAGTACGTATTCACCACAGCCATTTCCATCCTTTTTGCAAAATCAACTACCATCTGTCTTTCCGCATTCCTATCCTTGATACCATATCTACCCATTACTTCCTCATCACCTCTGTTCCCTTCACCAACATGCCCATTGAAGTCTGCTCCTATCACCACTCTTTCATGCTTGGGCACACTCTCCACCACCTCATCTAACACACTCCAGAACTCTTCTTTCTCCTTCATGTCACAACCAACCTGTGGGGCATATGCACTGATGATATTCATCATCACCCCTTCAATTTCCAACTTCACACTCATCACCCTGTCAGACACTCGCTTAACCTCCAACACACTTTTAACATACTCTTCCTTTAAAATGACCCCAACACCATTTCTCTTCCTGTCCTCATCATGGTACAACAACTTGTACCCACCGCCAATGCTCCTGCTCTTACTTCCCTTCCACTTGGTCTCTTGCACACACAATATGTCTACCTTTCTCCTCTCCATCATATCAGCCAGCTCTCTCCCTTTACCAGTCATACTACCAACATTCAAAGTCCCCACTCTCATTTCCACCCTTCTAGTTTTCTTCTTCTCCCGCTGTTCATGGCAACGTTTTCCTCCTCTGCTTCGTCGTCTTCACCCAGCAGTAGCCCAATTTCCACCGGCACCCTGTTGGGCAATAGCACCGGTGGCGGACGTTGTTAACCCGGGCCGCGACCGATCCGGTATGGGAATTCGATTCTGAGTCTTCATAGTTCGATTGGCTTGTTTTACGCCGGATGCCCTTCCTGACGCAACCCTCCTCATTTATCTGGGCTTGGGACCGGCACTCAGAATGTACTGGCTGCACACCCCATTCTGCTGACCACAATAAAGTTTATTATTGCTAACAGACGGGCATGTGATAAGGGCACATACGTCTGACAATTTTCTTTAATTTAAATCCCAAACCAAATTCAGATCCTTCATTGAATCTAGTGATCCACCCTTGTCGGAAAATGAATTTTGATCCAACAGATTCAACGTCGTATTTACATCTGGACCGAAGTGCACCAATGGATCGTCAATCACAGGACCATGTGTGACTTTGATCTGGATCGCACGCCTTTGTTTTAGTGGGGCGGCATAGCAAAAAATTGTTCATTTTGTGATAAAAGCATTGAATTTGGCACACGTTTTCTAAATTAACTAATGTTTACTTTCAGATATGGAGCCATGCTGGAGCTGACCCATAAAGAGCTACAGGGGTCAAAATTTAAAAGTGCTTCCAATCATGTTGAAAACTATACCACATTATTTGTCTGATCATAACGATTCCAACAAGGTATAGTTTGGACTATCTATGACTGAATGTTCTGGAGTTATGGGGTAAAAACGGCAAAAATGGTGACAAAGGTCAGTTTCAGTTTTGACAGGGGTCAAAAGCTAAAGTTGCTCCAATTTAGGTAAAAAGGTTAAAAAAAATAATTAAATCAGCCATCACAAATTCACAGCAAATTCAACCAGTATTGTTGTACAATAAAATAATAGACAATAATAATTAAAATAATGACTTACAATTCATAACATAAAAACTTGTAATAATTCAAGAAGTAACTACTTTTATATGGACTCATGCCACCATTTAAAAAAATGAAATACAAAATTTTTTGAGTATCTTTAAGAGTTGAAATAGATCTTTAAAATGTACAGCTATACTGATTAGTAAAACAATCAGCTATATTGACAGTTAAAAAATTTGTCAAGAAATAATTTCACATTTTGGCTTGTTTGGTATTTTGTTCCATTTTGTCAAAAGTGAGGGATTGTTTTTGATTGAATCGTCCTTACTGCTCAGATAAAAACAAGAAACGATGACAACGAACATAAGTAAATTGATCGTAAGGACAAGAGACACAACTGGAAGTTGATTTTTGGCTGTCAGCCCATCTTATTTTTGGCAAAATCTAACTTCTCAAATGAATAAGCAGTCGAGACCTTGGCGAACATTTGAGCAGCATTGTTGCCATCTAGTGGGTGATGTGAGCATTTCAGGGTTTCTGGTGCATTTCCTACTCAACACCCAAATAAAAAGAAAAAAAAAGAAAAGAGGCATTTATAAATGTCAGAAATTCAAGAAACGGTCAAATGGCACTTGAACCTCTCAGTTTTAATGTATAAAAATCAATTTTGAGAGTTTCACACTCCTTGAGTTTTAGGACACTGAAGATTTTTGCCATACAGATGGACAGAAGGAAGCAATTATTCTCGACAAGCACAACTTACAGTTGTTAAAACACCTTTTCCTGGTTGGTCGATAAGTGGTGTTTCTGAGCAAATATGTATTCTATTTGATAAAATATAACAAAGACAATACCATTCAGTATGAACTTACGCACGCACACACACACAGAGTGCAGTCTTTCTTGTAACAACAGCAAAGACAGCTGCTTGTTTTAAAATCATCTGACATTTTTAATGTGATAGCAGAAATAAACCATGTCTCTCTCTGCTCCAGGATCGTAAGATATTTCAAAGATTATGGTATAATACTCATAAGACTGTCCAGTGAATTTTTATTCATTCGTAAACGGTACATGTTTCTGTACTTTGTAGACCAGAAGACAGCTGAGTCGAGAGTTAACTCTTGTCGGAAATTGGGTAAAAAATGTCAGGAAAGCGTGATTTGTTTTACTGACTGACCTTCAGCGAACATAAGAAACTAGCAGATTTTTAACATTGTAACAGAGATCGTACAACATGTTCACCTGCAGAGACGCAAATCTGCTGCTTTAAATATCTTCCTAACTGACAGGGGGAAAAAAACTCTCCCCAGAGTCATTCAGACCATCAGTTCCTTAATGGAAACCGTACAGGAAACAGCTGAAAGACTGCTGTCAAAGTTTAATCTTCATCATCATCATCGTCATCGTCAACATCATCATCATCTTCATCATCGTCGTCATCATCATCATCACCATCATCATCGTCATCATCATCGTCGTCGTCATCGTCATCATCATCAGGATCGATCTTTCCAGACAGCACATCTTCGATCCACTGCTCCAGCTCGTCAGCTGTGGGCATTTCATCCTGGTCGTCCATTTCCATCCACACGCTGTCAGCCTGACGGGGCACAAATATTTAATGTGAAGACAGTTTTTTTTTTTTTTTTTGAATGAATTAATTTATTTATTTGATGCACAGATGAACAATAACAAAGACAATAACAAAAACCTCATAAAAAGAACAATGTAACAGTGAACCCACGTGGCCAAAAGGGTGAAGACAGAAGCGAAATCTGAATTTTTTTTTCTTGTTTGTTTTTTGTTTGTTTCCTACTGTCCAGTTTGTTAAAATGTCAAAACGTTATGATGTAGGGGAGGATGAGAACTGTTCTAATGGTGGGTTCATTGTAACAGACCTTGTTTGTCCAATCAGGGGCCGGGTAGGGTCATGGGTTTTGTTTAGCTGTAACTAGGACAGGTTAAATGCAGAGGATAAAGTGTGTTGAATGTACAATGGCCATAAAGGTTCTTCTTGTGATACATGAAGAACCATCATGGCGCCACTGAGCTAGCTTACTGAGTGAGCTACTGTACTTATGTTGCTAACCACATTACAAACTAATATTTATGTGAATTGTAGAAGCAATTAACTTTCTATCACTGATTAAAGATTATATTGATATGTTTATGGAACAGTTTATATTTTGATAGAGCAGAAATTGTATTTCTTGATACAGTACATATAGCTAATCTGCCAGCACCACCCCTTTGGATACTGCTCGATTCCATCATAGAGTAGAACATTTGATTATGAAAATAACTAACCATCAACTGCATGCAATACTTGTTTATCCCTACTAACGCTTTGCATCAAATACCATATTTTCCGAAGTATAAGTCACAGGGGGGGTTTTGTTGTTGTTTTTAGTAGTTTGGGAGGCACTGCGACTTATACTCTGGTGTGACTTATATACTGAAAAATGACATTTGTTCTTAATAACAGTAATTATAATGACTATTTATGTAGAACTTTCCCAAGAATCAAAGCACTAAACAAAATAAACTTCAGTAATAAAATAATTAATGCCAGTAATAAAAAAATACTCTCCAACAATGCAGAAAAATCAGGTGACAGGTGCAATTTATACTCCGGAATATACAGCAATTAGTATCGTCTTGTTGTTGTTAATTGTCATTAAAGTCATTCTCAATAAAACACATTTTTGGTCATAAATTTAATAAGGTTAATCAATGGACATTTTTACGAGTTTCTTTTTGTTGTTACAACTTTCCCCAGCAACCGTTTCATCCTACCCCAGCATTAGTATGGCTTGTAATAATCCTTGTGTTAGACATTCATTTATTAAATAAGTGATATTATGATGCAACTTTAAATACCTGCTGTTCGTAGTAGAGGAATGTAAGTAATTTATGACTGAACAAAAAGTCAAAAAGCTACAGGCACTGATGGAGAGAATGTCTTACAGTTATTCTGGTCTCACCTACTTCTTTGGCTTTAGATGTTGCTGCAAACATCTTGAGCATATTACTACAGTTCTGGTGAAATGTTGCACAAGCAGCACATCATCATTCACAGATACTTGCACAAAGGTCAATATTACTGCTGTGAGTGAAATCGGGCCTCAGTAATAAAGGTTACATACATCTTCTACATCAACAACACCAATCTGAGGAGATGAGAGGTCGATTCCAAAGGTCTTCTCCCAGTAAGGAACCAGCTAAAAGTAAGATACAACCACAAGGGATGAGGTTAGGCTGACTGTAAATAATCACTTATAATTTAATCACAATTACACAAATTTTAAGATACTGAAATTAATCAAATTTTCAACAAAGTGGTTTTCCCAAAGCAAGACCCATCATCACTATATATACTCAACAAAAATATAAACGCAACACTTTTGGTTTTGCTCCCATTTTGTATGAGATGAACTCAAAGATCTAAAACTTTTTCCATATACACAATATCACCATTTCCCTCAAATATTGTTCACAAACCAGTCGAAATCTGTGATAGTGAGCACTTCTCCTTTGCTGAGATAATCCATCCCACCTCACAGGTGTGCCATACCAAGATGCTGATTAGACACCATGATTTGTGCACAGGTGTGCCTTAGACTGCCCACAATAAAAGGCCACTCTGAAAGGTGCAGTTTTGTTTTATTGGGGGGGATACCAGTCAGTATCTGGTGTGACCACCATTTGCCTCATGCAGTGCAACACATCTCCTTCGCATCATCCGTGAAGAGAACACCTCTCCAACGTGTCAAACGCCAGCGAATATGAGCATTTGCCCACTCAAGTCGGTTACGACGAGGAACTGGAGTCAGGTCGAGACCCCGATGAGGATGACGAGCATGCAGATGAGCTTCCCTGAGACGGTTTCTGACAGTTTGTGCAGAAATTCTTTGGTTATGCAAACTGACTGTTTCAGCAGCTGTCCGAGTGGTTGGTCTCAGACGATCTTGGAGGTGAACATGCTGAATGTGGAGGTCCTGGGCTGGTGTGGTTACACGTGGTCTGCGGTTGTGAGGCTGGTTGGATGTACTGCCAAATTCTCTGAAACGACTTTGGAGACGGCTTATGGTAGAGACATGAACATTCAATACACGAGCAACAGCTCTGGTTGACATTCCTGCTGTCAGCATGCCAACTGCACGCTCCCTCAAATCTTGTGACATCTGCGGCATTGTGCTGTGTGATAAAACTGCACCTTTCAGAGTGGCCTTTTATTGTGGGCAGTCTAAGGCACACCTGTGCACAAATCATGGTGTCTAATCAGCATCTTGGTATGGCACACCTGTGAGGTGGGATGGATTATCTCAGCAAAGGAGAAGTGCTCACTATCACAGATTTAGACTGGTTTGTGAACAATATTTGAGAGAAATAGTGATATTGTGTATGTGGAAAAAGATTTAGATCTTTGAGTTCATCTCATACAAAATGGGAGCAAAACCAAAAGTGTTGCGTTTATATTTTATATATATATATATATATATATATATATATATATATATATATATATATATATATATATATATATATATATATATATATATATATATCACAAAGACTTTAACCCAAAAGCGGAAAATTAAAGTATACGAGTTAGCTGATGACACTTACCAGCGGAAAACTGTCGGGGTTGATCCAGATGATGCTGAGGTTCGGATTATCTGTGTTCTCACGCGCCACCTCCTTCAGGATTTCCAGGAACTCAAAACCATCTAAGAAATACGTTAAAGGTCAGGTGGTGCAGCCACAATATGCTGAGTGCATGAATGTTACAGCGCATTTGTACGTTTATTTAAAACATCCACAATCATGGTCACCCACACATCAACATCAGGAGTTTCACCGTACTACAATATTTGCGTGAATAAGAGCTAACGTCCCAAAAGCCATTATTTACCGGGGTCGTCTTCCTCAGCAAACACAACAATGTGTTCTCCATCAATGTCATCCTCCTGTGGACAAAAAACCCCACAAAAAAACAAAACATTATAAACAAGAGAGTCTCATAATCTTACGTGGAAATGTAGAGTTTATGGAGAGAAGAGATTAATACACTACTTCAATGTCACCTTCTATAGAGTTACATCCTACAATAGGAAGCGTGTCTTTCAGTGCAGGTAGGAAAGGGCCCCCAGCTAAAATGAGCTAGAACCGCCCCTGTTTTAATGAACATAAAAAAAAAAAGACTTTAAAAGCAGTTCTTACCCAGATCTCATACATGCTGTGAGGTTCCAGCTTCCTCAGGGTTGGCCTGAACAGCAAAACATGAAGAAAATAATCACTGAGCCGCCGTGACTTTTAACATGAGGCTCTGTGGTTTCAAAGAGGGATTCCGGGGTGTTTCAGGCAACATTTGTGCGGAATCCCCCAGAGTCTTACCGGTCATGCTGTTCAATATATTCAACAATCTCATCCTCGGTGTAAGGATTTCCTGGTATGGTGACAGGTTCCTCCATAAACGGCTCGTAAAAATCAACTTCATTCAACTTCATCTTAAGCTTTTTGCTAATCTGAGTCAAGTTAGGACAAAGAAAGGTGAAGAACAATCACACCAAGGCTGAACACAACTGGAATTTTGCATAGGGATTTATAATTTCAAAACAAAATGATCAACATTTCACTCTGATACAGGAGATGTGTGACTGACAGATTTCATCAAGACCACAGAATTTTATTTTATTTTATTTTATTATTTTAGAATTTTAAGGAAACAGTTACATAAATTATGCAAAATACAGCACTTGATTAACACTTTTTGACTGATCATGAGGCCAGATTCAATGAAAATCAACTAAAAGTGTGACATTTTGTGTGAGATATTGGCACACACGAAACATATTGATTAACATCAGGGGTGACATGATGCATTGTGATCTGCGATAATCATATCGTGAAGCCTGTATGAAATATTTTTTTATTTGGATTGTGATTCCATGAGAAGTGAACCTGCTGCAGAAAAATCACAAATGATTTATAAAATATACAAACGGCAAACAATTAACATCAAGGATGAGAATATATACTACAGAAAAATCTGTTTCTTGAAAATTAAAGTCTTGATTACAGATTACTTTCTACAAAATTAGTGAGAACAGTGATTTAATTATTGTGAAATTGAGTATTAACACAAGAAACCCTAATATATATATATATATATATATATATATATATATATATATATATATATATATATATATATATATATATATATATATATATACAACAAAAATATAAACGCAACACTTTTGGTTTTGCTCCCATTTTGTATGAGATGAACTCAAAGATCTAAAACTTTTTCCACATACACAATATCACCATTTCCCTCAAATATTGTTCACAAACCAGTCTAAATCTGTGATAGTGAGCACTTCTCCTTTGCTGAGATAATCCATCCCACCTCACAGGTGTGCCATATCAGAGGAAGGAATCACAGCAGGAATGTCAACCAGAGCTGTTGCTCGTGTATTGAATGTTCATTTCTCTACCATAAGCCGTCTCCAAAGGTGTTTCAGAGAATTTGGCAGTACATCCAACCAGCCTCACAACCGCAGACCACGTGTAACCACACCAGCCCAGGACCTCCACATTCTGCACAAACTGTCAGAATCCGTCTCAGTGAAGCTCATCTGCATGCTCGTCGTCCTCATCGGGGTCTCGACCTGACTCCAGTTCATCGTCATAACCGACTTCAGTGGGCAAATGCTCACATTCGCTGGCGTTTGGCACGTTGGAGAGGTGTTCTCTTCATGGATGAATCCCGGTTCACACTGTTCAGGGCCGATGGCAGACAGCGTGTGTGGCGTCGTGTGGGTGAGCGGTTTTCTGATGTCAATGTTGTGGATCGAGTGGCCCATGGTGGCGGTGGGGTTATGGTACAATTCTTGGAAGCTGAAAATGTCCCAGTTCTTGCATGGCCGGCATACTCACCGGACATGTCACCCATTGAGCATGTTTGGGATGCTCTGGACCGGCATATACGACAGCGTGTACCAGTTCCTGTCAATATCCAGCAATTTCGCACAGCCATTGAAGAGGAGTGGACCAACATTCCACAGGCCACAATTGACAACCTGATCAACTCTATGCGAAGGAGATGTGTTGCACTGCATGAGGCAAATGGTGGTCACACCAGATACTGACTGGTATCCCCCCCCAATAAAACAAAACTGCACCTTTCAGAGTGGACTTTTATTGTGGGCAGTCTAAGGCACACCTGTGCACTAATCATGGTGTCTAATCAGCATCTTGATATGGCACACCTGTGAGGTGGGATGGATTATCTCAGCAAAGGAGAAGTGCTCACTATCACAGATTTAGACTGGTTTGTGAACAATATTTGAGGGAAATGGTGATATTGTGTATGTGGAAAAAGTTTTAGATCTTTGAATTCATCTCATACAAAACGGGAGCAAAACCAAAAGTGTTGCGTTTAAATTTTTGTTGAGTGTATATATATATATATATATATATATATATATATATATATATATATATATATATATATATATATAAAATTATTGCACTGTGCAAAACTCTCAGATGCACTTAATGCGGCATAAACTTAAAGACTGTGAAATTTTATATATATTATGTGTGTGTGTGTGTGTGTGTGTGTGTGTGTGTGTGTGTGTGTGTGTGTGTGTGTGTATAAGATCTCCTACAATTTAGAAGAAAATGAGGTTATATTTAATTAAATTAGGCTTTTACAATAATTCTGTTATTAAGTCACACTGTACCAGTAAGAACACGTACCTCCCCCTCCCTCACCAAAAAATATAAAAATACATTTTTCAGTGATTTTGTTGGAATAAGAACTACAAATCTCACATTTTTAATAAAATCTTACGGTGCCTAAATCATTTACACATTGCTCTCAATTGATATCAATCAACCAATCAATCAACTTTTTTTTATATAGCGCCAAATCACAACAAACAGTTGCCCCAAGGCGCTCTATATTGCAAGGCAAGGCCATACAATAATTATGAAAAACCCCAACGGTCAAAACGACCCCCTATGAGCAAGCACTTGGCTACAGTGGGAAGGAAAAACTCCCTTTTAACAGGAAGAAACCTCCAACAGAACCAGGCTCAGGGAGGGGCAGTCTTCTGCTGAGACTGGTTGGGGCTGAGGGAAAGAACCAGGAAAAGGACATGCTGTGGAGGGGGGCAGAGATCGATCACTAATGATTAAATGCAGAGTGATGCATACGGAGCAAAAAGAGAAAGAAACAGTGCATCATGGGAACCCCCCCACAGTCTACGTCTAAAGCAGCATAACCAAGGGATGGTCCAGGGTCACCTGATCCAGCCCTAACTATAAGCCTTAGCGAAAAGGAAAGTTTTAAGCCTAATCTTAAAAGTAGAGAGGGTATCTGTCTCCCTGATCTGAATTGGGAGCTGGTTCCACAGGAGAGGAGCCTGAAAGCTGAAGGCTCTGCCTCCCATTCTACTCTTACAAACCCTAGGAACTACAAGTAAGCCTGCAGTCTGAGAGCGAAGCGCTCTAATGGGGTAATATGGTACTACGAGGTCCCTAAGATAAGATGGGACCTGATTATTCAAAACCTTGTAAGTAAGAAGAAGAATTTTAAATTCTATTCTAGAATTAACAGGAAGCCAATGAAGAGAGGCCAACACGGGTGAGATATGCTCTCTCCTGCTAGTCCCCGTCAGTACTCTAGCTGCAGCATTCTGAACCAACTGAAGGCTTTTTAGGGAACTTTTAGGACAACCTGATAATAATGAATTACAATAGTCCAGCCTAGAGGAAATAAATGCATGAATTAGTTTTTCAGCATCACTCTGAGACAAGACCTTTCTGATTTTAGAGATATTGCGTAAATGCAAAAAGGCAGTCCTACATATTTGTTTAATATGCGCTTTGAATGACATATCCTGATCAAAAATGACTCCAAGATTTCTCACAGTATTACTAGAGGTCAGGGAAATGCCATCCAGAGTAAAGATCTGGTTAGACACCATGCTTCTAAGATTTGTGGGGCCAAGTACAATAACCTCAGTTTTATCTGAGTTTAAAAGCAGGAAATTAGAGGTCATCCATGTCTTTATGTCTGTAAGACAATCCTGCAGTTTAGCTAATTGGTGTGTATCCTCTGGCTTCATGGATAGATAAAGCTGGGTATCATCTGCGTAACAATGAAAATTTAAGCAATACCGTCTAATAATACTGCCTAAGGGAAGCATGTATAAAGTGAATAAAATTGGTCCTAGCACAGAACCTTGTGGAACTCCATAATTAACTTTAGTCTGTGAAGAAGATTCCCCATTTACATGAACAAACTGTAATCTATTAGACAAATATGATTCAAACCACCGCAGCGCAGTGCCTTTAATACCTATGACATGCTCTAATCTCTGTAATAAAATTTTATGGTCAACAGTATCAAAAGCAGCACTGAGGTCCAACAGAACAAGCACAGAGATAAGTCCACTGTCCGAAGCCATAAGAAGATCATTTGTAACCTTCACTAATGCTGTTTCTGTACTATGATGAATTCTAAAACCTGACTGAAACTCTTCAAATAGACCATTCCTCTGCAGGTGATCAGTTAGCTGTTTTACAACTACCCTCTCAAGAATCTTTGAGAGAAAAGGAAGGTTGGAGATTGGCCTATAATTAGCTAAGATAGCTGGGTCAAGTGATGGCTTTTTAAGTAATGGTTTAATTACTGCCACCTTAAAAGCCTGTGGTACATAACCAACTAACAAAGATAGATTGATCATATTTAAGATTGAAGCATTAAATAATGGTAGGACTTCCTTGAGCAGCCTGGCAGGAATGGGGTCTAATAAACATGTTGATGGTTTGGATGAAGTAACTAATGAAAATAACTCAGACAGAACAATCGGAGAGAAAGAGTCTAACCAAATACCGGCATCACCGAAAGCAGCCAAAGATAACGATACATCTTTGGGATGGTTATGAGTAATTTTTTCTCTAATAGTCAAAATTTTGTTAGCAAAGAAAGTCATGAAGTCATTACTAGTTAAAGTTAATGGAATACTCAGCTCAATAGAGCTCTGACTCTTTGTCAGCCTGGCTACAGTGCTGAAAAGAAACCTGGGGTTGTTCTTATTTTCTTCAATTAGTGATGAGTAGAAAGATGTCCTAGCTTTACGGAGGGCTTTTTTATAGAGCAACAAACTCTTTTTCCAGGCTAAGTGAAGATCTTCTAAATTAGTGAGACGCCATTTCCTCTCCAACTTACGGGTTATCTGCTTTAAGCTACGAGTTTGTGAGTTATACCACGGAGTCAGACACTTCTGATTTAAAGCTCTCTTTTTCAGAGGAGCTACAGCATCCAAAGTTGTCTTCAATGAGGATGTAAAACTATTGACGAGATACTCTAACTCACTTACAGAGTTTAGGTAGCTACTCTGCTCTGTGTTGGTATATGACATTAGAGAACATAAAGAAGGAATCATATCCTTAAACCTAGTTACAGCGCTTTCTGAAAGACTTCTAGTGTAATGAAACTTATATAACTTTTATTGCTTATACTGATATAAGCAATAAAAAAATGGCTTTGCTCACTTCTTATAATAATATTTGTTCTAAATTAAAAAATACATACAGTATATTATGTACACTTGCAAACAGTCTGACCTTGGGGTCAAATGTGGTGAAGAATTTGACAAATGGGTGGAACTCCTCTGCAGCGTCAACATAAACAGCATAATCTGAAAAAGAATCAACAGAAAAAATCTAATTTGACAAGACTTTTACAACTTTTAATAAAACACTAAGGTCTTTTTTAAAAGGTCAACGTACGAGGAGATTTCTCGCTCTTGAAGTATCCAACAAGCTTGATGACGTCATCCATGTTGTAAAAACCTTTCAGCTCGCGCTCGTTGTCGATGATTTCCACGGGATCCTCAATCACCTGTCAACAGAAAGAGCCACAGTATGACTCTGAGAGTGTGTGACTAAATAAAAGAGAACGCAGTAATATCCCATCTGAAAACTGTGTTCATTTCTTCTTGAATGGACAGTCATTTTTCCTTTTTATTTTTATTTTAGAAATAACTTACATCGTAGAGGAACTCAACCAGGGTGTCTGCAGCCAGCTCTCCATCATACTCAATGATCTCATCATTGGCAAAGATGTAGATGCTCTCCACTTCATCCAGACCTGGGAGCAGAGGAAGGGTTTCACACAACACACTGATAAAATTTTCACATATTACTTGTTCATGAAGCTGCAGGAGTTTAAAAAGTTTTTGTTTTTTTTTATTTGGTAGCCACTTTTAAAGTGAACTCCACAGGTACAGCTCATGATGCTGTAAAAGCTCCAGCTTGTATTTTTGCATGTTGAAAATGTTTATTTTCTTTTTCCTTTCCGGAAGGACTTTTACTGAAACACTAAACAAGAAGACTAATTGAAATATTTCAGTTACGCAGCATTATTGTTATAATCATACTGCGGTTTGTACTAAGCAAACAGGAAATGCGTCATCACACAATGTAATTTCCTTAAATGTTTGATACTGGTGTTTACTCACATCATTACTAAGTGACTGTCATATCTTTTTTTGACACTTGATTTCAGTATTTTTGTATATATTCCACTCACACAAATACCTTATTTTGAAAAGCACATGATCAATGACACATTCAGTTCTTTTTATCCTGATATAAGTTGTTTCAAGTGTTTTGGTTTTTTGTTTTTTGTCGTCACTTCATTTTTTCATTCATGAGTGAGTGAGTGATCATTAAGTTAAAGCTAATGAACTGTAAATGAAAAGATTGATTGTTGTCTGAACAATTTACAACAGGTTAAAATTATAGATAAAAGCACATGATTGAATAAAGAAAAAAATTGAACAGATAAAACTTGAATAGCACTCAATAGAATGCAACAACCCACCAAGGCACCACCCACTATTGCAAATGCATCCCTGGTGAAGCTTTGCATTCTGGGCCATGGCTGTGGACGGCCCACTGGTACAACTCTGGCCGGACTTGCAGAGGTGGACTGGGTTTGTGGTCACGGCTGCATGTTACAAATGATTACTACTAATATTATTATTACTACTTGGCTAATACAGTCTTCAGTTCATTCAATAATGTGGCATCCAGGTGCCTCAACACTGAGAACTTGAGCAACTAAAGAAGCCAAAGGACATGCTCACATTTCACCAAGCTGCCGCAGATACATGGTTACTTTTGAGAGGTGGGAATGGTGCGGTTGGAAAAGACAATGTCAAATTTGAAGAACAAGGACAGCCTCCTGCATACATGAATGCACATCTGTCAAACATACCCAGCTTTTTGGCCAAAGCGGCGTCCTTCTTTTCATCCAACAAGCCAAATCCAATGTCTTCATCATCAAAATCGTCCAGAACCTGAGCTGCAAGCTGGAGAAAGAGATGGAAAGTTATATTTAGTATTAACAAAGGAGAGCTCAAGTAACCTGCTCATCTCAAAGTTCCATTAAAGCTATACTTTCAGTTTAATTTTGGACAACTCAATCTCCAGGCTTTAAGGGGCCAAAATGCTTTGCATTGTTACATTATAAATACGGGTGGAACAGAAGCCAATAATTGTCAGCCCTCATGGACAGCGTGAGGGTGCTTGGAGAACAGAATTAATTCTGAGGTGTGGCTGGAATTAAGATGAGCTCATGCTTCAGCAAAGTCAAGCTTTGCAAATATACTCACCCTCAGTGAAAAAATTACTGAAAAGCACAAATCAGGCGAGATGCCGACAAGAACATTTACAAGTCACAGAAGCTCAAAGAGTTCAGTTTAACAAATGTAAAGAGATTATTACGATGTATTAAATCTATTGAGAGCAGGCTATACTGAAAAACCGAGTGACCATGCATGAAAAACACAAGTGACGGAAGCTACCAAAATACAAAGGCAAATTTGAAGGAGCTCAGAGACAATGGGCTTACAACAAATACTGCCTTTTGCATCCACAGCTGTATGAAATATCACACATGAAATCTCAGATCATGTTTTCCAGAAAGCATGTCCCATGTTGGAAAAGTATTCTTCATATGAACTGTACATACACAAATTTTATAGGAGACAAAATATATTGGCTATTGTAATATTTTAATATACTATTTTTCATATTTGTGTTAGTTTTGACATAGTTTTAATATATTTTCAATATGAAACAATAATTCAACAACTTAAACAAATGTTGAATTATTATAAGTTCTGTGCATGTACAAAGGTGCAAAGCAAAATAAAAACATTCATGAGCTGTCAGATCCCCCAAACAAGCAACACAAATAACGCGTATAGTTTTGTATAAAATGTGCTATACGGTTATTCACTGGCAACATTCAGTGCCATCAAAAAACATCACCTCTTCTTTGGACCCAGCTCCAGTTTTCTATTAAAAGGTTTGGAAATATTTGGTTTAAAGTACAGCGCTACCTCAAGCTCATTATGATGCAATAAACAATATACACAACAATTCTATACAGGTTTGGAAAGAGTTCAGATCACCAGTATCATAAAAAAGTTTTTATGTCACTCATAGTCAGATCTAAAAATTTTGTATTCTCTCTCTCTCTCTCTCTCTCTCTCTCTCTCTCTCTCTCTCTCTCTCTCTCTCTCTCTCTCTCAGGAAGCAAGAAATTTCAGGATTTGATTTCAATATTTATGCAATAATGTGGAAATAGAGGGTGAACGGTAAATACTAAGAACGCACTATCAGTTTACACTTGGTTAATGATGACTGTTTGACAGATGGATATTTCTAAATGTTGTTGGATGAAACTTAAGTTTGACATCCAGTCACCTTTGCTCATGTGAATGAACTGTTTTGGTGTTAAAAATGGGTTTACTCAAGTCTTTCGGTCACAAAACTAGTGTAATATATGAAAAGATTTTAGATAAGGATATAATAAATTTAGAAAATGTATTTGCCATGCAGTGCAGCAGTGCCACTCACTGGGAGCTGCACAGCATGTAATATAATATCACTTGCCAGTGCCAGCTGGATGTCTTGTGTGTTCTTATTGTTTGAATAAAATCCTTCAATGATGAAAACTCTGATGTCCACATTGCAAAAATGTCCATGATTGCTGTATTGAAAAAAAAATTGAGAAATACTGTGCTGATCATAGAAAAAAATAATCCCTACACAAGATTTTCTTTGTGTAGGAGAGTATAACCAAAATGAAACTGTATTCAGGTCGGACACTGATGTGATACGACCATGTGAAGGATGTTGTCGAGCCGGGTTTCCCACACTGGGACTTGTGCACCTCTGACGGCACAAGGACTGCCACTAGGGGGTGCATGAGAGAAAATCTGGAATGGCTGCAGGTTCATGTTTGTATATATTTGGCCTGGTTAGGTTTTCTTTTCTGGATGATAGGAAGGTCATTGGAAGAGCACCTCCCTGAATGTTGAATGTTTTCTTTTTTGAAGCTAGCGGTTAGTGAATCACATGACTTCCAGTCAAAAGGGAAATATTTACTTTTATTGCTATGACATTACAATGAAACAGTGTTGCCACCTTTAATGTAGTATTTGTGGGTTTACCAGCTGTTCATTTCAGTGATAACTGGGTAAATTAGCTTGTAATGAAATGGATTTATGGTTGTGATCCTGTTTCAGGACACAGATTATTATGCACATCTCATTTTCAGAACAGAATAGCATTAAACTCCAGCAGAGCGGCGTCTTTTATGAATCTGGATTAGGTGGCTTTGGCGAGCTAACACTCCTGGCGTGAACCTCCGTTCTCATGCATCCACAATTGAGATTCAAGTATTGGGATTGTTCTGGTTTTTTGATAACATTCTTTTTTGTGATACGGGTGAACTGGCCTTTTTATATCAAGGACGGTGAATGAATGAGCTTTTCATACAATTTTTCTACAAGTTTTTGTCATATAAGAAAACGGAGCACAGAGACCAACTGCCATTGAAATATAAAATCCAAATAACACAGCCAGAGCTCCTGCTGCTGCTGGACGTCACTCCCCAGTTGCCTGAATGGTCAAATAATTGATGCTGATGTCTTGTTGGTTTGCATGATTTCTACATTTTAACCTGGAGTGCAGTCAAGAAGAAGAAGAAAACAAAAGCCAGCAGACGCTGCAGCAGCAGCAGAGGACTCTTGAGCTTCACTGAAACAAAAAACAGGCTTTAACGTACCTGAAAGATAACTGCTACTTCACGTATGAGTAACTGCAAGAAGAGGTCATGTTTTAGGGCACGGAACAACACTCACAGCTGCAGGTGTGGAAACATAAAGAAACAAACAAGGTGTGGGCTAAAAAAATCCAACACAAATTACAAAAACTACGACGGATATGAATCAGTGAAACAATTAATTATTTGTTATGGCTACCAAACTGTTTAAACTGTTAATCTTCGTAGTGTTGCAGAAAGTTAAGATCAGGTTATTTTAAAGTAATAAATTACTTCTTTTTTTTTAAGTCCTTTTCATAAATCATCTCTTCAAATCATGATAATTTGAGTTCAGGGCCTGACTCAAGGATCTCTCTCTTTTTAAAATCTTATTTAAGCCTCTGTTTATCTCGCTCGTGTCCCCGAGGCAGAGCATCCAAAGCCAAGTGCGAGGTCAGACCTCTCACGTCTTGGCTCCCTCTCCTAATGCCCAGTCACCTTCAGCTGGTCAGGTGACGCAGGCCGAGGGACTCGTGCCATGGGGACCTGTCATAAGCGTGCTCTGGGTGTCTGGTGCACTTGGCTGTGGTACCAAATGATGAGCTGGAAGATGGTGGTGGGTTCGCGCTGAAGCAAGGGTCACATTTCTGGCAACATAAATCATCCACATGCAGATCTGTGCAGATTTATCAACTGCTGTTGTACTAAGGAGACAGTTTGAACTCAGCTTCCAAAGTCAAAAGATCTTAATCTGTGCAACCTTTGGAAATGTGGAATAAATCACTGAATGTGGTTGATTTCATGCAGATCGTGGACCAAGGCTTTGAACCAGTTTGTGGAACAAAAACGAAACCAGAAACTTTATATGTTTTTATGTTCTGGAACAGAACCGTTTATCTAAAACTTTCTGTTGTTGTTGTTGTACTTGAAAAGATTTCCGTTTGCAATGACACGGTGAGGACACCAGACTCCATTAACGCTCCACACCCAAACAGTTGGTGGCGGTAATGCACTGTGTCAATTTGTAAACCGCCAATATACTCGACAGAAGAAGAAGAAGATGAAGACAATTCGGTGATCTTCAGTTCCTGTTGTATATTTTGTTTGTTGCTGGCGGGACAAAGTGTTGCCATCCCATGTTTCACACTGAGAAACGCACCCGGAGCAGACAAACATCGAGGGACTTCTTTAAAAACACTGCATTTAGTCAGGTCATTATTATACTTCTTTTTATGTCTTGGTGGATCAAATGGGATTTATTTTCATCACGAGCAGAACACTGAAGATACGTCAAATGGCTGAACCCGGGCAAGAATATATTTCAACTTTTAAAATAACATTTTTCTTGCTGTCAAGTTCTTTAGTTCAGGCTGAGAAACTCACCCAGAGCAGACAAACACTGAGGGATGTCTTTAAAAACGCTGAGTTTCTTCAGTAACTTCCATGATACAGAATTAAAGTATATCCCAGATGTAGTCTTCCAAAACAAGAGCGTCTTTTCTCAGGCTGTGATGATGAATCTGACTGAAACGATGTAACAGGTCAGACTAAGACTTTATATTTACTCAGTGTGTGACTCGTTTTAAGAAGTGGCTATTCCTACGTATTCTTGTTATGGTTAGGGGTTATTGTTATTGTTATGGTCGTGTGAAGACTGTAGCTTTTGCTGCTGAGCCAATCATTGGGCAGCAGTGGATTAACGCTTGGTCCAATATTTTGGTACCTCAGGCTTCTCTACAAAGCTGGGGGCAACACAATGTCGTGTCTTTTAAAAATACACAAACACACTGCTTCACTTTAAATACACAGTAAGTCTATTTCAGGTGATGAGTGCAGACACTCTTTCTCTTAAAAGCCTTTATTTTACTCAGTGTCCCGTTTCTGCTGCCTGCTACAGAATACTCTAATGTCTTCATTTTTCATAAGAGTATTACAGCGCTACATACAGCTCTGGCATATACATTGTTTTCAGTGTCCCACAACTGACATGGAACATTATTAACAATAATTAACAGTAACATTACATTTTTTTGTTCTAACTGTTTTGGGAATGCCAATTTTGGAATGGAACCTGAAGCCGGAAACATTAATATACAGTTTCTGTTCAGAACGAACCAGTTGGGGGAAAAAAAACAAAAACATTCTGATTCAAAGCCTTGTCATGGACATTAGGACAGTGATGTCCCCATTACAGGCTGATCCCTGTTTTTAAAAACACTTTAATAAACCAGTATGATCCTTGGTTGAAGAACTTTTTGAGTCACGCTCAATAAGACCTGGAGTGAGGAACAAGGGCCAAGATAGAGCAGAATTCCTCATATAAAGTACTGGACCCAAATTCTGACAACAAACTGCAACACTGACGTTTCACAGATTTTGCTAAAAATCAAATCATTTTGTCCTTGGATGACCTCAGTTATTCCACCAAGTTTGGTCTAGATGGGACCACAACTCTTTGCATTATTTCATCCACACTCAGACAGAGACCAAAAACAATACCCTCACATGCTCCACCGCGTGAGTGCGTTGAAAGGTTCCTCGAGAATATGGCACTTCATCAAACCATCATTCTGCTCAGCAGCTGTCGCTCTTCGCCCTGCACTCTCATGTAAAATGACTTTCTGTGTGTTTCATCGTCACGCTGATCTCAGCCTCTGACTAACACCATCTTTTGTTTGTTTGTTCCCAATGAGTCACGTGTTTTTGTGCAAATCAAATGACAAACACAGACTGCACAGATACAGAAAACTGTTCATATGATTGTTAAATCTTCACAGGATAAACAATTTTACTTTTTTAAAACAACAAATTTCTCAGATGGGTGTAGAATCAACTGTTCCTGCACCCTGAGTTAATAACTGTGTGTCTGTTGTTAAAGCAAAGGTTTCAAACTCCATGAAAGTTGATTCACTGATCAATCAGTCGATGTGGATTGATTTTTTTTAAAGATAGTTCATGAAGGATCATCCACATGTGAATTTCATGCAGATTCAGAATATTATTCTCCATTAAACTCCGCCATGATCCCGTCACTGGTGATACAACAGACAAAAGTTACACTCTGCAAAGTTTGTTATATGGCTGGGGGGGGGCCTGGCTGCCGGTTTGTTTGTCTGTTTGTTTTCCTCCCAGGTGGCGTGCATTTGGGACTGAGTGGCTGTGTTGCTGAGGCTGTCAGGACCTCACCCTGATACACCTGCGACTCGTCAGGACTCACCAGCTGAGGTGCATCTGGATGGATTGGAGCATGTTGGCATTTAAGACTGGAGTGCACAGTGTGTATTTGCCAGAGACTCGACCTTGTGACCAGACGGGTGAGATCGTCGTCTCGGGAGCCATCTCATCAGCAGCGGATGCTGAGAAACGTCCAGGTTTGATGCACGGTCTGTGAAAGAGGAGGGGGGTGAGGTCTCACGCTCGTCAGCACACTTCCTGAGGTACGTTGGATTTTGTGACTAACAGTTATACCAGTCAGTAAATGTGGTGTCCCTCACACCTTATTGTATTGAGCTGTTTGTTAGTCATGTATCAGCTTCCACTGCGGTGGAGTTTTGTGACTGGATGTTCCATGCCTGCAGGTTGGAAGCTGATCAGCAATCAAGCCAGGAAGTGTTTGCTGTTGTACACCTTTAAGTGTCTGTGTGTAGAGTGTGGACTCACATAATGGTTCCTTCTTTCACAGACTCGGTTGTGCGGCCACCTGGGGGGTGTCGGCGGGGTCCCTGGGTCCGAAACAGCTTCTGGCTCCGGACCGTTAGCGCTGCTGGGAGCGCACCACGCCAGACGCACCTTTTTGTATTATCGCTGTTATGTATTAAATTCAGTTAGCCTTTGTACCGTGCTCTGCTTATTCATACTGGGTCCTTCAAACGCTGGTCGGTTCTCCGAGCTGCGTCCGACACATAACAAAGTTCCTCCAATCACAGCCACAGCAGCCTGTACCTGCTCTGTGGGCGGGGCTTACACAGACGCCTCCCTGCGTGTTCAGCAATGAGGCTGGTGTGGTGCATCGCTGCTGTCAGACAGCAGAAAACGATGTATAAAGTGCATTCTCCAGCTACCCCTGACATAAGCGGGTTCATAATGTGCGTACGCTCTGCAAGCGGAAGATGAACGCTCCTGTTCATCCTCTACGCTCAAACTAAAACCGAAAAACTGAGAGGAAAATGACAAACTATACTTAATTAAATAAATAGGCTTAAACATGAAATATGCTGTGTTTGTTTTAATGCTAACATGACTTTCACTTATTTTCCCCCCAAATATGCTGCATAACTGTCCTTCTGCAGAACATCATGTCATAAAGTTCCACTGGAAAAGTGAAAATGTGCTGCAGATTAAAGTGAGTAAATTCAGCACGATCATCTTTTCACAAACTATCAAAACCTGCTGAATCTATGATGAAGGAGCAGCATGGCCTTAAAGTGTCCTGGGATGGGTGCAAAGTCAGAAGCTCCCTGCAGTAAATCAGTAATGACCACCGCCGCATAACGCTGCACAACGCTGCACATCGACTGTCACGAAGGATTCAGGCTGAACCGTGTATCACGCTGAGCCTCCGCCAGCCAGCAAACCTCACTCTCGCCAAGGAGGAGTTTGCATAAATCAATTTTTGGCCATCGCACAGACACACAAATGCAAAACGAGTCAGTGTGATAAGAGTCAGCCATATGATAAAAACATATCAATGTCAGATAATCAGTGCTGCAATTCTTCAGATCGTTTCAAAAACACAACTTGTTTTTATGTTAGCAAAGAACGGAGAGAAAAGAAACTATTTTATTATGCCAAAGAGGTTATTTCATATCTTGCACAGCAAAAATGCAGATAAGTGGGTTAACAGAGTGAGTTCATCTTTCCCAGCCAGTAACTCAAAGACAATAAACGCTATCATGCAGTAACTCGCTGCATTAACTGAACATCTTTAGGTGGTGATGTAATTACACTGTCATTGAATTTAACAGATGACTGGTGGGAAACAGGTAGGAATTTATTAATGTATACTGCTTCCTGCTACTTATCAAGCATGGTTTGTTTGTTGACAATTTTTTTTTCTTGTGGAAACCACAGGCTGTATACGAGGTCTGTGAGAAAAGTATCCGACCTTATTATTTTTTTAAAAAACCATATGGATTTGAAACACGTGTGATTACATCAGCCAAGCTTGAACCCTCATGGGCATTCGAGAGTTTTTTCACGCCTGTCGGTGACGTCATTCGCCTGTGAGCACGCCTTGTGGAAGGAGTGGTCCAGCCCCCTCATCGGAATTCCTTTGTCTGAGAAGTTGCTGAGAGACTGGCGCTGTGCTTGATCAAAATTTTTTCAAAAACTGTGAGGCACATCTGAGTGGACACCATTCGAGAAATTCAGCTGGTTTTCGGTGAAAATTTTAACGGTTGATGAGAGATTTTGGATTGTTTCTATCGCTGTAAGGACCTCCCACGGAGCGGGACGTTGCGCAGTGCTCCGAGGCGACGTCGTCATCCTGTTTCAAGCTGAAAACCTCCAAATTTAAGCCTCTATTGACCCAGGACGTCATGAGAGAAACAGAGAACTTTCAGAAGAGGTCGGAATCAGCAGTTTATCCGGACATTTCACTGTTAAAAGAGATTATTTTAATGAAAGACGTGCGGACGGATTGGCGCGTCGGCTCGCAGCCGGCGCCTCGCACCCGCCACAGGAAAAACACCTCCGTTGGAAGCCCTTAAGGACAAGCTGGAACATCCCCTGCTGTTAAACAATTTCTTAGATACTCACCTCAACTGAAAGCCACCAAAAGCCGCCTGGATTCTACAAATGGTTATCAACACTGAGGTGTTTATATATTATATCATATATATATATATTCAAAAGACACCTGAACACCGAGTCCGAGCCACTTAACCTTCATTTGGGTGTTTATTAAGTCATATTTTCGGGGACTACGCGGGTGGTTCTCGTAACGGTTTACTTTGTTGTGGTCATTAAGAGTTATGAGCCGTGTATTTTTTCAGTAATCAAACATAAGTGGACCTAAGGAGTGAAGCTACCACAGAGGCTAAAAGTGCGAACACTGTTAGCATACAACACTAAATCCGACAAGAGTTCACTCAGTGTGTCTACTGCAACAGAGACGTCTGATCTGTTAGGATGTTTTACTGAACAACAAGCCAGATATTCCGGGTGTTTGTAATACAATACTCCAAACAAGCAGTATTCTTCATGACCAGCCACATTGAGCGGACTCGGAGTTAAACGACAAGTGGAGGAGACACTCCGTTCAGCAGCTGTCACTCAAAGTGGACTAGGCCCCCAAATTTACAGAACTACTCGTAAAACATCTTTAACTAAGATGTTAAAAAAAATTGCTCCATACAGTTGTCATGGAGCCAGAAACTATGGAAAGGGGTGTGAACGTGTTTATTTCTGCTCTAAAGTAGGTCATTTTAACATTAAGTCCTACAGGAAAGTGCTCCATTTTGGAGCCAGCTAAAGGAAAAAAGGTCAAGGTCATTTGTGTCAAAGGTCAACATTTAAGTTTTTTTTTAGATTGATTTGCACCAAATGTGGCACATATATGGAGGTGGGGCCCGGAAATGACCAGGTAAGGTCAACGGTGTCAAAGGTCAATCACTGAGGTCAAGGTCATGTACCTCTCTGTTTGTTGGCCTACTTCCTCCCAGGATGATGGCTGACTATGAAATTGACGTTACAAAACATTCACTTTAGCAAAGGTCGATTAACATTAAACCAGAGTGCAGTAAAGGTTTTCTTTATGATGGTGGTAAAGAAACAGCTTTTTTTTTCCTGCACGTGAATTTAAAAAGGGGGTGGAGAAGAGGATATTTAAAAAGAAATATAAGCATGTAAATGAGGTTGCTGGTGAAAGGAGGAGAGGTTGAGCAGTAGGTTTGGATAATGGTTACCATGGCGACAGTCTGACCTTTTCAGGTGTCTCAGTAGATTGAACAAGGCTGGAGATGACAACAGAGAACCTCCTTTAATCCATGAAGGTTCTCATCACATTACGGAACAACATTTCTTTAAACCTGAAATAAATTAATAAAAAAAAAAATGCACAACTTTATTTTAAAATCAAATCTTATTTCTACACCACTGATTTACAAATGAAAGGTAATTTTAATGCCTGGCTCTTATTGCAAATATAAAGCATGAAATCATAAAATATTTCAGCAGATTGTTGCAGCAGAATAATGTTTTAAAACCTAAATTCCTCCCAGAAAAGTCAGTGAAACAATTTTTAAACAAAGAAAATTCTATGCAACAATAAGATCGTCATGTTTTGGGTAAATTCTCCAGTGTGCGTCATGCAGTGTACGTGTTGTGCACACGGCTTTTATTAAAAAAAGCCATCATCACTTCATGCAGCAGGTGAACGGTTTTGACCACGTGTCACATTTGCATGATAATTTTGCTTGATAATTTCCTTTTTGAATGTCTCGGGGTGTTACTGCTGCCTGTCCACTCACCACAGGGTACCATGGCAACCATGAGTGTGCATGTGTGCCTATTGGGGGGGGGGGTGGGGGGCTGGTATGAGAGTAAACAGGGTAGCAAGTAAAAGATTGCTGCAACCCGAGCTGTGTGCAGCGCTGACACGGATGAGAATGTGCATTTACACTATATCAAAGGTCAAAGTTCAAAGGCAGAAAGAGCAGTCAGTCAGTGAGTGAGTGAGTGACAATGCAGACACACCTGAAAGGGAATAAATAACCTGATGATCTAAAGGCTTATTAAGGCAAATATTGCAACTTTTTAATATTCTAATTTTTACATCCTTATGTGGATCTGCAAAAAAATATCAGAAGTTCTCAGTCTTTAGAGAAGTATAACCAACAGGTTTAATCAAAATGTGTTTTAAAGAATTACTTTAAAACACACACACACATTCAGGTTGTGCTCAGTGGCAAAATGTTATGGTTTCTTTGTCTTCATGTGAAAATGTATTGCGTAATCCTGCTAATAGACGGGTGAATGTTGGCCGCCGTTCTTCCACAAAAGTTCTAGATTGACACAAGATTCTACTGCCTGAAGTCCTTTTTCTTTTGCACAAATATATTTTTTATTTTAATAAATTACACGGGATGCAGTGCCATCAGTGGCAGATGTAAAGTGGAAGAAAAACGTTTAAATTGTCCATGTCGTGCAAGTTGTCAGCAGGTTAAGTGGGTTGTCTAGACATGGAGCCACGTACTCAACATGATCCCAGGATATACATCTCCGGATATCCCAGAGGGATATATAATCCCTCGAGTATTTTTCACACCCTTCCATCAGTCTCTTCCCAGTCGTCGAACCAAGAAAAGCTCCAAAACTACGTTTTCACAAGACGATGGTCAGACCACACTTACTTTTACAAACTTGTGTCTGCAGTCTTGTTTTTTTGAGTAATTTCCAAAAATTGTTGGGTCTAAATCATCACTTCTCACAACTACAATTAGAGATATTGAAATCTGTTTTTGAATCTGTTTTCTAATTTCCTGCTTTTAAACTCAGATAAAACTGAAGTTATTGTACTTGGCCCCACAAATCTTAGAAACATGGTGTCTAACCAGATCCTTACTCTGGATGGCATTACCCTGACCTCTAGTAATACTGTGAGAAATCTTGGAGTCATTTTTGATCAGGATATGTCATTCAAAGCGCATATTAAACAAATATGTAGGACTGCTTTTTTGCATTTACGCAATATCTCTAAAATCAGAAAGGTCTTGTCTCAGAGTGATGCTGAAAAACTAATTCATGCATTTATTTCCTCTAGGCTGGACTATTGTAATTCATTATTATCAGGTTGTCCTAAAAGTTCCCTAAAAAGCCTTCAGTTAATTCAAAATGCTGCAGCTAGAGTACTGACGGGGACTAGAAGGACAGAGCATATTTCACCCATATTGGCCTCTCTTCATTGGCTTCCTGTTAATTCTAGAATAGAATTTAAAATTCTTCTTCTTACTTATAAGGTTTAAATAATCAGGTCCCATCTTATCTTAGGGACCTCTTAGTACCATATCACCCCAATAGAGCGCTTCGCTCTCAGACTGCAGGCTTACTTGTAGTTCCTAGGTTTTTTAAGAGTAGAATGGGAGGCAGAGCCTTCAGCTTTCAGGCTCCTCTCCTGTGGAACCAGCTCCCAATTCAGATCAGGGAGACAGACACCCTCTCTACTTTTAAGATTAGGCTTAAAACTTTCCTTTTTGCTAAAGCTTATAGTTAGGGCTGGATCAGGTGACCCTGAACCATCCCTTAGTTATGCTGCTATAGACGTAGACTGCTGGGGGGTTCCCATGATGCACTGTTTCTTTCTCTTTTTGCTCTATATGCACCACTCTGCATTTAATCATTAGTGATCGATCTCTGCTCCCCTCCACAGCATGTCTTTTTCCTGGTTCTCTCCCTCAGCCCCAACCAGTCCCAGCAGAAGACTGCCCCTCCCTGAGCCTGGTTCTGCTGGAGGTTCTTCCTGTTAAAAGGGAGTTTTCCTTCCCACTGTCGCCAAGTGCTTGCTCACAGGGGGTCGTTTTGACCGTTGGGGTTTACATAATTATTGTATGGCCTTGCCTTACAATATAAAGCGCCTTGGGGCAACTGTTTGTTGTGATTTGGCACTATATAAAAAATTGATTGATTGATTGATTGATTGAATACACAGTACACTAAATACAACTGTATACATATGAACAAACTTCAGCCAAAAATAAATTAAAGATATTTATCTTTGGATACCCAATTTTTGTTCGACCTTCTCCCAAAGTTAATCATCTTGAGACATCTGCCCAAGTAATATTCACAGTTTGGTGAAAAGCCATCCCGCTTTTTTTTGTTTTAGTTTTTTTTACATTTTTCACAGACAGACACACAAACACACGATACTGATTATAATACTGTGCATTGCCACCGCTACGTATAAGATATATGAATGGGCTTCTGACTAGTAATACTGTAATTGTTCTGTGTTACCACTCATATTGCAATTGTTGATACTGCAAATTTTTTATTTGTGTACTGGTGCATATTTGCATGGGACGATATGAATTCACTCACTCAATCATGCAAACATTAGAGTAGTTGTAGCAAAGGATGATTTGCTTTTCCCAACATGGCTTTTTGTTTTCCAAATACAATCAAAATTATTTGCCTTGAATGACTGCAGTCAAATGAAATCTTCTTGCTGAATTTTCCACACTAATACCAACTGAGCCCATCCTGGTAGGGTTCAAAAGTTATGGACTTGTTTCTAAACACAAAGGATGCAGTGGTGTTGTGTCCTGACAGAGTTTTCACTAAGAGATCACCAAGAGCAGCACTTGAGTTTAGCTATTGGTTGCATCTTCTCGGAGGGCCTCTGGCCTCTTGCTAAGTGTGCAGCGCCATCCCGCGCTATTTACAGAGGTGACTTATGATGCAGACTGTGGCCCTGTAAGACGACACTGCTGCTCTGCCGTGGATTCACTAGGTAACAGTGGGAATGAGATGTATATAGGTCCTGAGCGTTTCCAGAATGTGCCCGCTCTTTTTATAACGTTAAGTGGCGGGCAGACCCATTAAAATAACTATCGGGTATAAAGACGATTAAGATTCTCACTCATGCCTTGGAAGATATCTGGAGATTGAATCAATTTGTACTTTTTCTTCAGGTTTTACATCCACTTCTGTACTGTTGAAGCAAATATCCTTTGTGCAGAAACTCTGGTTTCAACATATTGTTTTGTTGTTGTTTTTTAACAGCATTATGTTTATGGTTAGGCTGCTTCACGCAGTGCATGTTTCGTATTTCTTAGCCCAAAGTTAACGAGTTCAGGAACCTAATAATCCTCAACAACTCGGGAAAACCTGGGTTTCAGTTCAATTTAGATTGAAGAAGCATGGATGAGTGGAGGAAAAAAAACTAAACAAAATCAGTTTCCTAACCTTTCCACAAGGAAAGATATTTAAAACAAAAATGAAGAAAAAAAAATCTTGACATGGCAGCCATTTCGGGAAGCCATTAGGATTTTCTGGGCCGTTATTATGCGTTGTACATATTTTTTTGTGATGCATCCTGAAAATTTTTGTTTGTTCTGCAGAATTCTATTATTGGCCCATTTTTGAGCTCATGCTCTTGTACTGTAGCTGTCAGCTGTCATTTTTGCGTGCTACCTGGCAGGTGTCACCAGCCTGTTCCTGGTGATCACCTGCATGTTTTCTATATCTACCTGCTGCAACCACAGCTGATGAGTCAAATCTGGTGTTTCCTAGCCCCTGACTGGCTGAGCACACCTGACTTAGTTAATTAGTAGTGGATGGAGCCAACAGTGTTGGAAAACATACAGAGAAATTGATCTCCATTTGCACAGTTGGTGTCCCCACATAGTCTCAGGTTAAGGTGTAGACATAGTGACACCTTCAACATTCAGTTCGATTTTTAAATACATGTAGAACCAAATTACATCAATGGTCATCTACAAAGTAATACACGCAACTATACGAGGTCTGTTAGAAAACTATCCAACTTTATTATTTTTTAAAAAAACTATATGGATTTGAATCACGTGCGCTTGCATCAGCCAAGCTTGAACCTTCGTGCGCATGCGTGAGTTTTTTCATGCCTGTCGGTTGCGTCATTCGCCTGTGGGCAGGCTTTGAGTGAGCACTGGTCCACCCCCCTCGTCAGATTTTCATTGTCAGGAAAATGGCTGAGCGATTGGAGCAGCGCTGAATCAAATTTTTCCAGAAACTGTGAGAGACAGCCAGGTGGAAACCATTCGGAAGATTCAGACGGCTTTCGGTGAAGATACTCTGGGCGTCACACAGATTAAGGATCATTACAACCGGATTAAAGATGGCCCACAGCGGAGCAGGGCGCGCCGCGCTCCGAGCGGCCATCGACAGGCAGAAACGACCAGATCATTTCCAAAGTGAAGGCTGTGTTGATCCGGGACGTCGTCTGACTACCAGAGAAATTGTGGAAGAGGTGTACATCAGCACTTTTTTGGCACATTCCACTGTTACAGGAGATTTTGTAATGAAAGACATGCGGAGGAATTCGCGCATTGGGACGGAGCCGCTCATGGCACACAACAAAAAGCACGTCCATGTTGGAAACCATTCGGAAGATTCAGATGGCTTTCAGTGGCTTTTCAGTCAAGTGAGTATCCGAGAAATTGTGTAACAGCTGGGCATGTCACAACTTGCCCTGTGAGACTTCCAACACGGACGTGCTTTTTGTTGTGCGCCATGAGCGGTTCCGTCCCGACGTGCGAATTCCTCTGCACGTCTTCCATTACAAAATCTCCTGTAACAGTGGAATGTGCCGCAAAAGTGCTGATGTCCACCTCTTCCACAATTTCTCTGGTAGTCAGACGATGTCCCGGATCAACACAGCCTTCACTTTGGAAATGATCTGGTCGTTTCAGCCTGTCGATGGCCACCCGGAGCGCGGTGCGCCCTGCGCCGCTGTGGGCCGTCTTTAATCAGGTTGTAATGATCCTTAATCTGTGTGACGCCCAGAGTATCTTCACCGAAAGCCGTCTGAATCTTCCGAATGGTTTCCACCTGGCTGTCTCTCACAGTTTCTGGAAAAATTTGATTCAGCGCTGCTCCAATCGCTCAGCCATTTTCCTGACAATGAAAATCTGACGAGGGGGGTGGACCAGTGCTCACTCAAAACCTGCCCACAGGCGAATGACGCAACCGACAGGCGTGAAAAAACTCATGCATGCGCACGGAGGTTCAAGCTTGGCTGATGCAAGCGCACATGATTCAAATCCATATAGTTTTTAAAAAAATTAAAAGGTCGGATAGTTTTCTAACAGACCTCGTACTTTACCTACCCTACAAGTTAAGGACACAGGGAATAGTGGCGAGGAAAACCACCTTTTAACAGGAAGAATCCTTCAGCTGACCAGAATCAGTTTGACGAACATCTGCTTTGGACATTCTATCTTTTACAGAAGGCACAAAACAACAATATGTAAACTAAAGCAACCAAATGTAGCTCAATCTGTGCAATAGAAGGGTAACGAATTAATCCAAAACAGTAAAATTTAGACTGGGGTCCCAGAGAAATTCATGTGTGAACAGTCTGTATGAGTGATGCCAATTGGTGAGATGATTCTGAAGGCTGGGGGCGGGGTCTGGGCAGCTGTGAATTACATCACTTATCAATCGCTCCACTGATATGTGAATAGAGAAACAACATTTGGTGTCCACATGGGCCAAGGAGTAATTATATTGCTCATAATGCATGATGCAGTTAATGTTCCAAGGTATTCAATAAGGTTAAATGAAAACAGAAATATGCTATTGTCTGAACATCTGTAATGTTTTTCCTGCTTTATAGTTTGCGAAGCTTCCTTTCCACACATCCTCCAGCTGGCCTGTTTAAAGTCACCATCTATCCAGTCATGCTTGGCACCATGCCATCGAAGAGTCCATAAATTCATCAAACATGATTTCATTACCTCCACCTGTTTTCTTTGCCTTCTTCATTGCCTGTTATACATCTGCATTCTCACAAATATGTTCAAAAACCATGACTCCATCCAGGAATCTCCATCTCAACCTATTTCCTTCTCACCCATCTGTAACCCTTCCTCCACATAAGCCAAAGGTCCATCCATTGTCATGTTTTGGCACGGACCCACCTCCAAAGCCAGCTCTTCTATCTGAAGCTGCTTCATGGCACTGCGGTTCCCATCCACATTTTTGTGGTAGTAGATCACCATCACATCATATTTCTTCATGATGGACTTGTAGTTCTTGGAGTTGAGGGAATGGACGCGGTCTTTGCCATCATACTCTGGGACTTCTAAGCCCTTTTCCCCACAAGAAAAGTTCACTAAAGAGAGGAAGACCACCAGAAAAGCCCAGCCCCACTTCATGATTCTCAACACCTCTTCTCAGAGCCTGGACAGAAGAGGTTTAACGTTGTCCCAAAAAGAGCTGGTGTCAAGCAGGGGGAACGGTCCACTTCCTGTCCCCACTGGCTAGAGAAGAGCAGGTCTGACAGTGACACCCTCCTTTTAAAAACATCATACACGTGGGTCTGCTGACGCCACTCACCAAAGAAGGGGGCGGGACTCTTTGAGGACACAAATCACTATGCGAGAGGGCACTGATCCTATGGGTGCAAAAGACACGAACAAGCCAGAGGAGCTGCCACAAACATCAGAAGACAGTGAGAGGGACGGCAATGGGAGGACTCCAGGCAATTAACAAACATGGGCGGAACACGCTGAGGTCACTCATCCACCTGTTTTAGTTTGTAGCTATGAAAAGGCACAATGGTAAAGATGAAGGGGACGAGCAAAGTGGGTGAAACGGCGGCTGTGTGTTGATGAGGGTGGGGTGAGGTTGGGTGTTTGGAGAGTCAGTTTCCTGCTTAGTGTCTTACGGGGCTGAAGGAAAGGAAGGACGCCTGATGACAGTGTGAGGAGAGAAGAGCTCCAAGATTCCATTCCCATATTAAGTTTGCAGAGGGGCTGGACCCAGGCTAAAAATAAGGCCTCTGTGGGACAACAGTGCAGGCAAGATGGGTGCCACTGGGCCCATGCCGAGGAGAGGTACAGGTGCCCCCATCACCCCGGATCCACTGCTGACGTGTGGTACTGAGCAACTGTTCAGTCAGAGAATAGTTTTAATGGTGTTAGCTACGTTTACACACTTGAGCATCAACTTCTTTCATCTAAACGCTGAATGTGTAGTTGGACTAATGTAGATCAGAAAGGAAACCCAGGACCTGGGGGGATGGTCAAAGGTGGTAGGACGACAAACACATATGGCTTTGGAAAAGCCTTGGCGTGTAACTTGTAAAATTTTGGGAGTTGTTTAGTTCACCAAGTCCATATGCTTCAGTTTAATAGCAATAACAACCTACCTAAATAAATACATGCCATCATCTTGTAACCCACCAAAATGGTATATACTGAGGACAAGCTCATCAAGGTTTGCATAATTTTAATGTACCACATCAGTTAAAATTGTACATCCCATAGCTGTGTCTGCCACCTGCTGGATGATGTCTGGATGCTGAACTGGTGATGGATTTGGGGCAGGTGTGGTTGTCAGTAAGACAAACTTAATGCTCAGAAATGCACTATATCAGAGAAGTTTTATTTTCTTATGCTGCGTTTCTGTTGGGGAAAGTGTAGTAACACAGACCCACAACAGGGGGCGCAAATGAACGGTCAATAGATGAGCCAAAAGGTAACAATTTAATGTTGTGAAGGTGCACAACGAATATACAGACAATCTCAGAATCTGATAACAGTCAATCCACAAAGGTGAAGTGTGGGCAGGCTCGAGGATAGAAGACGTCTGTCCTGAGAAGAGCCGGAACCACACGATTTCCGCCGCCACCGAACCTGCCAAGTCCCGAATTCCCAGGTGATCACCGTCCCCGACTGTCGGATCTGGTACTGCTGGCGAAGAGCACAAACAGTGAGATATGGGTGTGTGCACACCCAGTAACAACAACGGTGGGAATTCCACCTCCACCTCTAACACACACTCGTGCAGCGTCTGTCTAATCACTTATCTGGTTTGGGTGTGAAGCGAAGCCGCCGCTGTTCACACCAAACGCCAATCCAGCAGATAAGGCACACAACAGGAAAGCGGCTGCAAAAGAGGTCAGACTATGACACAGTTTTCAGTACAGCAGAGAATTACCTTCACAGGTAGAAGATATCTCGGCAGCGAGGTGGAGATGACATCCGGCTTTTATATATTGATGAAATGACGGGTGACAGCTGTCATGAGTTGATGTGTGACAGCTGTCACTCCCGGTTGTGTCCGTGGCAGCAGCGCCCTCTCGTGCCTGAAGCCCGCACTTCAGGCAGGACGCCCTCTGGTGGTGGGCCAGCAGTACCTCCTCTTCTGGCGGCCCACACAACAGTTTCCACATAATGACAGCAAGTCACTAATGCCATGAAATATACATTCTTGGCTGCTGATCACGAATGTGATGATTTGAGGCAGAGGCGTCAGGGCTCCTCAGGAACTGCTACAACCTGTTATCACGCGTTACAATTAATGGCACATGTTGCTGGAGAATTATCAGGAACCATTATGCACAGTCAAGAATAATGTTCCGCACTGTTGCACGCTATTGTGCGTAACAGCGCATCGTTATGTTCTGTCACATTGTGAATGAGGCAAATTGTCTCCACACATACACCCATATTCATCCTACCATCAGTTGCTGAACAATTCAGATCGCTCCAGTTTGTTCCTCAAAATCCACAGCAGAAGAACTTTGTTATTGCATGTTTAGTTGGGTTCTGTGCCATGGAGTGGCGCAGAAAGGAGGAGGAGACTGAGAGAGCCAGATGTGTGGCTTCACGCGGCTCTTGTCTTGCGCATTTTCGCAAACATCAGGCACATCAGCAGCAACAGGTGGAACACCTGCAGGAGCACGCCGAGGAGCACTGGAACGAGCCTTTTAGCCGACTTGGCATCACTGTCCTTCTTCGGCATATTGCAGCAATGAAACTGAATGCGATGCAGCAGGGTTTAATTGTGTACACGTCAGAGAAAAACGCTGTCACGCTCTATTAAGGATCACCACTAATCAAGACGGATCAACACGCTCAGTTGTGACCTCCACGACATGAGGTGAAATGAGAGTGGTGCATGACATTCGTGCTCCACGAAAATCACGCACCAACACGCATTACTAAGAAACCTATTCAGATGCGTTAAGTCACGTTAAGAATGTCAGGAATGTACCAAGAATGATGCAAATATGACATTCGTAACGTGTCTTCCTGATGTGTAAACGCACCATAAGCATTTCACATTTCAGCTGTTATGTTCCACCTACACACAACCCTGCTGAAAGCATTTTGCATAAATGCAGCCACAAACGAAAAAAAGAGTGTGATTGAAATTTTTGAGTCATGTGTGCAGTGAATGGGGTCTGTGAGAGAGAGAGTGCGTTTCTGCACAGAAAGAGAAATAAATTATTTTCTGATTGTTCCACAGCAGTTACTTTCTAAAACTCAAGTAACAGTCAGAACTCCACACAACCCCACAGAAAGGATTTTGTATGACTGTATTCAACGCAGACACTTCTTTCTGCTTAATCACAGGTGGTTTGACAGATTAAGTACTATAGTACTATAAAATCCATTTTGTCATCTATTTCAGTTCCAACTGCACTGAAGCTTTAGTGTTTCATTCCTGCTGAGAATAAAGCATTTTGAAGTCACAGCTTCATGCAATATTAATTTCAGTTCTGGTTCATTTTCAGACTCAAAGCACTCCTACAAAAAACTTTCATTAAAAGTCACTCAGTAGCTCTGTGAGTTTTCCCGTCGACAGACAGCCAGCCAGCCAGCCAGACAGCCAGACAGACAGACAATCTTGTAAGAGACAAAAACTCCGCTGCACACTATGCAGGAGCAAAGCTGCTAATAGGACGTTATTTTCAGTGTGCCGTAATCTCTGTCTTCTTATCAATAAATGATGACGATTCATCATTTACATTGTGTGTGTATCGTGAACTTCCTGCAGAATGGATCATGTGTGTGACACTGCAGCTGCTTCTATGTCTGATCTGAAACACCTCGTGTAAATGTGAGTGAAGAAAAGAGATGGAAATATGAAAATGAGAGAGAGAAATGTCAAGAGGGAAGAAGAGCAGTGGCACAGAGACGGTGCGAGATCGTGTCAGCTATTAATTTTCAATGAGAAAGATGAGAGCGTGGCTATTATTATCACTGTGTAATATGACCGCCCTGCTCTCCCTGCCAGCGTGGCACCGGGTGCGTGCTGCTGAGCCCGTGTGGGATCTTTGCCACTATCTGAAATTTGTTTTATTTGAGACAAATTAATTTTGACTGGTTTTAATGTTTGTATGCAGATGATACACTGCTTTCAGATTGAAGATGGCTTAAACCAACGATGGGTTTTATTTTAAATATGCTTAAAGTTGCAAAATTGTTTGATTTTGCATGCAGAAGAAACTTTTTGTGCTATGCACAAAATTTGGGTTTGGAAGGTTTAATTTAGATTTCTGTGAGATATGTCACGGAACCCCCAATCTGAGCCCCAATATGATCAGTGAGACACACCCACTGAGCCAGACTACACTTGTGCAACACATTCATATTGTCTGTGAGTGTGAAGGACGAGGATACGCACCCTCTAAAGAAACACAGGGCGTGGCAAGCACCAGCTTCTTTCTGAATTAAAACAACAAAGAGAAACCGGTTATAATTTTTTGCACCAAACACCTTTTCTAAGGTGTTTTTAAAGACACCTGGTGGTCAATGTTTTGTTGCTCTGAAGGCATATAATATGACCCTGTTTAAAGTATCTGGATTCAAGAAACTTTGTATATCATAGTTTGCTTTATGATGTCATAATGCAGGAATGTTAAAGATAAAATAAAATAAAAATATGGCAATGTTAAAGAAAGAGTACAACAGAAAAAAAAATTGGAGACAATTTTCTATCTGGTTTATTGTCTCATCAGCCCCCGGGCCACCAGTTTGAGACTGCAGGTTAAACCAATACAGACTTATTTGTCTGAAAGAAAAAAAAAATCCTCATATTGTCTTTCTTGATCATCTGCAAGGGCCTAACTACTGCCCCTCTGTGGTAAACAGCACCCTCTACCGGCAGTTGTGCTAACAGCCAATTTCTGGGAGAAGGAAATTATAGAAGGAACAACAAATTTCTGACAATTTTGTAATTTTCTGTGAAAATGATTTATTACCTAGAATGTCAGAACAAAAACATTATATTTGCCTTTAAATGTCACAAATTACTTAAACCTAATTTTCACTTAGAAGGATTAAGATTCATCCTTTTTTAAATCACACATTTGACTTAAAACATTGAAACTCTTATCTCCAGACTTTATTGATTTGTTTATTTCACATTCAGTCTGAACTCTATGTTTTTAAATTACCAAGTTTGATTTAGAAAACCAACACTTTTTAATAGAAGCTCCTAATTATGACTTTAAAAGGTGAAAACTCTGACCTTTTCATTTTTCTTTGGCTTCAGATGTTGACCGTTTGACTTAGTATCTTATTGTGTGTTATTTCAAAACCATATTGACTAGTTAACTTCACATTAAAAGTCTAAATTGTATCTTTTTTTATCACCATGTTTGATTTAGAAAACCAATATTTTGACTTGGGATCTACTAATTATGATTTATAACATTAGAAATTTGGCCCTTTTTTATCATTTAGGATTAAAAGGTTCGCGATTTGGTTTAATATTTTGTAATTATGACAGTGAAATTGAAATATTTTATGTTTATTCTCTTTTATTTGAATTTAAGTCACAATTTTGTATTTTTTGCCTTAAAAGTTAAAATTTTGGTAAAGTATCTCATATTACTGGCTTAATGAGTTTTTTTTTTTTTGCCTGGTACAAAAGGGCTTGTTCATTTTTAAACAAACCCATGATGAGTAATAACAGCGCCCTTATGGCTTGGTGCCACTGGGGTGTCTGTGTTGTTGCTATGGTAACTGGGAGGTTTGTTCAAACAGCTTGTTTTAACAGATGAGAGATTGTAACAAACAACAAGATATGCAGATGTCTTAGGATTTGATGAACTTGAAGATCAGCAAAGCGATTAAATTCCACTCATCAACCATAAATGAGCAGATATATCCCCAGCATGTTTCCACAAATATTAAAATATCGTCTTTATTAGTATTTTTTTATCTTAGAAAATGTGCAGGCCATACTTTTTTAGAGAACATTATTATTGAGGAAAGGAACTTTGAGTGATGTCAGGTTGCTGTGATGAGACATTCTTTGAACATACTATTTGTTCATGCGGGTTCGAGTGCCGCGACCTGCAGCGTGTTCTTGCAAGCTGACGGAAGGTGTACACGTTGTGTGTGTCACTCCCGTCACTATGGCAGAAGGTGAGAATGTGACGCGTGTATTTTGTGGTGCTAATGAGACACTGAAGCTCCACCATACACACAGAGAGACAAAGTGAGAGACAGAGAGGACACGGACACGCCAAGAGAGAAAGGACAAAAAATGCGAGGAGCAAACAGATGATCGGGCTCAGAGAAGCTCCAGAAGACGAGTACACGAAGCACGAACGGCTTGAAGGGTAAACACGGGCTGTTACACTGTTAACACACAATGTAATCACAGTCACATGACCTCTGCCCTCTTCTTTCAGTTACAGGAAGTAACCACGATCCTACATCAAAAAACAAACTAAAAAGTGGATCTGCCTCAATATCAAAGCAACACGGCACTGATCCAAACCTCACTAACTAATTAACTATCCAGTAACAGCCAACAGTCTGATAAGCAGGAGGACAACTATAAGACTTTGTGCCATCATAAGGCTCTGTTGTTGGTTAAAAGCTTCCTGTCTTGCAATGTGAAAGAAAGAGATCACATAAAGCGTTTGGGTTCAAAAGCAGATTTAAAAGCTTTAAATGAGGGTGTGTTAGATTTGAAGTTTATCAAACGGGGAAAGTTTGCTGCCAAGTCCGAATCGAGCTGGAGCTCCACACAAACACCTCCCACTGGGCCCGGTCTGTCTGGACCCGGTGCCTCTCTGTCCCACACCCACGGTCCGTATGCTGGTGGAAGCGTTGCTAAGCATCTCCCCGAAAGTGCCGAGACTCACACACACGAGCCAATGTGTGCAAAAGTTTTGAGAACTTAACAAGAACAGAGACGTGCAAATGACAGGAGATGCTTTAAAAAAAAACAAACAAAACATTCAAATGTAAAAATAAAAGCACACTGTGCAGACTGGCGCTCCTCTCTGCTGGTGGGCTGGAAGCTGAGGGCTGAAAATATTACTGTTTATGACTTTACGTATATGACAGAGGAAGTGAAGGCCTCGAAATTTCCAAAAGAAACTTTGTCAGCTGAATCTGCGAATTGAAGGTTTCCCTCCTTCAGTTCAGACTCGACAGCTGTTGAGGTTCATTATGGTTGTGAATTAAAGTACAAACTGCAATTTTATAACCTGTTCTGCGAAAATTATCTGGAAAAAAAAAAAAATCAGAAACTGTGTATGAACTAAATACATACACCTGACATTTGTTCACATCTAATTTTATCCAAGGTAACTTTTTGTGGAATTGGAAACTAGTGTTAGTGGGGGTTTGCACTCTATGAGCGCAGTGCTGTAGTTTTTGTTTTTTTTTTTACTTTGTTCATCTTTCAGTTTAGATACTTGACAGAAGACTTGAAGCTCCAGCACATTAAAAGTTAAAGTGCCATGAATGAAAGCAAAAAAAAAGGAGCACCAAATATGGTTTGAGTTTCAAGTCTGCAAACAGCCTGCAGTTATTTGGAGTGTACAAACTGTAGCCAAACGCAATGAAGCTGCAGTAGCTTCATGGTTATTGCAAATTTTTGATAAAGTTAAAAAAATTTGGCGCAGCCATAAGCTGTCGCACATCGTGACTCAAAAACTGCTGAAACTCAGCAATTTTACAACCCTGCTACAACACTGCACTCATGAGTGATACAAACAACTGTCACATTATTTTTGGCACAGGTGTCTACACTCAGGTGCCAGCAGGGGCACTGTTTCAGCAAAAACACATGTTCGCAAACGTGGTTCTACACCTGACTAGAAATGTAATTGCTTCTTCCTTGAACCTCCACCTTTTTAATAAAATTCATCTGATGCACCCAAAGCACTTTGCAATGATGCCTCACATTCACCCAGTCACACATCAGCGTGAGCACGCTGCCATGCAGGTCACTCAGCTGCCCACTGGGAGGAACTTGGGGATGAAGACCCCTGCTAAAGAGCACCTTATTGAGCTGCCCGCCTGGCGGGGAATCAAACTGAGGATGTTCTGGTCACAAGCCTGCCGCTCAAACCTCCAGGACACAAACCATTTGTGCCCATCTCATTAAACGGAAAACTCAGGCTGAAATAATTACCTTATTCATATTGGAGCCCACCCAAAACCTTTAGTCACAATTTTAATCAACACGCGAGAAGATGAAGTATTTCCAAATGTAAAATATATTTAATTATGTCAGATTAATTAAGAATAAAACAGCATTTAAACCCCATGGCTTTGTTTTATTACTTCTGATTACATAAAAAAAAAAAAAAATCAGATATTTTTATGATCATTTTAAAAATGCAATTACAAAATTGAAAAACAAAGAGAGTTCCTTTGTGGCCCACCACACTAACTCGTCTTTAGTAATTAAGCATTTTTGTACATCATAACAAGAAATAACAAATATAATCAAGAAATAAATGTGCATTTTTGCTGTTACTCATGACTGGTTTTGTGGAGTCAACATTGCTGACTGCTTCAGGGTGCACATTTTGTTTTCTACTACCTCATTTTTGTCTCCCAGAATGCACTGGTGAGAATCCCTCATCTCACATCGCCCACACGGGCCCACAGGGAAAGACGGCCGCATTCATTGGGAATATTTGGCAAGTCAATGAATAAAACATGAGCGCAGTGAAACGTAAATAAAGGGTGCACCTAATCAGGAGCATTTTTTAGGCCTTTTGTGCATTCTGCCGGCGTTTGGTTAACGTTTGAAGGCATCTGGGGCTGGAGCAGTTCGTGTCTGACTCCAGTGCGGACGCTAGCCTGCGTTCCGGTGCCAGTAATGTGATTAGCTTTATTCTCCGTCAGGAAGTGTCAATAAGAAAAGACTCTTTGACAGCTGGCTGATGACTGAAGGATGAGCTGTTGCTTAGTAACAGAAAACCTGACAGCCTGACTGATCAGGCTTCAGACTGAACAGTTGGCGTGTGTAGGACGGGTTTACGTGCCGTCTCTGTATGTGCGAGCTGTCGGAATCTGCAAACCGTGCGCGGTGAGAGGAGGCTGTCAAAACAGAGAGAGGACGGCAGATATTTAAAGGCCAGTCAGCAGCTTCGGCCTCTTTAATAACAGAAGCACCTTTCAACCCAGAAAACAGGCACCATTTTTATCTTCACTTAAGATAAGTGCATTTATTTATTTATTTTTTATCGCCACTAAGCTGAAAACACAGAAACCTCTCCTGTGTGACATCGCGGTCAAAGGTCATGGCAGTTTTGGGAAGTAAAAGCAAACCAAGAGTGCAGATTGTGAAGCCAACAGCTTCTGTTTGGCATCATATTTGAGGACAGGAACTTCACCCAGTTTGAGTACAGGAACTTCACTTCTCTGAACCTGGCATTCAGTCGCAGGTTCAGAGAAGCTGTGTCTGAATGCCATCATTCAAATTCTGCACTTTTCTGTTGCATTCACACATTGAGGGGAGAGAAACCACCACACTGCTCCTTACAGCAGAGTCATTGTCACCTGCAGAAACAGATGGTTGATAATGATGCAAGTTCTGACTGATTTTGAAGTGTTAATTTGACCAGCAATTATGTACTTAATTGAAAGGTACAACATTGTTTGGGGTGTTAAATAAAAAAAGAAGCTCTGGCTCTGATTTCAGACAAACAGGTCTGCTCACCTGCATCATCACATAAATTTACCTAGTACAAAAAGGAACTTTTTTTTGTTATTTTACAATAATTGAAGATGAACCAACATCGAGTTCAACACTCAAGCAAGTCGAAAGATATTTTCAATTTTTTTTTTTTTTATTCCACAGGGTGTACCATTGTGACGTACAGGAAACTGCTTCCAGGCAGCAGTGCTGGAGTTCTCCATTGCCCTCTCAGTAAAACAGTGGAACAATCACTTTACAACACTGATAGAAATTCAAGTAAAAAGCTGAGCCATTGATTAATGCTAACGATTAGTGATCCTGCTTCCATGGTCAAAAAGATCATGATCAAAGTTCGCCAGTATAGATAAAATAAACCTGATCTTTCATCTTGAGATGTACAGAAAACAATGAAAATGTAAGAACATCAATCAGGATCAAAGATGAGTGACCAAGATAAAAGGTTAGTATCAAAGCTTGGTGATCAGGATCAAAGGTCACTGATCAGGGTCAAACATGAATGACTGGAGAGGTCAAGATCAAAATCACAGGTCCGCAATCAGGATCAAAGATTAGGATCAAGGGTCTGTGATAAGGATGAAAGATGAGTGAATAAAAGGATTAAAGATCACGATCAAAGGTCAACAAATAACAAAAAACATATTTGAATATACACATTCCAAAACATGCCCGTGCTGGTTTTCATTCAGAGCAGTTACATGAATAAACTGCTTCCTCACCAAGCAGCCACCCGTCACACACCATGCCATCCTCTAGCCTGTTCCCAACCCAACCCAATGCATTTACGCATCACATATAATTTGAATATTGGTGGAATTTCCTACAAACAAAAATAAATTCATTATGTTATGGCACCTTCATAGCAATATGTGTGCAGTCAATAGCTCTAATTACATTAGGGAAACTGGCTCTCACTGCAAATTGTGTTTTAATGTTGGAATGTGATGTACCTGGATGACATTCAGATGACTGCGTCCCACACAGCTGGCATGGCTGGACTCAAGGTTGACTGGCACACTCCTGACTAATCAGCCAATTTCCGCTGGAATGCCCTTGTTGCCAGGAACCCCAGCGTGGTCAGCACCTGTGTCGGCACAGACAACCCCTGGCTCCTCACTGTATTGCGCTATGGGCCAGCCGCAGTTCTGTGCACAACTCCTGTAACAGTGGCCTTGGTAATCGAAATCGGGTTATGAGCCAATTATCGTTATTTGCAAGTAAATCCTTGCGATGTCAATGTCAATGCCCAAAACCAAAAATCAAATCCAAACTGCCACAACTCACCAACAATCAAAATCTTTTCCACATGAACAAGCAGCTCCAAAATAAGTTCACCAAATTCCTTTAAAAATTCAGTGTGTTGTCCAAAGTGCAACACCATGAGCCAAGAAGAAGTGAGTTTGTTACAGTGAAGATGAAGCCTCTGGGGGGGGGGGGGGGGGGGGGGGTTACGTGAGAAGAACATAGGACCAAAGACTCAACAGAAATGAAATTATACCTAGGTTTGGAAGTACAACAATGCCAATAAATCAGAGCTCACCCTCAGCCTGGCCTTGCAACTCCAACATTATTAGCAAATCCAGAGAGACCTCATTTCATGACAAGTACACATCTCACTTCATCTACGACACATCTTACATAAACCCATCACGTCAAGCTCATGCTCACCAGATTGTGATTTAGCTGTGACTTGGATGACAATGACCTGAGGTTAATAAAATAAAAGCCAATGTTCTTGAGTTGATCAGAAAGAACAAGTCCTGGTGGCAGCAGCTGCCACACTAATCCGAATCGTATCCCATAGCCTGAAAATAACACATCTAGGGGGCCTTTGGCCCCAAACAAACAAAATAAAATCATTAAAAAGGAACTCTGTCCTTTCTTTTTTCATCCTCACTAAAATCCCCAGCAGCATGTGGACAATGACTATCAATAACTGGTGCCTCAGCCCCAAAAGGAGTCTGTGTGAGGCAGAAGATAAAAGCTTTACGGGCCAATACAACAGGATTAACAACAGTTATAGAGCATGAGTTAGGCTCGTACTGTTACAAACTATAGTAGTTCTTATGCAGCTAATTTAACAACAACAACAACAACAACATGAATGGAATGTATTTGTAACTGTGTCTTCTTAAAATACAACTTATTGTAAACTATATTGGTTTGTTTTTGGAGCGTTTTATGCCGCGGAAGGCAGGATTTTACATTAGATCATTCTTATTTGGTCTATTCCCTTTCTGTCTACTTTTAGGCTTAGTGTTACGAGATTAAAGTTGGGGAAATAAAGTCAAATTGCCCAGAAAAGGAATAAGACAAATTTAGAAAGTAGACAAAATGTCATGGGTCACATTTTGGTGTTTTGCTTCGATCTCCATGCTGTTTAGTCTGTCCCTGGCTGTTTTCTCCTACTTATTCTGCTCCAGTTGTTATTCTCCACGTACTCTGACTAATTCTTCCCTGTCGGAAATATTCTCTGGCGTATTTACTTTGAGATTTGGTGAAAGTTTGTTTCATGTAGCTTAACTTCCTGTTTCTGTTGGTCCTTACAGCTTCATGTATTTCCGCACTTCCGGCTTTGGTTGTTTACTTGCGTATTTACCTGCATTTAAAGCAGTTTCTTGTCGACAAACTGTATTAGGTTCGGCCTGCTTTCTAGCGTCCTTCTTAGTATTGTTTGACTTCTTGTTACAGGCATTTGCTGCCATTTAGGATGGCTGATTTGTGCCTGAGTTTCTGTCCCGATAAGCACTTTGATTCAGATCTTTGCGTGTTTTTTAATAACCCTGTGCGACCTCCCTCAGAAAGACTGTTGGCTATTTGGACTGATCTCCCATGTCCCTGACCAATTGAAAAGTTTTTGACTAAGCCTGTTTGTCTGCTGCTATAAGTTAGAGACCTGTTGGAGCGACCTGTTTTTGCTTTGCACTTTTTTGGACAATACCCCTCTTTGTATTTGCCTTTCGCTGTGGTTCTCTGCGTTGGGGTCAATATCCAATCCATTAAAATATATGGGATTTTTTTTCAATAGGACAAAACGAGAACTGTTTGTTGACAAAATGAGAGTAGATTAACTGGGCATAAAATGGTCAAAAAGTAATCACGACATAAAAATCCCCCAACTTCACTACCATTAAAAAAAAAACTGGCCTTGAACTTCTCTTTCCGTGGCTTTGGGGTGAAAACCAACAAAAGGCTAATTCATGTTTAAAGATGTGAAGATCAGCCTCAACACGAGTTACAGACAAGACAACAAAGTGGCACATTTATTCCAGACATGGGATCAAGTCATAATTTTAAAGATGTAAGGTCAGGAGACACATAATGGCATTCAGAAAATCTCCAGATGACAAAATGCAGCCCAGAGTGGCTCGCTACAAAAAAAAACCTTCCGAAATGTTCATCCTTGGTGAAAATCAGAGGTCAGGATCACGTCAGAGTTTGCACAGATGTAGCTTTTTGTTTAACATAAAGAGATACCAGCAGTATCCAAGGATCTACTAAGGGAACCTGGTATTACAAACATCTCAGTGTCATCTTAGGTTACTAGTTAGCAACCACGCAGTAAGACAGGAAGCACCAGGACCTTAAAGACTTGGACCTTCCAAAGGGAGGTGATCTGTGCAGTGATGGGAGATTGTCCACGGCACAGCAGCGCTGAGCTCCAAACCTGACAGGGTTCATACAGGTGGTGCAGCGGACACTAACTACCCCTGGTTTTCATCAGGAATTCTCACCTGGAGTAATTTGGTGTTGCTGAAAGACACGTAGACACAACACTGAGGATTAAGGGATCAAACTGCCAGCCTTTGCCTCCAAGGATGACCCCCTCCACCGTCTGAGCTACAGTCACCATCATCTTCCAAGTTAAATCCTCAGGCATATCTCCAAAACAGTACTGGAATGCAAGAAGTACGATGACCATGATGGCACTTATTATAACAGTAGATAAAGGAGATGAGTGAGAGAAGCCACCAAGACACCGATAACAACTCTGAAGTTATTACAAACTTCAGTGGCTGTGGTTAGAGACACAGCTTCATAGCAGAATAGCACAGCGAAAGATATTTTAAAAAGAAGACATGAAATCTCAGCTTGAGTTAACAGAACTCTTGATGAATCACCGTCCAGGAGAGAAACATGCGATGGACTGGCATACCATCCAGGTGGTGGAGATATCCGGGGACAGACACTGGACCTAGGAGCACATGAAGTCTAGTAGGTCTCTCCTTACTGCTGGTACAGAGCAGAGCTCAGTAGGCATTGGGCTACCCATACTGGGCATTGGGCTACCCATATCAAATCCAGGATACCCCCATCTGGGTTTGCTTCCTCAAACACACCACCTATTTGTGTCCTTGGACAAGACACTTCAACTGCATCATCCCAGTCCAACCGGTTGCAAATGGGAACTGGCCTTGGCTGGAGAAGCAACCTGTGATGAACTGGTGTCCTGTGCAGGGGGGTCGTAGACTCTAATCCACTTCACATTATGAAATACAGAGATAAGGACCAGCACCAACAGGCCTCTGGGCCTATGAAAGGACTATTAGTGAATTAAACTAAAGATTTTTGGTCTAGTCCACTGGACCTCTATGTACTGTAGCTCCAACTTAAAATGTCATTTTTATTTCAGTTATCTTGAGATTTATTCTACAGGACGTGGTCTTCTTCAGTTTTTACTGAAGAAATGGTTGCAAACCAACATGAAGCCTAACGTCTAGATCCGGTATCTCCATCTTGGATGTCTGAGAACCTTTGACAGAGCTCTACTCCAGATGTTGTTGTAAAATATCAAAATAAACCAAATGCATTTGCTCAGCATTTCATGACTTGAAAAGTTTAAGGCAACATTTTAAATGATCAACTAATTTTACTTATTTATTTTTACTTCATTTCACAGATCAAGAGGCTTAAATCAGTGTTGGCTGTGAAATGTTCTAAACTGTAGATTTGGGGTTGTTTGGTTGTGATAAACAGAAAAAAACAGGAAGACAGATTTGAGGATCAGGGCAGTGTAGTGACATCAGCTGTGAAAAATGTGTGTGTATGTGTGTGTGTGTTTCAGTCTCACAATCAGCACAAACTGAGACGGTCAGGATGGAAAGAGCTCCCACTTTGTTCCTCTGTCTCATCAAATTTCAGAAAAGAGCAACAGGAAATAAACATATGAACCACCATTTGAGCACTGTAGAACCACACTGGACAGTTCTTCAGTTTGATCCTTTTGTTCCATTTTTTGTTGAAGTCATACCCACACTCCAACCCAGGAGTTGACATTAATGCACCAAGAGCCTTGGACATCAACAAACTAAACATCAAAGTTTCACTCTCTTATCAAACTTTGCAAGTTGACCTGAGATCACCTTTGGTTAAAACTCTTAATCCAGCTGGATTCAAACCAGTACCTTATGGTCACATTTTGTGTTACACTTTTCTAACTTACCAGTTTTCAGTGGTATTGTCCACCTTAGCTTTGATGTGAGCAAGCCATCGGTCATCCGATGAAGCTTCGTCACGACACGTGTCTGAAATAAGAGAAATGTAATAAAGATGGTGTGCTAAGTGTGACAGAAGACCTTTTATGCAAGACAATTCATCTGACAAAACCTACTCTACATTTTTCTGATGACTCTGAGAAATCATGAAAGATGTGTAGTGAGAGATTTTGCACTCCTGAAACTAGGTACGAATGAGCCTCTAAGATGATACCCTGGTTACCTAGCAACCTTGTAAATTACTGTATTGTTCTAAGTACAAGAATATATATTTTTGGAAAAAGACTTACTAAAGATCAAATTTTTTTGTATGAAAAAAATAATAAATTAATGCCAATAAAAGCACATTGTGGAAAGCAGCTTTTAATATCTTTCAAATAAAACATGTTTCCTTTGATTAATTTTTTACATTTTATCTGGATTTTTAAGTCTATCGTCTAACATTACACTATGCCACACATTATTTATTGGCTGCTTGAGAGTTGTTTGATGACTCTGCTGCATTTGTCATCATAAGTTCAAAGCTTGCAGCCTTCTCCTTAGTTGCTTTTAAATGTATCCGATATTTGAGCTATGCTGTGCCACCTGGCAGTGTAAGACAGTTAAACTATTGGCTTGCTTCAGTCCTGGGACACACTCATTTCATGGGTATTTGGCGACACCTATTTTTGTGCATGTATTAACATGTAAATGTCCAGACCCTAAGGGCCCTGTCCCACTGGCGTTTAGGAGGATTTGTGCATGAAATGAGGAGACAAAAGCTGAGCGTCCGCAACAAAGGTGGGTGGAAATGACAAATGTCCCGGGGTGGATCAGCGAATACATGAGGAGGAAAAGTGGATATAACAGGGAACAGAAGCGAAGGTGACAGCGGAGGCGCCCCCATGAGGGGCACAGCGGCTGTGATGCACTCGCTTCATCCGTGTCCACTCTGTCTGCATGCGCGACATACCATTTGCGACCGTGATGTGGCCGTGCTGGGCACGCGTCATATCTGTTTTGCACGCTGTCCCGGTCCGCCGCCAAGCCGCGCCAACCCGTCAGTTGCGGATATCAGCGGATGACAGGGGATATGCGGCACGTTGGTTGTGTATGTCCTGCGTATGTCTTCAGTATGTGTTCAGGCAGTGATGCGGATCTCATCCGCAGCAGGATTTTTGAGCCGCTCCAAAATCCTGGCTGTGTACATGCGTGCCTCTGCGGATGATCACTGACGTGTTCGGATGGCGGCCGACTCATACAGGAATGCTACACGGTTATTGCGGTTGTTTGGCGGATGTGGGCCACTTTTGTGCGCATTCCATCCGCAAATCCTCCTAAACGCCAGTGGGACAGGGCCCTAAATATAAGATGACTCCATTTTTCAGATGTATTTCAAAAGGGGAAAACCCCACAGTGTTATATTCATAACACAGTAGTTTCCTATAACTGGGTTGATATAATAAGGGTCAGGGGTTCAGTTTCTCTAAAATGCTCTTAAAGCCTGGCAATGTAATTTAAACAATACTGTTGTAGGCATGTAGTGGCTTTGAACCCTTTTGGAAGTCGTGCAGTAGCAGGATTAATGTCTGGGTTCAATTCCAGAACCTTCCTGCAATATGCAGAAAGATATGTATTTAAAAATGGTTGAAATGTCAGCAGTATAATGTGCATGATGCTATATTCTGCTATAATTTGGTCTTGAATGATAAAAGTGAACTGTGTGCGTGCACGTTTTGTGGATCTGGAGCTTTTCGATCATTTATTTGTCGATATCCGTGATTTGTTTATTTTTGAGCCACTGATAGAGTGACCCATCTGTCCAACAGACGATCCCTGGAGGACTCAGACACAGCGTGCTGAGAGAGAGAGAGAGAGAGAGAGAGAGAGAGAGAGAGAGAGAGAGAGAGAGGGGGGGGGGGGGGGAGGAAAAGGCGTTTCCACCACCGGCTTATCCCGACACAACTCACGACTCTTTGCTTTCTTATCGATCGTCGCCAGCGCTTCATCCCACGCGTGTCACGTTTCCCACGCTGATGAATCTGACCCAGATCCATCACTGATCGACATCAGGCTGCAAAAGTGACCCGAGCCGAACTCGAATTAGTGGACTTTCATCTGTATCTGCTCTTTTAGACCGAACCATCGAACCGAACCTCCACAGAGCTGTTTGGTGGGACATCCAGAGATCATCTTCACACATCATCTCTCTCTCTCTCTCTCCGCCTCCAGCTGACTCATCTTGCCGCGGGTGAGTTAAACTATTTATTATTATTTAGTTATTGGTAATCATTTATTGTGCACCCCCAGCGCAGAACGCTTCGAACCGTCATATTTCTTTAAGATGTGTAGTTCACGGACACGGTCATTCATAAATATGGAGGCTGCTCTTCGCATTTCTTCACACGACGGAGAGACCACTTTGCCAGTCGATAAAACGCACTTTCACTGTTAGTTCGACGTCAAAACCACAATAAAACGGGGCGTTCACAACCAGACACTAACATGTAAAAAAAAATAAGACAGTCTACAGTAATATAAAATAACTTTTTCGACACATATTCAAGGCATCTAAATTACAGTGGTAAAAACCAAAAAACGTGTGCCAAAATACGCATTTCTGGACATTTTTAAAAAATGCATTTCAGGGCACACATATAAAAATGATTGCTATATTACAACATATACAAGAGCTTACTGACCTGACAGGACTCTGTCATTAACACGACTGTTAAGTGGTGAGCGGTTATATTTCCCACTCTCAGGGGGCTTTTAACTCACCACTGATTAAACTAATTGGGTTGTATTTAGTGGCGCTCAGGGCATTTTTATCCAGTGTTCCTTTTCTTTATTTCCAACAGAAATTCAATAAATACTCCAACCATCATTATTATTAATTATTGTTATTGTACTTTTATAGTAGTTTAGCTAGTTTGGATTCTGACAGGAACATCTGGTAAAATTTACAAATATCCACATATCCCAGTTAAAATGGTCATATTATGCACATTTTTTAAAACTGGCCTATATAACAAACTGATATTAAAATTTGTTGCCAAAATGTCACATCTCTGACAAACTTATTTTCTACCTGTTGTTTTAAAAAGAAATGAGCTGCTGGCCACGCCCACTTCCCTTCAGAGAGCTATCCCACTCTCAGTGGGCGTGTCTCACTGGGGTACCAGGAGTCTAGGTATAAACTCCAAAACGAGGAGTTTTCAGCATAAATTAATTCTATAATAGTGTGATTGATTTCCGCATGAATGGTCATAAAAACAAAGCAAGTTTTTTATATGAATTCTTACATTTAACGTACTGGTTTTGCACAATATGATGATCTTTAAAAGTTCCCAGCTGTTCTAAATATGCAGAAAAATTACATGAAATCTATGATTAATTTCTTGCACATACACAAATTTCACCTCTAAGCGACTACGAGAGAGGAAGGAAGGAGAACAAACCACTTGCGACGGTGTCAGGACGTCTGAGCGCCTCTTTTATGAATAAACGTCTCGCCGGCGTCAGTCAGGGTGGGGCCGACTCCTCCCTCCTCAAGAAAATAAACTACTTTGATAATGAGGTCAGTGTTTAAGTTATTTATTTCAAAATATATTTTTCTCTGCTTTGGGGGTGCTGGTTGAAGAAAACAAGGTAACTGTCATTTATTAACATTTTCTGATATAAAATAATAGCTTGATCACAACAATAATGCCCAGAATCAGTGAAAATACATTTCAGGTCATTTGTCATTGAATTTTTATCTCCATATTTCGAGTTGTTTTTATTGTGATGTCTTAAAACTTTGTCATGTGCTTAAACTATAAGATGGACCAGTAAGGGCGGCTAATTGTCATGGTCTTCATACAGCCAGTAGGGGGCAGTAAATGTTTACATTTGATCAATTTATGGCCGTACATTGGCTGTGTGCCCATTTTCAAAATGTTTGCGTTATGATGCAAATCACTTCTGTGATTGGTATGAATATAATGTACTAAATTAACGGGAAATCAACCAAAATGTTTGCTGAGATGTTGCTGAAATATTCAGTGTTACGGCCATTAAAAACCACAGATGTGTCACCTACACAAATTGTTCCCTCACATTCGGCCAGGGTTTGGTGCTACCATACCAAACATGGAGGGGTATACATGGAGAGAAGGTAGCTCAGTAAATAAGGATACTTAGACTTGCTTGTGCTACTTTGTGGCAAGACCGTCTATCCAGCTATGAATGGGTACCGACCTTGGCTGTGGAAATAACCAAAGCTGGACTGGCATCCTGTCCAGAGGGACTAAGTGGGCTAACCCGGTGGACCCTGGGGCCTGTATAGGTCTTAATATCTTCGATATATCTTACCGCATAGTGTACCAAGGAAACTGAATGAGCTGCGGTTATGATCTACCTCAGGCTGGACGGACACACAAGTGGGCTCATGTTTGGGGGAACAAGTCCATCTGAATGTAGTAAACTCTCCTTGAACCTGTGGCCATCACTTCAAAAAATGTCAAACTTCATCTACTGTATGAGAAATACCTAGGCTCCGCCCTCCTCTGTTGGTTTAGCGGAAGAGGCAACAAAAACCCCCACAAACCTTCTTGGCGGAGGTACAGATCAGGCAGCAATTACTTTTTTATTACATGCTGATGGTATTTATTGGAAGAGCTTTGCACCACATCCTGGCACGTCACAGCACGTGACGGGATCGGCCCGATCTCCGCAAGGCAGCGTTCCAAACGCATCGTCTCTGTGTGTCTGTGCTTTGACTCAGCTTTTTGGGAGGCGCACACTCTTCTTCCTCTCTGATGTATATTGATTTTTTTTCCCCTCCTCCTCGGATGGAGAACAAATTGAGCAGCGCTGCAGAAATTTGCTTCCTCTCTTGAGTTCACTTCTGGTTGTTAATGGTGTCCGTTGTCCCCTCCGTCGCCGCCACCGCCAGTGTTGCCGCTACCAGGGGAATGTTTGTGGTCAAGTGTTTGCAGGCGCCGAGTCAAACACAGTTTTCAGGAAGATCAGTGCTAAACTGCTGGAACTTGAAACCACCAAAACAAAAGGATACCAGGACTGTTTTGAGAGGTTTTGGCTCTTTGATAGAGAATAATAACAGAACAGAATTAACGTCATTATGTAACATGAACAATTAAAAAAAAAAGTTGTTTCAAATGTGGTTTCATTTTTTCACTGCAATCTGGAACCAATAACTACAAACTGTTGACTCACTCCTGGAACCACTGGAATGAGGAAATGAAACACAAGACCAAAATGTTGGGAGGTTGAGAGACAGAGCAGGAGACAAATACACGGGATATCTCGACATTTCACCCCCCACCCCTTTTTTTAATTTCATTCAGAACATCTCTTCATGTTTCCCAGTAAAGAATTTCATGTTTATGGAGAAAGCTAAAAGTAGAGTCACAGGCAGAGGAACATTCTGGATGTGAAAATTTGGTACAAATTTAAATTTAGTATAAATTACCATACATTTTCCAAGAAGCCACTAGTTTTACTTGTGTATTCCAGGCGAGTAGCTCACATCAAGTTGAACTTTGAGGCAAACAGCATCCAAAAGGGCACCCGCTATGTGACTGAGCTACCTGTGTTATATCAACCAAATTTTATAAATTCTTGTTTTGCCACATCTTGCTAAACTATAAGTAGGTAGGGCCTAGCTGGAGCGCTAACTCGACTATGCTGCTTAATCTAATGGCTTGTGAAGACGGGTAATTTCGCTAGCTAGCATAAAAATGGTGCGTGTGAACTTGTCTGCAAGCAAATAAAAGTATTATATCTACTAATGCTTGTTTATCTTACACCCAGCGCAAAGTAGCGCACAGCGCAGCACAATGTCATTGCTATTTTCCAACTGACACAGTTGTCATTTTCAAGCCAAGTACCCATGTCAAGTACCGATGTCGTGTAGGTACAGAAAGTACAACTGCTCTCATTTGTGCACCCATGGATGCATTGATCTTAAATTCTTGCATTGCTTTTGTGTGTTATTAACCATAAACTGGCAAAAATGCGGTATAAAGCCAAGTCCAGAGTTTTTCTGCTACTTACACAGCGCAATATTCAGATGTGCCTGTCATTAGTGGGTTCATGACAGGCGTTCGCTCTGCTTGTATACACATAGATGCCCAATAGCTCAACATACACCCCAGAAAGTGAACAAAAAGAAAAATTGACAAGGAAATAAAAGTAAATACCAATATAAGACTACAGCCTTCTACTTTCACAACTTTGATTTATACCATATTTTTAAGGTAGTTTTCTTTCTTACCACTTAGTTGTTTGACAACAACAAGATGGGTCTGACCACCGAATCCTGGTGCATCAAGGCCTGAGGAGGATGAGAACAAGGAGCTCACATGCTTCTCCTCAGGGAGTTCTGGTAGACAACTGCTGGTCCTCACCAAAAAACCTCTCACTTCTGAGTCTGCCGAGCCCTTTGCACCGTACATCCTACCCTGCACTCTGTTTATGCATCATGTAAATGTGGTTGGACACGCCCCAGATGCACATGCACTATTCGCTTTAGACTACGTCTTCCAGTTCCCAACAAAAACTATTCTGCTGCAACCCACAGAGAGAGTTCATGCTGCCTGTCCATAGTGGAGGTTGGGGTTGGTGGTGGGGTGGGGGGGTGCGGTATTAGACATGGGAAAAAACCCGTCTTGGTTGAAAATGCTAGACCACATGTTCCGATGAGTTTTGGCAAATAAAGAGAAATGCTGTGGTGCCAGTTGTCAGGGACTGTAATTACAACTTGGCCTTTGGTTGTGGAATTCTGAATGGGAGACAAACATTTATTCTTGGGCCACAACGTCTGTTCCACACACAGATTGTAGTAACGATTCTCTACGTGCCGTGTGCAGGCTTTTAAGTGTGTGGAGGAACTGATCAGTAAAACCACCTGCTGACCCTTCAGTCCACACAGTTCCCCATCCCAGGTCTGGATTAACCTCAATCTGTCCGTAGTCAATAACACTGACGGCACAGCATCCGTTACTGCTGCTTGACAGATCGTTAAGGTAAAGTCCTCACTGCATTGTGGGTAATTAAAACCCCATCACAGCCGCAGGCTCAAATTAAGGGCTCAGATACGGTGAGAACCGTCGTGAGCAGCTCGCTCTCTGGCCCCCTGTCACACTGAAGGAACAGATCCATCACTGTGTATCCCTCCCTTTTGTTTCCCATACAAACACCCCCCCGCCCAAAATCCTCCCCCGCTGAGCGTTTGCTTACTTTCGCCGTGTGGAAGCTCGGCCTTACAGTGGGGTCAGTGTCATATTCGCCCTGTTACATCACTGCCTGTAATCTGTGATACGGCTGCTTGCTTACACTTTCCTCCAATGCCGCCGGCTTGTCTCACGTCTGTTCAATGCAAACTAATTAGGAAATGCATTTTTTCAGTCAAGAAGTGGACTTTCATACAGACATACAAGAATTTCAAGAATATTTTAATCCTATAAGCAGCAGTGGCCTGGGTGACCACCAGACGAAGGCTTTGGAAATGAAAGAAAATGACAGACAAGATCGCTTAAAGCTACATGTGACTTCAAACACGCCTGCTCCTAATTTCCATCAAGTGTGTGATATCTTTCCCTGCGGTAATCCCAGAAATGTCCAGCAGGTGGCAGACAGGCATATAGCAGAAGATGAAGTAAATCCTATATACGCTCATTGGATCCAGGGTTTATTCCCAGATTGTGTAGTGTGAAGCAGATGCTGGTTGACATCTCCCCCTGGCTTTGATCCCAGTCCACTGTAGGTTCCTTCCCCAGCCAAACCTGGATCCCATATACAGCTGGGTGAACTGGAACAATGCAGTTCAAGAGTCTTGTCCAAGGACAAAGATTACCATTATAAGACCTAGTATATGGTATAATATTATTCCCTTTACTAATCCCAGCCATGCCCATCAGGTGGCAGACAGGTATATGATATGTTACATAAGCAAAACAAACTTGTTTTTTTGATTGATCTGGTGTGTCAAAGTTCATCAAAGTTTCATCAGGTTATTATCATCAAATGCCCTTTTAATTTGGAGATTTATAAGATGACAACATTTATAGTTTTTGAGTTATCATGTTCAGAATCTGGAGGGGGTGGAATCGATAGCTATTTATTCATTCACTGAAAAAGCTTAGGCATGAACCTTGTGCTTCGCTAGGGGAACTGATGGACGGGGGTACTGTTTATTCATGGTGTGGTGGTGAAGAGAAGGTTTAATCTGAAGCAAGCCTTGTAAGTTCGCTGTTCATTTATTTATGTGTCATCTTCCCCTTTGTTGAGTCACTGAAAGAGTGATTAAAGGGTTTGGACTGCAGAGTGGCCGCTGTCTTTACAGACCGTAAAGGGCGCTGTAGAACCGCTGCTTCTTTGCTTTGACTCAATCGAGGTAGTTTGGACGTTTCAGCCACGCCTCCTGATTTTAAAAGTTAACCTGAACGGTTTAGAACTGTTCAGGTTAACTGTCAGGTTAACTGTCGTTAACACCTGAAATAGCATCATGATGAGTTGTAACTGATGTAAGAATGTTAATAACCAGTACTTCAGGTAGAAGTACTTAGAACGCTGTCTTTGGATGTTTCAGTCTATTTCTGAGGTCGTATGAAGTGAAACCGAGAAGAGGACTGAGCCGAGAGTGAAATCAACTCCCAGGGCCAAGTTTACCTCCCCCACTGATTTAAAAATGTCGACAGGAACAAACATTGTGTTAACATGAAGCTGTGCTCTGTGTGGACAGGAAGCCTTAAAGGGGAAGTCAGCATTTCCAGCTACATCCCAACCTCCAAGGAAGGTGTGGATTATATGAAAATTACTTCAAGTGCACCAGTTTGTATTCAAAGTAAACTGTATGTAATGTAAGCGATGATCCAGATGTTATTTTAACCTGGCTTGATGTGACGTATAACTTACTTCACATTTTTCACTCCACCTGCAAGTCCTGCACCGCAAAGAACAAAAAAAAAACAAAAAAAAAAACACGCAAAAATGTCTCTTGTGTAATATAACACAATTATAATATCTGAAATCAAAACATAAATTGTATTTCTTTTATTGTTACTTTACAAAAAATTTTAAAAAGATGGAATTTTTTCCAAGTGACCACATGAGTTATAAATATTTGGGAAAAATGTGCTGATGCCACAGGCTATAAATATACTAGTATTTTATTTTTCTGGTCTACTTTCGTTCTTGCTCGTGTGTCTTTCTTGTCAAAATTAGTGGAACTTGCGTCACATGACTCCTGGTCTCAGTTGAGTCATTCCAGGCTTCTCAGTTGCGCTGATGAATGAAGAATTTGGGGAATTTAGCAGAATTTGTATTGCGCAAACCATATATTTTTAAGAAATGAGATGTGCGGAATAAACAGACTGTGATGAAATATCAGGATTTGCTTATTGTTCCTGATGGATGTGTTCGCACACATAAACCGGAATCTCTCTTTTACAGTTTATAAAAAATTGGCTTTTTATTTTTTAAAGAATGTGTGCTTCAAACCAATCACCACATTGCATTATTCAAGAGTTTTAATATAAACACATACATTTGTACAGTAAAGAATTTAATGCAGATTTCTTCATTTCTTGTTACATGTTTCTCGCTGCAACACCAATAATTCCAGAGAGCTTATGTTCTGAAATCTGGCCACCAGCCTTCAGAGTGTGAATCTGCATGGTTTCATTTCTATGTTTTTACATGACTCAGTGTTGTCCATCAAAATCTGTTTGCATAATCATTGGAAGAGGAAGTGCGCGTCACACCAGATGAAGTAGCAGCATGATGTCACTGATTACCTGACGGTGACACGGCATGCAGTTTGTGTGCACTTTATCTCCTTTTACATGCCAATTTATTCCATATTCCTCAGACTCGGGCTGCAGCCACCGGCTGCTCTGCAGAGTTTGTCTGATGCGTTTTTAAAATTGGAATAGGGTTTTCTTTTGGGGGTGGGGGGGTGGGGGGTGCATGTCCGTGGAAGTGCTGTTTGACATTTTTACATCTGCACATGCACGTGCATGCAGGATAACAGTTTTCCATCCCGTGTGTCCATCAATGTGTGCAAACAAAATGACTTTAACTGTTTTGATCCCATTTACATCAACCCTGGTGGCATAACTGAAGGTTGAGGACAATGGTCAAAATTTGGTTGATTGCTTTTAGGACAGTCACATTTAGAACAAGAGCAAACAGATTTCTGACATCCAGATCCAGATCACCTCCAAAAGTCAGTAGAGTCTTCCATGCCCTAATATCTATCTGTGGTGCAAATTTGGTGAGAATCCATGGAGTAGTTTTGATGTAATCCTTCAAAGCCTATATAAAGGGAAATCTTGATCCAGAATCCGGATCTGGATCACCGCCAAAACTTAGTGGAGTCTTCCCTGCCCTAATATGTATCTGTGATGCAAATTTGGTGAGAATCTGTGAAGGAGTTTTGAAGTAATCCTTGATCCAGGATCCTGATCCGAATCCAGATCACCTCCAAAATTTAATGGAGGCTTCCATGGCCTAATATATATCTGTGTTGAAAATTTTGTCAAAATCCGTGCAGTAGTTTTGATGTAATCCTGCGAACAGACAGACAAAGAAATAAACGGCGATGATTTTATGATGTTCTTTGCGGACGTAATGATCATTCCAAGGAACTGATTTAAGATCCACCTTTGGTTACTGTTACATACACTGTTATTATATACATTCATATACCAAACACTTTCTTTGACACTGGGTGACCCTGAAAGGTCAAACTCAAGGAGCTAATATGGATTTAATAAAGAAGTGGGAGCGGGTGTCTTCTTCTGCAAGCCTCCCATCCTGGACACCAACATGGACTCCCAGAATTTCCTGTATATTTGTATTGTCAAGTGCGTTGGTAGCATGGCCCAAGCAGAGGGTCGCCCCTTTGAGTCTGGTCTGCTTGAGGTTTCTTCCTCAAATCATCAGAGGGAGTTTTTTCTTCCCACTGTTGCCTGTGTGCATGTTCTAGGGGTTGGTAAGGTTAGACCTTACTTGTGTGAAGCACCTTTGTTGTGATTTGGCGCTATATAAATGAAATAAACTGAAATGTGGCAGAAGGTTATAGTGGTTTAATCTTTGGCAAATTGATCAAATGTCAAAGTCACAAAGAACCAAATACTATTGTGTGACTGAAGCACAGAAAATGAATTTGTGTCAAACAGATCAAGAGCAGATGTTGCGGTTTGTGAGTTGTTTTTGTTTTTTTTTATAATCATTGTTCCAGAACCCACTGAAATGCTTGCTTTGACATTTTAACACAGAGATCATACGGCCGCCGCGGTCTTGAATTGTACTGGGGCAGAGCGAAAATGAAGCCAGATTTTGTTGTCTCTGTAATTCCGTTACCAGAGAATTACCCACTGACCACCAGGGGGCACAGTTTCACCAAACAATTAACGCAAAAACCAATTTGATGATATTACACAATAAGTAAAAACAATCAATCTTGGATTCAGACCCAGTGGTAGATTAAATTTACTTTATTTACTTGTTCCAAGATGTACGTCTCTGTGAACGTAAAACTGAATCCTGAAATCTAACATGGGAGTTTGTGTTCAATCGAAGGAGCAGGTTTTGTTGTTGCTGCGTGGCAGACGAGTACTTGTGTGGCGCTGTGGGGGGGTTCTGGTGTGTTTACAAGTCTTCATCTTTGGATGGTGATGGAGCTCTGAGCATCTGTGAAGAACACACTTGTGGCGTGGGTGGAAAGTATGCGGCGCGCAACAGGTGCTGCAATGAGATGCGTTGTGTTTGCTGCTGATTCGGTTTTGTTTTTTTTTGTTTTTTTATTTTTTGTCAAATTAAACACAAACAAGACAAAATGTTGCCCCGATAGACTTCACAAAAAGCAGCTTTTTGGTGGACTTCATGGACTCGCTGCTTCCGTCTCCTTCCCTAGCGGATCGTGCACTGGGTTACATGCGCGGACTTCCAGCTTGCTCAGTGCGAGCTGTTTATGTAACCTTCTGTTGACGCGTGTACCTAACCTGCACCGATGCATTTTCAGAGACGCTTTTATGTAACATTTATTCACAGAATCTGTGGAGAAATTAAAGGCAGCACGCAGCCCACGAGCCTCGTCTACTGCAGCTTCTACCTGGTCCCACGTCTGCTTGTTTCTTTGCAGCACCGAGCGTTCGCTCTGCATTACGGAGATAAATTAACATTGTTCTTTGTGAAAACAAATATCCTCTGGCCTGCTCAGTTCCTTCTTTGAAATAACATCTCTCCTTTGTCAGCGAGGCCGGTTTAAAAGTATCATCACCGTGTTCGGTTTTTGATGAAAGCAGAAAGTGCTCCAAGGTCTAATTTTGTCCCAGCCAATATTATGCAAACTCCCGGAACCTCTTACATTTGATTAATTCGGCAGCCTACGCTACAAACGCCTTCACAACATCTCAGCTGCTTCCAGCCTGATATGATCAGGAGATGATTTTCTTGTAAAGCAACAGAGACACAAACAAAAGTAAATTGTAATTCTTGCATTGTTACAGATGTGTGACTTGCATCGCGTTTCAAGCAATCAGCCATGGTCGTATACCGCCACATTACACTGGATTAGACCGGGCACAGGGGGACGCAAAAGGTGGACAGAGTGTAGTCCAATTCTTCCCTCTCCAGCAAAAGTTCTAAAAGGGCTCACTGGATAGATTTGCACAGAAACGGAACTCAAGAGGCTTATGTATGTAATTCTCTGGAGTTACGGAAGTTTGCTGACTTTGTCGTGACACGTTCGTACCAGCCCATCGTACGAGCAAAGGTACGAATAATTTAAAGCTAGCTGCAGCACTCGCTCGCCTTATTTTTGAGCATCTATTGATTTGTTGATCCTCCTAAAGTTGCATTTTCGATGAATTCTGCCGTTTTGCCTGATTTATGTCTATAATTCTAGAATTTGGACTTTGTTGAAGTTTAACTTGTTAGTTTTATGTGATTAAATCACAGCAGAAGGGATCACCACACCTGGGACTCAGTGTTACAACAACCTGCCGCAATGTTTTTCTTTACTTGCACAAAAGCAGTGAGTCAATCAAATGGACGAAGACACCAACAGCTTCATTTTGAGAGAAACAGGAGACGAGAACATGCTCGGCTTCACGGTCGGACAAATTGACAGAGCAGGACAGTGAAGCGGGAGAAAGATTTAAGAGGTTTCAGAGGAAAGGTTGGAAAAGGTCAAGAATCTTATGGGTGATCTGAGAGAGGAATGTACACGTCGTCAATACACAAAGTCTTTGTCAAGACATTATGTACACATTGATACGGGTACTAAATTCACGTTCCAGCCCATGCAGTATTTGCGGATATAGTAGTACAGTCCAAAAAGGCTACTGATACAAGCGTCGTGTTCGACGGAGAAGCTAATATAGACCGTTGTGGTCTCATACCCCCTCACCATGGGAGCTAGTCTCATGGTTCAGGTGAATTCAAGTGAATTAATTCTATTTTCAGGATGTAAGAGTCAAGAAAGTGTAGTTCTTTTCCTCTGAACCCTCCAATGTTTGTTCACAAATACAAAAAAAAAAAAAAAAATCCACATTAAGACCTCGATTGACATGTCATAACATTAACTGAGAAATGAGATTCTTAGCAGCGTGTGTGTGTGTGCGTGTGTTTACGGTCGACTTTCAGTCCCAGCTGAGGATTGGTTTCATCTGCTAAAAGCCCGCTGCAGTCTATGACAGTTTAATATGAGCGCAGATTAACTCACTGTCTGTGTGCACCACCTCAGCAGTGCTGCTCGTACCGCGCGCGGCCTCTATCGAGCATTAAAATCCTTTTCAGCGTTGGAGGAACGGCAGCGTGGGCGACAGTCTGGATGCTCTTTTGGGGTTAACGTGAATCAAACGAGCGGCACAATGAGAACGTGAAAGGGAAGAAATGAGAGAAGTCATCATCATCACTTCAGGACTCCAAGGATGTGAAACAGAGCAAACAGATGCTGAATGGCTGAGTCGTGTGGGTAATTTAGTCCAAGCAGTCAGCATGATGAAAGTTTCAGCCAATTGTGGGAGATGGAGGTGCACTTTATTACCGTGGAGCTAAGTGGTACGCATTCCTACAGCTGTGCCGCAAAGAACCTTATGAGAATTTTTCCTTCACACTGTGTTAGCAATGATGAAGTGAAAAAACAGCATTATTCCTGATGCTGTTGCCCCTGAAGTGCTGAGAACTTTCCTGCATGTTCTGATCAAGACCTGTTGATTGGTCTAGGTCTGATGGGAAGAAACATTTGCTCAAATCCAACCACCTATTGGGACGTTCTAAAATGTCTCTCTGCTCTCCTTCTTCACAGTAACATTGGGAATCCTGAACACTGCAAAACTAGCGATGTAGCACTGTCACGATCAAGTGTTTCTGCCCCCAAACCTGATCCATATCATTCAATAGATTCTCTGGTAAAAATCTATCAAAATTAAAAGTGAAGCAGAGCATAGATATGATTTTGAAAAGCACACAATGATGGTGCTGGTGCTGGTGACAGAATACAGGCTGATTGCTGTGAGACTTGTGTTTAATAAATCCAAATAATCGGGTCCGGTACCAATGTTGCCAATCAGACCAGAGCAGAACAACAAAAATAACAAGGGATGTGATATTTTTTCCAACAACAATTAAGTTTTTCATTGCATTTGTACTGGATGGAAAAAGCACTATGGAAATGCAGTCCTTTTAATATAGACTGTTTGACATAACTCATGATTTGACAGAAGCTGTGTTTTGACAGAAATGCCAAAACTGTTGGATTGACCCTGTCAAGTTGTATTATACTTAAAAAAAAAAACTGAAATAGCTAATGGAATTACAGAGTGACCATTGGGCTTTTGATAATTTCCCTGACTAAGGCCCTTCTCGCCCAATCGCTCAGTTTAAAGGGGTGGCCAGCTCTAGGAAGAGTCCTGGTGGACCTGAACTTCTTCCATTTACAGATGATGGAGGCCACTGTGCTCATTGGGACCTTCAAAGCAGCAGAAATGTTTCTGTACCCTTCCCCAGAGATGTGCCTCAAGACAATCCTGTCTTGGAGGTCTACAAACAGTTCCTTTGACTTCATGCTTGGTTTGTGCTCTGACTGTCAACTGTGGGACCTTATATGTAGACATGTGTGTGTCTTCCAAGTCATGTACAATTAACTGAATTTACCCCAGGTGGGCTCCAATTAAGCTGTAGAAACATCTCAAGGATGATCAGTGGAAACAGGAGGCACCTGAGCTCAATTTTGAGCTTCATGGCAAAAGACTGTGAATACTTATGTATGTGTGATTTCTTTCCTTCTTTGTTTTTTTTTTAAATCAACTTGCAAAAATGTCAAAAAAATGTTTTTCACATCGTCATTATGGGGTATTGTGTGTAGAATTTTGAGGGAAAAAAAGAAAGAAAAGAATTTCATCCATTTTGGAATAAGGCTGTAACATAAAATGTGGGAAAAGTGAAGTGCTGTGAATACTTTCCGGATCCACTGCAGACACACCAGCCTGGCTGTTGTATACCTGTGGTGTATTTTGGCAGGAGCTAATCTGTCTGCTACACCTTGGTCAAGCAAAAAGACCACTGACATGCTCAGTTAGCTGAATTAGCGGGCTCACTACTCAGCGTTAATGAGAAAGTCGGGCGTGCTGTCCTATGTGTATAAAACAATAAAGGCCCAGTTCTAATCCCTCCAAATCTCCAGTCTAAATCCAGAACCTTCAGTGTGTTGTAACAATTGAATTAATCTGTTCATATTTCTCCCAAATCAAATAAATAATTAGTTTTTTGATCATAACATATGTCAGATTTATTCAATGGTCCTGAACAATCCTGAAGCTACAGTTTGTAGTTTTTTTTCATTAACTCAAGGTAAAAATCTTGGTTTTGGAGCCAAATCAATCAACAGGTGGCAAGCGCCAATACACCCTGAGGAGGAACGCTAATTTAACTGTGAGTTATTGCTGTAATAACATTGAGGCAAAAAGCGGAACTCCACGTGGAGTCCTGAGGTGAATACGTCTGCTGCAGTTATTATAGGAATCCATAATGGAGCCGTAATATGACGGAAGGTGTAAGGCACGAGGGGGAGGAGATGTCCCACTCGCCCTGGAAGGCAGCGTGATGGACCGAGTTTAATCTTCTCTTAATCGTAAGCACCTTCCTCCCCGCTAGCAGTGCGATTAATCCACTAATGGAACAACAGAGACAGAAAGGAGAGGTTGCGGAGATGGAGCAGTCAATACCTGGAGTCTGAATTTGGAGAGGAATAACTCATTTAACCTCTAATGGTCATTTTGGGGGCTCAGAAGGCGTCAGTGATTCCAGTATGAAGTGTTTTTGCTGACAGTCTTCGGCCGTTTGAGGTCTCGTTAGTGAAAGAAAAGAGAATGTTGCCATTAAAGAATGTCTTCTGTCTTATCCGTCCCACCCTTCGGCACAGACGATGGCTGTCACTGACTATGACTCAGACTCTACATCCCCCTCCTCCTCATCCTTCTCCTTTCTGTGCTCCTGCTCCCCTTCCTCCCCTTTTCCACCTCTTCCTCTCCTTTTATGTTTCACTGAAATGCTGACAAAACGAGATCAGTGATCGCGGTTTATTTCATCCGTCTCCTTCCGCCTGTCGCTTTGAGGGTCATGGCTGGAGCCTATCCCATGATGCACTGAGCAGGAGGGCGGACATGTTGCCAGTCAGTCACAGGATAAATGTCACAATCTGAGATTTATTCCTTAAAACTAATCAATAAAACAAATGCAGTAATAATATTAAATGAATGATCTTCAGACCGTGTGGATTTTGTAGAGTTACGCGGTGCGCTGAGCACGCTGAGCTAATATGACAGAAGTGTCCACTCTAGAAACTGTTCACTCAGGATGAGAATTGGTAAGATCATTGATTCTGTTTATTGGTCCCATTCATCATTGATTACCTTATCAATGCCTGATCATTTCTTTTCAAAAGATAAAATGTTACTTAGCGGTAGTAGATAAAAGGACAAATATTTAGCATTTAAGCAGAAGAAGAATTTTACGAATGTTCTGATGGCGTTTTTCACTTCAGATTAATTTTTTCCCCTCATATTAAATAATGGTGTATAAGTAATTTATGAACATTTTTTTGTTTGCTTGTTTGTTTTAATCAACAATCCATTAAAATATGTTTGACGGGAGGTCTGGGCGGCTTTGCTTGAGCTGCTGCCCCCGCGACCCAACTCCGGATAAAGCGGAAGAAAATGGATGGATGGATGGGCTTGAACATTTTTGTATCATATTGTTTCGCAGCCAGTATAGTTTTGTTTCATTTCCGTGACATTTACCAAACTTCTCATTATTAATTTAGTTTTGCTCCCACACTTAATGTGCGCGTAAGCAGTAAACGGTGTTGCATGTGCACGTCTCTGCCTTCACGTTTTACTTCATTATCGTTACCTTATTGAATCAAATCAAATCAATTTTATTTATATAGCGCCAAATCACAACAAATCAATTTTATTTATATAGCGCCAAATCACAACAAACAGTCGCCCCAAGGCGCTTTATATTGTAAGGCAAAAGCCATACAATAATTACAGAAAAACCCCAACGGTCAAAACGACCCCCTATGAGCAAGCACTTGGCAACAGTGGGAAGGAAAACTCCCTTTTAACAGGAAGAAACCTCCAGCAGAACCAGGCTCAGGGAGGGGCAGTCTTCTGCTGGGACTGGTTGAGTATTTAATCACAAAAACACTTGCGTCTTAAGTGTTACAGGAGAATAAAGAAACACCACGATGTGTTCTTGCCGCTGGCTCTATGATACACACAACCCTGTGGACGGGACAGACTGCAGCCGCGTTCTGGCTTTCACAGCGATTCTTATGTGATACAAGAATTTATGGTTGAAGGGGAGATGGAGAGAAAGAGAGCATTTTTTCATCCGTTTGTGAACAAGAATGTTCATCAGAATGTTTTTGCGGGATAACTCCTGGACAGGGAAGACAACCCTCAGGCAGGTCTGTTGTGTTAGTCGTCAGTACCAATGTTAGAGTCACATTTTTATTTGCTTTGACAAACTGAGTCAGTAGATTTTTTTTTAGACTCTATATGTGTATTTTCCAAGCTATAAGCTGGGAATTCTGAGTTCCCAGTTTCTAGCAAATGAAGTGTGCAGGAACTCTGAAGTGAACTCTCTATATTTTCTGTGGAATCCTAACAAAATTAATACTTTCCCAACAATAAATTGAGCTGAAATTTTGAGATATACCACAAAAATAAGTGTACTTTATAATAACTAGGTTTCAGCACAAAGTCAATTATGTTTAAAAAAAATGAATGTGACACCTTTAAAAGGTGAAGTCACGTGACCACCTGATTTAAAAAAAGAGTTATTTTGTCCCAGCAGCTGTTTGTGCCCTTCTCTGAGTATTTGGGGCCGTTTTTTGTGTGAGCCTGTGGAAATGCGTCCGGTAGCAGTGTGGGTTTTCGCTGTGGAGCATTCTTGCGTGTTGGTGCAGGCGTGGGTGCACTCTGGCCTGTTTGTCCATGTGCGTGTCTGCAGCTGTGTGAGGCGAGGTTATGGCATCCTGTTCCTTTTCCTCGCTGCCTCTCTATCTGGAGCGCTGCCAGCCTCGGTGGACTGTGTATTACACTTGGATACAGCGCCATTATCACTGTGGAGAACGCCGGCATCCAGCGTACGTGCGTGCGAGCGTTTGAGTGGGTACAGCAATGCATTTATCTGACTTATGTGAACATATATATCTGAAATAACTTCCTGTTAGTCTTGTGTCAATCAGCGTTGTGAATAAAGGTTTGTGTACACTATTTTTCAAAGTGGGCCCTGGCATTCTTAAGTTTGGCTATGCTCGTCTTAATTAATATGATAAATGTTTTGCTTAAATTACACTGCATTTCTCTATTGAAACACAACCACAAACTAACCAACTTTCAGCCAATTTCATACATGACTTGAGGAGAAACGGCCGTCCAAACACACCAAACTATGGTCATGGATGTGGAATTTTATGTAGCATATCTAACAAAATTTCACGCTAACAACCTATATTCCAAATTTCATCCACTTTGAGCCTCACCTTACAAAAAAATATGACGTCCTAGAAAGTTGTTTTAGTGTTATTGGACAAACCATCTGGGCTTGATGAAGTTCAAAATTTCCAAATGTTCACATCTCGCTGACACTTTTTAACACGTCTAATTTTCCTGAGACGAGCACTGATTGAGTTGGCACAGAATGACGCTTTGCAAAAATCAGCAAACAATCAGAGATGATTGTTTTGGATGGTTTTGATCAGCCTTTGCGTGCAAAAATGAGGTGCTGCTGTTTATAAGACTGCAGCAAACACGTTTCACTATCGACTATTCTGACAATTACATTTTTCCTTTATTTATGTGTTTGCACATCTTTAAAAAAAATCAATTTAAAAATGACCCGCAGGAGAGTTGAGAAGCCCAGGAAACATAAACCAGCAGAGTGTGTGTGTGTTTATTGTGATGCATATATGAGCTGGAATCATGTGTGCATTAATTTGCATACACATACGTCTTCACCCATGGCAGCAAACAGAGCCCAGAACCGCTCGCCAACACTCCTGTATATGCATCATAATCTCGCCGACCAGCACTGGTGAAGGTAAACATGTTGTGAAGATAGCGTTGACACTGTGAGAAAGACTGAAAGGCGAGTTTGTGGGTTTGTGCAGGAAAACAAACACCTACAGGGTGAAACAATGTAACGGATGGCAGGTGGAGAAAACCAGTGCATCTTCTTATATCCGAGGGCACTAATCAAGAGAGAGAACACGTCTAAAACACTGCAGTTCACTGATGCAATCTGCAGATGTGCGTTAGCATCGTCTTTCTCCTCTGTCTTTCCTCTCTGTCCAGCCGCTCCAGCAGCAGTTTTCCGCTTTGCTATTTATCCATCTGGCATCAGACAGGAGCCACACAGGAAGTGATTTTTTTTTTTTTGAGTCAGTCGCTTGAAGTTATTTATGCATGCAAAGTGAGGTGAAAACTGCACACTGCACCCTTGCTCTTTTACCAGCACCGTTTTGAATTTACTTCCTCTGTCGGCTTTATTTCTACACTGCAAAAAGCAAACATTGAATGCAAGCGGCATTGTTCATGCAGAATTTATCCAGTTTGAAGATTTTTTCTTACTTTACTTAAAATTTATTGAAGTTTTTGTCGGTCAAAGCTGGCTGGCCTCGTCCATGTATATGTAACAGATTACTCAACTAACAGAAACGTAATCCATTATTTTGATATGTAAATATTTGTTAAAGTCATTTAAATGTTAAATATTGTATTCCATTGTGAGGATTTAATTCTCTAAACTAGTTTTATAGAGTTTTATAGTATTCTACACTCACACACCCCCTCTGTTTTAGATATCACCTGGAGTTTTGACAAAATTTTATTAGCATTTGTGTGTGTGTGTGTATGTATGTATATATATATATATATATATATAGAGAGAGAGAGAGAGAGAGAGAGAGAGAGAGAGAGAGAGAGAGAGAGAGAGAGAGTCAGTCAGTGGTGGGCACAGTTCCAATAATCCGATAACCGCTAATTATCGAAGATAATGTTTTCATTATTGGATTATCTTTTCAGATAACTTTAAAAACTTTTATCGGACTAATTATCTTCCGATAAATTTTCGTCCGATACTTTTTAGACCGTTCACATAGTAAACAAAGCTGAACAGCTACAAACATTTTTAAAATTTAAAATCTGTTGCGCACCTGTTAAATGTTTCATAGCAGATGTGTAGTTCTACCTTCTACAAACAGAAAAGAGCTGCTCCTAGGAGAAACCGCTCTATCCTCTGCAGGCAAAGGAGAACTGGTCACAAAAAAAAAGAAAAAAATTTTTAATCCCATACTGATACACTGGCAATAACACCCAAGCCATCCAGAGGCATACATTTTTAACTTATGGTTCAAATTTCAACCAAACTAATTTTGGACAAGTTATTTAAAATTACTGTCACGTCTGAAATTTTATAAAGTGAAAATATCACATATATGTTTTAGTTTTAAAGTAATGTGCTAATTTTTAAGGTTTTAGTGTGGACATGCTGTGCCCAGCAGTGCATTATGGGTAAGATAGGGTAATCTCAGTACGTTCACGACAGGACAAATGCATTTCAGACACTCTGATCAGGCTCCACGGACAACAGCATTAAACTCTAGTGCCTAAAACTCTCGTGAATATATTCTCTGGGTTTATAGACATTGTTATTGTGTTTGTTTATCTTTATCAAAGATAACTTTTAAAAGTTATCTGATTAGCTGTTATCGAAGTTAATTTTTTGGTTATCTGTGCCCACCACTGTATATAGTACACTAAATGGTTTACTGTCAAAACAGATTAATAAATCATGATGATAGTTCATTATAGTTGTGTTGTCAGGGACAAAACTGCACTGTAATTTTAGTACACTATATTACAAGTACAATCAATGTATTGCAATATTTTCTCATGATTTTCAAGAAGTGGTTAAAGCTCCAGTGTGTAGGATTTAGTGCCATCTAGTGGTGAGGTTGCAGTTTGTATGATGCTGTTGCCTGTCATGATTTTCATCACCTTCATGCTCCCTTGTCTTCTTTTGTACTAATCAATATGTATGATCCTCCAGCAAAAAGCAAAACGCATTGTTTAACTATGTCCTTTTTGGGCTACTGTATCAACATGGCAGCCTCCATGACGGGGTCCGACCCCAGGTAGACATGAAGAACTCATTCAAAGATCAAAACGAACACTGATTCATTGCGGCAGATACACTAATGAAAAGATATGAATGGTATTTTCAATTTATGCTAATAAACTGCCTTAAATCCTACACACTGTAGCTTTAAATTCTCAAAGCTCCAACTGATGTATTAAACAGAAAGAACAAAAGCACAAGTGTTCTTCTGAACATAAGCAAGCCCTTCACCAGTGGAAAAACAGGACAAAGTTAAAAATACTTTCCATTGTTTTACTGACACTTTCTGCAAATAGCACAGCTGAGAAGAATGAAAGAGAAAAAATGTGCAGAATGTGTTTCTGACTTAGTTTGTTTCCAGACTAAAATAACAGCTTGAAGCGCTGACAGAGATATCTAAGACGGGCTTTAATAACTTCACTTTGATTCCCGGAGTGTGAAGGTACACGCCAAAGACAAATTAACAGCAGCGGGGAAAAATGCAAAAAGATTAAGGTGAGACGGAAAGATGTTGGAGAAGAAGGTGCAGGCAGGAAAAAAACAGTGTGTGAGATTATGTGATCAGCGAGACAGAAAAAGAGAAATGTGATGAACAAGAAGGGAAGGATGGAGGCAGCGGAGGTGTAGAGGGAGTGAATGGAAAATGATGAGGGTTGAGATGTGAGAAAAGAAAACAGGTTGCATTTGTGAGATTTTTGTCTGCCACGCTTGCTGATGTGGTAATGATGTTATCTCGTTCTCCTCAAAAGAACAGAATAACAGCAGAAAAAACTCATTTTACTGCTTTTATTTTGGTGCAATCGAAGTTAGATTCACAAAATCATTTTTATGTTTTTTTGTTAACACATTGTTTAAACAAAATAGTCCTCATCGATGCTTTGAAAAATATTAAATACAAGTGATGTGTTACATGTGATGCAGTTAGCGTATAGGAATTGTCGCTTTAATACTTTGGGAACAAATTTTTCTCCATCATTCACAAATTTATGCCAATATACCCTGCTAAATTTAATGCTGAAAGTAACACTGACACCAAATCTGAAATTATGTAACTGGCTAACCTTTGAAGCGGCGGACGTAGATTAGCTGTGTGTGCTAATCATCTGAAAAACACACACTTTGCAGTCAACTACAGCTAAAAGCTGGAACACATTTCTTTTAGATCATTGTTAACATGATTTCAGTATTGACATAGCTAGCTAATGAACCATTTCGCCTAGCTCAGGCAATATAATGCCAAGGTAGCTAGTTTTTGACCAGCTAGCTTGGCTAGTTAGCATGTATACTTACCAGCCAAGTTATTAGGTACACCTTGCTAGTACCGGATCAGACCCCTTTTTTGCCTTCAAAACTGTCTTAATTTTTTGTGTCATAGCTTCAACAAGGTGTTTGTCCATATTGACATGATAGCATCACGCAGTCGCCCGTTCAGCCAGTCTGCTCATTCTCCTCTGACCTCTGACCTCAACAAGCCATTTTCCTCCACACAACTGCCACTCACTGGATATCTTCTCTTTGTCGGACCATTCTCTACAAACCCCAGAGATGGTTTTGCATGAAAATCCCAGTAGATAGACAGTTTCTGAAATACTCAAACCACCAACCATGCCAAGTCCAAAGTCACTTAAATCTCCTTTCTTCCCCATTCTGATGCTCAGTTTGAATTTCAGCAAGCCATCTTCACCACGTCTAGATGCCTAAATGCAATGAGTTGCTGCCATGTGATTGGCTGATTTGTGTGAACAAGCAATCGAACAGGTGTACCTAATAAAGTGGCCAGTGAGTGTAACTCACTTGTAGTAGTTGTACAAACTTTTTATCCCGATGTGGACCACATTAGCTAACTTGGCAGTTACCCTGTCGCTGACATCTACTTCCACTAGAGGGCACCGCAGACCCTCTTGACACTTTCTGAGATCATCAAACATAAGAATGACAGTTGAAGAAGTCGCAGTAAATGCGTCTATCACGAATGAAACTAAAGTGTTCAGAACTTTACGACAAGATTATATAAATTCATAACTCATAAAAACTCATAAAACTACCCCACGGTGGTTAACTATCTTCATTGTGTCCGTTTGCCTCAGGCTGGGCTTTGCCTGAATGTCTGTACAGCGCCAGTTTGAACCCCAGTCACCTTTGCTTGGCTCGGCGATCCGCTTCAGACCTCGCACATAGCTGTTGAGAACCTGCAGCCCGCTAATTTTCTTGCAGGTCACAGCAAAGGGATCGATGTGAAATGAGTGTAATTTAGTTTAATGATGCTCAATTGTCACCATCATAATCAGCGGCTGAGGTGTGTTAGTCATATGGCGTTTGGACTATTCGTGGTAAAGCACTTGAATGAAAAGCCCAAACTGTGGAAAATGTGAAGCACAGTGTCAGGCAGTCAACAACTGGAGTTCACATGGGAAGAAATATTCTGCACGGTTTAATGAGGAGAAGTGAAAGAGGAGAATTATTTGGAGCTTGATGACGTCAGCTTGTCTCACCTTTGGTCACTACGTCTGTCTGTTTCACTCAAAATAACATTTCTTTCCTGCTAAACGCACACAAATCTCACTCAGCGTCCTCATTTCATCTCCACACGTGCATGCACACATGGTCAGCACCTCCCCTTCCTCTCATCATCTCTCATCCCACAGGCACAAAGATATTTTTATCTGCCGTAAAGCTCGAGCGCTAATGAAGCGTCAACGGTGTAAATACTCGTACTTCGACACGACTTCTCAAATCTGGCTGGAATAAACGCGGTTGCCACACACCACAACATCCACGTCAGCTGTGGGTAACATTCGCGGTCACAGCACACGGCTCCAGACGCTTCCAGCATGTGTCGAGAGTGCATCAATTACAACTACTTTTTAAAAAAAAAAACCCATAATCAACAAACAAAACACCTGCACATCACTTACAAAGTGCAAACATAAAGAAAGTGCAATCAAAACACATAAATGTGCCACAACCTGAACATTCACAAATACCTAACATCAATATACCAACCATAGGCCCTCCAAAATAATAGTTAAAATAAATAAATAATAATAATAAACACGCTCCCATGATAATCATTTCAATCAGGTCGAATATTTTTCAAAGATTTAAGATAAAAAAATACATGGTTGCCACACTTTCAGAAACCTATCAGCCCTCCCTCTTGCACAAGATGATGATGTACAAATTCTATCAATAGCCTTATCCCAGAACTCCAGACCCAATTCTTGTTCCCAATTACAGATAGTTTTATTGACTGGGTGATTGTGCAGTGAAAGAACAAGATTATATATCTGTGATATAAGAACTTTGATATGAGGCATAAGTTCAAAGAGGTCCTCCCAAGGATGTTTAGGGGGCTGAGTGGGGAACTGTGGAAAAATGGTAGATGCATAATGTCTAATTTGGAGAAAAAAAAAAGCCAAAATAAATGAGATGAGGGCAGGCCATATAAGGAACACATATCTGTAAAATTAATAAAGATATTATTCCTAAAAAGATCATGGAAACATTTAATGGCTTTCTTATCCCATAGATGAAATGGCAAAAGAAATGTTTAAAAATATGTAAATATCAGCAGACAATTTTGGCAACTTCCTGTGAGCATGCTAACGTTTCACTCCTGTGCAAAAAGAACAGAAACGTGATAAACGTGTTTTCTAAAGGTTGTTTACCGATACAGGTGCATTAATTCCTTCAAATTAAGAGATTTTTGTACATCTTATTGTTACTGAGTGACTTCAGTGACTGCCGTGGAGTCTGGAGGCGGGTTTTTGTTTGTTTGTTTTTGCCACAGCTGCTACACATTAGTACTGAGAGGATGAGACCTTTCTGTTCTGCCGTTATGTGTCAGGGATATAAACCCTGAGTATTCACTATGGTACAAGTGATGCAACTCCTGCAAGTATTAGATCTTGGATTTTATTTTATTTTTCCCTACTTCTGCGTCACAGTATGAAATACGGCACATTCTCCTCGCATTTTTTCTGTGTTTTGCAGGAACCTGTAAGAACATAACATCAGGTCTCGTCAGGCTTCACTTTGTCTTTTGCTGCGGAGGCCGTTGGCTCATAAAGCAGCGCTCACACCTGGCCGAGCACAGCGTCGAGTATTCCCGAGCGATGATTCTGCATGGACCATTATTGATCGGTGTGTTGCTTATTGCGGGGAAAGGCTCCTTAAAGTTGTACCTGTTTTGAACAGCATTCACACGTTCGCCCGGAGTATTCACACAATAAAACACAAAACGTGCACTATTAAGATCAGGTGGAGCTGGTGCTGTGGTCTTGTATTTCCTACTGTGTTCCTGTTCTTGTAGTAGCTTATAGCGGCTCGGGACAACTGTTGACCGCGCAGGCTAACCAGGTGCAGGAGGTTACTGAATCGCTTAGAGCAGCTTAGCAGCATGAAGGCAGGATTTTAATGGATTAGAGAATCAGGCTGTGTTTCGGCGCTGTGGCGGTGCCTCGCGTGTCTGCAGGCCGTTATCACTGCAGGGTCACCGAGTCGTGACAGGGATTTGCTTTGAAGCACGGCCGTGTGAGCGTCCATACACCTGAGTGCATCTCTGCGGGCATGAATACTTCTGCACGTCTTCCACACCACATCACTCACCTTTTTCTGTCTTTGTGTGTCTGTGCGCTCCACATCTGGCTGCCCCTCCCCCAGTCATGTCTCACGTGGAGCCATCTGGTCTTTCCCACCACCCATGGTGAAGCCGATCACATCAGGCCGAAACCAGTGCGATGAATGGGTTAGAAGCGGAAAGCCTAAACAATTTGGAGGGGAGCCAATACATTGTCTTGACAGGCCTGGGACGGCTGATATAGAAACACGCTCCATACGCACGTGTCTGTTCGCCACATTTCACATCAAAGCTATATCCATAAATTCTTAGTGCCACCAAGGGGTCAAATGTGTGTTTACACATGCTACTTTTGAACCGAACGACTGAACAGATTTTCATACATCAGATACTGTCGAGATCAAGTCGAGACAGTTTCCGCCACAGTAAAAGTTCCCGCTATGTAGTTTATGTTTGTTTTTTTGGAAAGGTTTTAACAACAGTTCATCCATCACAGCTAAATGAAATTAGTGGCGAAGCCGCCAAATAGGAAGTGAGGTCATATCTCAGCAACTCTTTGATGTATCCAAACCAAACTTCATACACAACCTTGGGACCCCATTGGCCATTGTGAGGAAACATCTGGCAGTGGGGTCTCGACCACGGGGTTCTTTGTTTGTATTTCTTTACCTAATTAATCTTAGGTAACTCATTAGAATGAGGTGTTTGAGCAGCATTCCATCCATCCATCCATTTTCTATGCCCACTTACTCCAATCAAGGGTCACGGGGGGGATGGAGCCTATCGCAGCAGTCATAGGGCTTGAGGCAGGGTACACCCTGAACAGGACGCCAGTCTACTGCAGGGCATGGCCATCATTCTAATGGTTTAACGTGCACGCTAAATATTTTGGGATGTTTGAAGCACCTCACGCGTTATTTATGAGAACACAGTCTGACCATTTGGAGCCAATGTCTCCAGAAGGTCGTTGTGTAAAGCCTCGAGGGCGAGCGTGATACAGGAAGAGGGTCGTTTGAACAAAGCAGAATGGATTAGCTCCAGATTTAATCCGGATGGCAAGTGCAGATGCTGCATTTTCCTTTTCTTCCTCCCTCAATCCTTCTGTCCCCGCGGCCAGGAAGTGTATCCATGGCGACAGCAGGAAGTAAAGCCTGGACTGATCAGTCACAGCCAGGTCTGAACGGCTTGCAACGCTCAAATGTTTCTGATGTCGATTTTAATCCCTGGCAGTGTTTTGACAGCTGTAACATGTCATTCATTTATATATATATATTCTGCCAGTTTGAGCTGTAATGATGCATTATTGTGTATGAATGAAGCAGAATGACATTTGCAGCCTCCTGAGGCTGATAACAGAACCAGGGCTGCTGTTTTAGGCTCTCTTTTTTATTAAGTAGTTGTTGGTTTACTCGGTCAAAGCTTTTAAACTGAGGGGGAAACACTGTTGTTAAAAGTCTCATTTCTCTCTCTGTGTGACCTTTACCCTCTGGGCTTACACAGTCCACAAAAAATAAAAGGCATTTGTATGCAGGACCCATCCACACGGTGGCACAGTGTGTGTGTGTGTGTGTGTGTGTGTGGCGTGTTGTGTGGTTTTGTTGCCACTAAGGAGGAGACTGTTGATTTGCACAAAGACAAACTAAATACTATTTTTTGCTACAGATTTTCTACACGTGTCTGTTCGCCTCATTTCAAGTCAAAGCTATAACCATGTATTCCAAGTGCCACCAAGGGGTCAAAGTTCTAGGAGCATGGAGGATACATGCCATTTTTGAACCAAATGACCAAAGAGATTTTCATAGATCAGATACCGTCGGATTCCTCAGATCAAACTTGATGGATGGACTAGTCACTGTATTTTAGAAGAGTTGCGTTGAGGTTTTTTATCCGTAGAATAACAATTTTATTATCGAAGAAATGCTGCAGTTGAGTAAGGAATTGACCGTGTTTTTTTTTGTCTTGTCTGTGGTTGACTAAAATGGGGTCAGTGATTTCCTCTGGAACTTGGAATCGCAGTTCTTTTAAAAACTCAAACCGTCTACTGAGAGCTGGTTAAATGTCACCTTTGACCCTCTTCATGACTCAGTTCTGCATTCAACTCGTAATCGTGTCATTCCTGCACAACATGTCTCTGTTTATTGATGGAATAGAGTTTTATTCCTTCTCTGAAGACCACACTGGATGTCTTGCATGCTTTGAATTATGTACAGACTTTCACACAATACGTAAAAATCAGGATGAATTTAAGTTTTCTGCTCAAACTTTATTTCTAGAGCACACTAAAAACGACAGCAGTCAACCAAAGTGCTGAACAGAAGTGGGCACCAGCTTACGCCCAATAATAAGTTGCTCATTTATGAAATGCCAGGGAGAAAAAGTGTTTTTTTTTTTTTTTTAAAGGGAGGATTTAAAAGTCTCTAGGGCCTGGGACGATCTAATATAGAGGGGGAGACTCTTCCAAAGCCTGGGGACAGCTGGTGCAAAGGCTCTGTTACCTCTAGTCTTTAGTCTAGTTTTTGGCACCTCCAACAAAAGTTGGTCAGAACGAAGCAGGAGCTCAGAGAGGTACTCAAGGGCCAGGCCACTAAGGACTGTAAAAACAAGAGAAGTTTAAAATCAACACGATATCAGACCGGGAGCCACTGGAGGGAGGCCAAGAGTAGCGTAATGTGGTCGCTCTTTTTCTTGCCAGAGAGAAGATGAGCAGCAGCATTCTGAATGAGCTGAAGGACTCACCCAAGCCAAAGTACAGGCAGTTACAATAATCTAACCAACTTGTAACGAAGGTATGGATAACCTTTTCAAAATCCATCTTAGAAAAATAGTTCTTGGTCTCTAAATTAAAAGACTGACTTGGAAAAAGCTTGTTTTAATGACAGCACTGATCTGCTTATCCAAGTTACTAGATGAGAATTTTGCTGAAGTACACTAAGTTTGTACTGACTTTTAAACCAGCAATCCTAAACATTTTTAATCACTAATTAATATATATATATATATATATATATATATATATATATATATATATATATATATATACACATATATATATATACACATATATATATACACACGAGGGCTGTCAATAAAGTTACGGTCCTTTTTATTTTTTTCAAAAACTATATGGATTTCATTCATATGTTTTTACGTCAGACATGCTTGAACCCTCGTGCGCATGCGTGGGTTTTTCCACGCCTGTCGGTGACGTCATTGGCCTGTGAGCACTCCTTGTGGGAGGAGTCGTCCAGCCCCTCGTCGGAATTCCTTTGTCTGAGAAGTTGCTGAGAGACTGGCGCGTTGTTTGATCAAAATTTTTTCTAAACCTGTGAGACACATCGAAGTGGACACAGTTCGAAAAATTAAGCTGGTTTTCAGTGAAAATTTTAACGGCTGATGAGAGATTTTGAGGTGATTCTGTCGCTTTAAGGACTTTTCACGGTGCGAGACGTTGTGCAGCGCTCTCAGGCGACGTCATCAGCCTGTTCAAGCTGAAAACCTCCACATTTCAGGCTCTATTGATCCAGGACGTCGTGAGAGAACAGAGAAGTTTCAGAAGAAGTCGGTTTCAGCATTTTATCCGGATATTCCACTGTTAAAGGAGATTTTTTTTAATGAAAGACGTGTGGACCCGTCCGCACGTCGGGACGCAGCCGCTGCGACGCTCCGCCACAGGAAAAACACCTCTGTTGAAAGCCTTAAGGACAAGTTGGAACATGTCCTGCCTGTTAAACAATTTCTCATATACTCACTCCACTGAAAGCCATCAAAAGCCGCCTGGATTTTACAAATGGTTATCAACACGGAGGTGTTTTTCCTGTGCCGCCGCACCGCGTCGGCTGCGTCCCAACGCGCGGATCCGTCCGCACGTCTTTCATTAAAAAAATCTCCTTTAACAGTGGAATATCTGGATAAAATGCTGAAACCGACTTCTTCTGAAACTTCTCTGTTCTCTCACGACGTCCTGGATCAATAGAGCCTGAAATGTGGAGGTTTTCAGCTTGAACAGGCTGATGACGCTGCCTGAGAGCGCTGCACGACGTCTCGCACCGTGAAAAGTCCTTAAAGCGACAGAATCACCTCAAAATCTCTCATCAGCTGTTAAAATTTTCACTGAAAACCAGCTTAATTTTTCGAACCATGTCCACTTCGATGTGTCTCACAGGTTTAGAAAAAATTTTGATCAAACAACGCGCCAGTCTCTCAGCAACTTCTCAGACAAAGGAATTCCGACAAGGGGCTGGACGACTCCTCCCACAAGGAGTGCTCACAGGCGAATGACGTCACCGACAGGCGTGGAAAAACTCACGCATGCGCACGAGGGTTCAAGCATGTCTGACGTAAAAACATATGAATGAAATCCATATAGTTTTTGAAAAAAATAAAAAGGACCGTTACTTTATTGACAGCCCTCGTATATATATTGCACACAGTAGCTGGAGACATTACAGAAAAAGAGTCTAAAACCAATTACGAGTCTTTAAAAAACAAAAAGCTAATCTGTGAATTAAAATGTCTTTTTAACTTATTTTTTTAAATCTTGTTTTGAATACAAATGGGACAGTGGCCTCTATTCTCCGGTGCGTCACTGCCTCTCCACAGATTAGCGCTTCGTCCTTCTCGCTCCTGTTATGTCACTTGTCTTCAGTCTGGATGTCGAACTCTCTGGTTTCTTTCTTTCAAATCCACCACAGTCTTGCTCTCTCTGGTTCGGGCCTTCAGTCAGGAATCATCCATCTCTCTGTATCACAAAGAATTACAACCCCTGGCAATAATTATGGAATCACCGGCCTCGGAGGATGTTCATTCAGTTGTTTAATTTTGTAGGAAAAAAGCAGATCACAGACATGACACAAAACTAAAGTCATTTCAAATGGCAACTTTCTGGCTTTAAGAAACACTATAAGAAATCAGGAAAAAAAATTGTGGCAGTCAGTAACGGTTACTTTTTTAGACCAAGCAGAGGGAAAAAAATATGGACTCACTCAATTCTGAGGAATAAATTATGGAATCACCCTGTAAATTTTCATCCCCAAAACTAACACCTGCATGAATGAATCATGGCTCCAACACGAGAGATGTCAATTGAAACAAAGGAGAGGATTATCAAACTCTTAAAAGAGGGTAAATCATCACGCAATTTTGCAAAAGATGTTGGTTGTTCACAGTCAGCTGTGTCTAAACTCTGGACCAAATACAAACAACATGGGAAGGTTGTTAAAGGCAAACATACTGGTAGACCAAGGAAGACATCAAAGCGTCAAGACAGAAAACTTAAAGCAATATGTCTCAAAAATTGAAAATGCACAACAAAACAAATGAGGAACGGATGGGAGGAAACTGGAGTCAACGTCTGTGTCCGAACTGTAAGAAACTGCCTACAGGAAATGGGATTTACATACAGAAAAGCTAAACAAAAGCCATCATTAACACCTAAACAGAAAAAAACAAGGTTACAAGGGGCTAAGGCAAAGCAATCGTGGACTGTGGATGACTGGATGAAAGTCATATTCAGTGATGAATCTCGAATCTGCATTGGGCAAGGTGATGATGCTGGAACTTTTGTTTGGTGCTGTTCCAATGAGATTTATAAAGATGACTGCCTGAAGAGAACATGTAAATTTCCACAGTCATTGATGATATGGGGCTGCATGTCAGGTAAAGGCACTGGGGAGATGGCTGTCATTACATCATCAATAAATGCACGAGTTTACGTTGATATTTTGGACACTTTTCTTATACCATCAATTGAAAGGATGTTTGGGGATGATGAAATCATTTTTCAAGATGATAATGCATCTTGTCATAGAGCAAAAACTGTGAAAACATTCCTTGCAAAAAGACACATAGGGTCAATGTCATGGCCTGCAAATAGTCCGGATCTTAATCCAATTGAAAATCTTTGGTGGAAGTTGAAGAAAATGGTCCATGACAAGGCTCCAACCTGCAAAGCTGATCTGGCAACAGCAATCAGAGAAAGTTGGAGCCAGATTGATGAAGAGTACTGTTTGTCACTCATTAAGTCCATGCCTCAGAGACTGCAAGCTGTTATAAAAGCCAGAGGTGGTGCAACAAAATACTAGTGATGTGTTGGAGCGTTCTTTTGTTTTTCATGATTCCATAATTTTTTCCTCAGAATTGAGTGATTCCATATTTTTTCCCTCTGCTTGGTCTAAAAAGTAACCGTTACTGACTGCCACAATTTTTTTTCCTGATTTCTTATAGTGTTTCTTAAAGCCAGAAAGTTGCCATTTGAAATTACTTTCGTTTTGTGTCATGTCTGTGATCTGCTTTTTTTTCTACAAAATTAAAGAACTGAATTAACATCCTCCGAGGCCGGTGATTCCATAATTTTTGCCAGGGGTTGTAGATCATTCTATCATCTCACTCCTCTTCTGCATCACAAACTAGATAAGGCCCGAGAACCGGTAGTTTATGGCCCGCTGCCCAGTAAATACAGCTCGCATGGTAAGCTCCCTTCTGCATTTGAAAGTAAAAAGGTAGTGTGCTTGTATACAAGACATTACGGGAATCTATCATCCTCGCCACAAATATCAACAGCCAACTGGTATAGTCAGTATGTGTTTGTAAGCTACAGTACATGTGAGGTCAGAGTCCACATTTCAACTTTATGCGCGACTTTAATGGCGATAATGATCAGGTCAGGAGCACGCGTGGGTGTCGTGCGCTGCCACACTCTCCGCATTACGAAACTACCCTTGGTCCTCATTGGCGACCACTCAAGCTGACCACCTCCTAAACACAGCCATTGTACTGGCACAGCCAAGTGATATGTGGGCGTCCCTTTAGTGCGTTACCATTACCGTGATACTCACATTATTTGCTATACAGCAGCACAAACACGGACAAAAGAACGGATATGGTTTCGACTTCTCTTTTCTTCTCCCATTTCAGTGTAACTAAGTTCCGACTTAGCACAGAACGGCAAACGAGAACAGAACGTGATCCGTGGAGGGAAACAGAAAGGGATTTATTTGGCAAGTAAACACGGGTCGTGTGCTGAGCAACCGATATCAAAGAACGATTACTCAGAAATCAATCTGAGGGTTTTCTGTGACTGTGACTGCTTTAAAAAATGCTGTGTGTCTGAGCTGTGAAGAGCAACAGGTCACATGAACAGTGAAGAATAGAAAAGACTGAAAGAAGGGGGGATGATGGAGAAACCTCGGCAAACAGAAATCAGCTTTCAAAGAAGCACGTGGTTGAACCTGTTGGCACTGTGCGTCGCGTTCACGCTTCCAGACTTGTTTAAGGTCATTTACATTTTGTTTATTCGCAGGCACAAGAAAAAATAACAATAAATGTATAAGAGTGGCTGATGGCACCACTCGGGGAAACCTTTAGAAATACTACTTTAGTACTTTAGAAATAAAGAGTTGATGATGTCCAAAAACCTACGCAGTAAGTGTAGTACTGCATTAACCGCGCCTGTAAACAGCATTATTCGTAATATATGCATCAGCCGCCAGTGTAGATGCTTTTAATGCATGTAGAAGTTTTAATAATTAAAACTTTAACATATTAGTCAGCAGCCCAACTTCAACAGAACGACAAGCAGCAAATGGGCAAATAAATCTCAGCTGAAACTAAAATTAATAACAGCTGCTGAGTCAGTTTCATTATTCACAAGAGCATCCAAGTATCTTTAACCCCTTTTACACTCTGCTGTTTTAAAAGAGAGGAGAAACATGCAAAAAGACAGAAGTACGACGGTAGCCTAGTCAGAACGTGAAGGAAAAGGAAATTACGAACACATTCAGAGCCGCTAAATTAAATCTCTGCTCCATGAGACTGCAGATCTGTGAGGCTACGACCAGAAACATTCCACCAACACTCGCTGGTCCAAACGGACTCTCTCAGAGAGGTTGGTCACCATAGTAACAGTGAACTGACACTTGGGGCTTGGAAAGTTTCAACAGCAAATTTCAGTTCATTTCCAATGTAACTGCCTGCGATCCGTAGATGTGCACACTCAAGCAATACGTAGCAATGTTTACCATCTAATTCAACATTACCGACCTTTGATGCTCAAATTTCCAAACTCCAAACTTAAGCAGCTGTACTAGCTTCAGTATTTGCGTCTCATTAACTAATGGTACAAAATCAGTCCAAACTGTTCCAAAAACAGGCTGAAATACACAGATGCAAAACAAGACCGGTCGAACCTCACCAACCTCCCCTGAGCAAGCACATAGCCAAAAGTGGTAAGGACAACCTCCCTCTGGAGTTTTTTGGTGGAAGAAACCTCAAGCAGGCCAGACGCAAAAAGGTGACCCACTGCTTAGGCCATTCTAACAGTTACAGAGAACATGAAAGAAAGTACAGACAAAATACAGGCAAAAACAGCCCAGAACAGATCTGATTCTAAAAAGTCTCATTTTAAGTCTATATGAAGTGTTGTTGGTCAGCAGTCTCAGGCGAGTGAGAGGTCATCTAGCGGTCCAGTAGGCGACGGCACCTCAGATGGAGAGCAGCATCGATCGGCCGGAGCTAATGGCACCTGAAGCACTAGTTCCCAGCAGTAAACCATCAGAGAAGCACAGACGTTACTAATGTGGTCGCCGGACATTAGATATAGTGAGGCTGAGACCTGTTCCGCCGTCTATAACATAGTTCAGTTTGTTTGACTCTAGTTTTTTTTTACATCAGTTTTAACAGCAAATAATTCAAGCTTACTTTTCACATTTATGTTCTTAAATTTTTTTTCCCCACTGAGCACACATTTTAAAGTTAAATTAAGCAACTCACTGTATGATTGTGAAAGGTTAGGTAAATTTGTGCACCTTTAACTCCATGTGCAAACGTAAAAAAATAAAAACATCTCAAATCAAAGCCTAGATCGAAGAAAGCCAAATGTAAAGCACATCTAACTAATCCAGACTCAGAGCGTGACCACATCCTGTAATTACACAACTTTTTGTTTCACTTTTTCATTTTCTGGAAAACAGGTATGTTGTTCTCTTGGAGATAAGCTGCTGTGTGGCAGACAGCCGAACAGATCTTCGACGGCGAGCATTGTGAGAGATTTAAAGTGGGAGAGTGGGTGTGACTCCTACTCTCTCCCTCAGAATAGAAAATTATGCCGAGAACGAGAAGAGGAGGAAAGGATTTAATCTAGCACCTGTTTGCTCCGACTTGTGGCATATGGTGGAGAAGTGAGAGCGAGGAAGAGTCATTTTGAGTGGCGTCGTGAAGCCTCGGCAAATTCGTGTGCTCAGATTCACAAATGTTTGCTCGCTGTGAACTAATCAGATGCCAAATCTGGGTAACAGTGTGCAGAAAGAAACTGTCCATTAGTCTGGAGAGACTTCAGAGTTGGTGTGGCGGCGGTGGTGGTTTGGTTGCCATGGTGAACTCTAAAGGGTTGCCTCTGTAATCCAGTCGTCCAGTCCTTTTGTGCGTTTGTGTTGAATGCTGGGTGAAGCCAGAGGAGAAACAGTTGTGTCATGCACGCCGATCAGATGACTGTCACGATGTCTCGGGCGAGATCAGCAGCCTCGTGGTGTCTCTTTGTACAAGCTCGTTAATAAAAACACCCCCGTCAGCTCAAACTGCAGCAGATGTTGTACTTAAAGTATTTCATCACTGCCAACATATCAAATTTAAGGACATCTAAAAATATGAATCTGCACAAATTGTCAACCATCCTTCTAGCTTTTATCATGAACGGGTGTCACGGGGTGGAACAAGGTGGTGAATCGGGGGGGGGGGGGGGTGTTCTGCCCTGTTGCTAGGTAACAGTCTCTGTGCCACAAGGCAAAGCCAGGCCTCGTCTCCTTGGCAACGGCATTGATGTGTAGGGTTGGTGGTGGAGTTTTGGTGGTTATGTTGTGAAATAACTGTGCAAAAGTCTTAAGCACCCCAGAGATTCTGCATGAAAAATGTTATTGTTTATCCAAGAAAGTATGATGTTTACTGCTTTCACCTAAAAGCTTTGAATAATTTAGTTCTTTTCTTTTTGTTTTTCTCACCCCTGTTCAGCCTGTTTGAGCCATTTAATCTAAAGCTGGATGTGACTTTGGCGCCGTGCCTCTCACAGCAACACAAAAGCATGTTTGTGTTCATGAGAATGTGAAGCACAGTGGCTCTCTATGCGCGGAAGAAGCATCGCACTCGTCCTCATCCCAGAGACCGTGCACAGACAAGGGGGGGTGGGAGGGGGGCAGTTACTGTGTATTAAGACCCCCCCCACAAACCCACAACTAAAGTATTAATCTCAAAACATGATCTTCCGCTGTTTCTCGTGAATTCAATTCAGGATCATGTGCTCATATTTTCTTTTATGAGTGACACAAACTGGCTTCTGAAAATGCAGAATCTTAGGGTCATCATGCATTCGGGTATTTTGTTGTCCCCTCCACCATCTGGTGCCTTATGCACAGCATGAAGTGCATGAGGTGGGACCAGGGCTTTGATCTGTTATATCACATCAAACATAAGGACAACTTGAGTCAAATAAACAAAAATGTCAGACAGAAAAAAAAATGATTTTAGTGCAACTGAAGATAAAATTAGAACAGCATTCAGAGTGAGAGCATCAAACCAATACAAAGACTTGCCTGTTGGGTTGATCACCCCTCTTCCTGACTGACTGCCTGTTTTTGACTTGCCTTCCATTGTGGTTCTCTGCGTTGGGGTCCATCGCCAATCCTTAATACTATCTTGCAATGTTTTATTTTTATCATTTTAGAATTTCGACAACAAAATTCTTCTGCTTCTTTTACAGTCCAGCCCAGACCTCTACGTTGACCACTTCTTATGGTCATTTCGCACCCATTTAGACTTGACTGTATAATATTTAGAACAAGAGTGCTCTGAGAGCACAATACCCCCCGCTGACAAAAGCTGCTTTGGTACAAGTGGTTGCTACATTCTGATATTTCAAGGAATTGTACCAGGTTTCCTGAAATTCCTCTGGCAGTGTCTAGGTCTGTTAATCAAGGGTCATAACTCTGCCAAAATGTCAATCTTGTACAATATAATATGCGTATTATCAACCTATTACAAGGAGTTGTACCAAGTTGCATGAAATTCCTACTAAAAATGTGACAGGAGTTGATTTCAGAATGCAGGCATGAAACTCACAGAGTCTAGCTTTGTTAATCAAGGGCCATAACTCTGGTAAAATGGGCCCAACTGGAATGATATGAAAAAATGCTTATTAGCAACACTTATGCCGTTTTTGGGACAGACAGGCAGACAGACATCGCCACGACATGATCCCCCTTTGGGCTTTCGGGGGATCAAAACCATTAGTAATGTTCCTGTGAAAAGTTGTGATGGTCAGTTACAACGCAGGGAAACATTTACATCCACCTTCCTACAAGTTTGCTTAAGTGTGGTCGTATCTTGAAGATATTAAGATGTTGGTAACTAATGGCTCAGTCCCAGTTTGACAGGACAACAGCAGCCTTCTGTGTCATGTGACAGCAAATCAGTGTTTTGTAGTGATTTGTGTCGTTTCTGCAAATGTCTAGATGTAAGTAGGTGCACATTTGAAAGGCATAGTTGGTTTAACCAGAAGATATATTGAAAATAGCTGAGGGAAATGGTGGGAACCAAACTCTATCCATTGTTGGGTTTTGTCTTCCCCCTGGTCTTTAAAAGTACACAAAGGCCTGTGCCAGTCCATTGTGGTGCAAAGCAGGGAGTCTAGCAGGGAGGGTGGTGATGGGGCGCACACAGACGGTATTCAGACTCCGGTTACGTTGACCGAAGTTAAGGTGTGCATCAGCAATCACTGCCACACAATAACAAGAAGGTCATCCCTGTGAATCAGTGCTTCACTATTAGAAACTATCACTATCGGAGACGAGACGATGAAGACGTGAGACTTTGAACCTGCGTCGTGGACTCAGTCCAGGTGCTGGGTCTGATCCATCATGAGTCCGAGTCCTATTCTGGGAGGAGCAGTTTTTATAAATCCTGCTCTAACATTGTGCTGTGTTTGACTGATCCCACTGCAAGAGGTTTTTTCTTTTCTTCTGCCAAACTGGTGTCAATGGTTCACAGTGAACGGTGGCCCTCTGGTGGCAGCTGCAGGTAATAGCTCTGTTATTTAGGTCATCTCTGATCTCTTTTGGTCTTTGTGGATGCTGTGTTTATCAGTGATGACACGGATGGGATCAGAGGCAGATGAAGCTTCGTGCCAATTCCCACGATGCACTGCACTAAACCGCCGACCTGTCGCAAGCTGGCAGTGTGCCAAGGATGGCAGAGAACATCAAACAATTAATCGAACTTCAGAAGACTCGATCAACAAACAAGATGACAATTTCTGCTTCAGGGACTTTGTAAAAATGCCCGAACACAGCGCTCTGATTCATGGACAGAAAAAAAAAAAAAAAACGTGTTCACAGCCCCTCTAAACATTTAGTTTTAATAATGTCACTTAAATATATAAAGACAAATAAAACCGCATTCCAGTTCATTTGCAAATGTGTTTTTATTTATTCATCTCTTTTTAAATTAATTTCTTTGCATGTTCTGTTGAAAAGCATATTTTACTTTGCAAAACAAATGATAGTAATTTTAAGGAACTTTTTTTAACAACAGCTTTAACCAATGACTGTTAAGCGTTTTTTACAAAAGAAACATTACTTTTTCTATCATTTATTTTGCTTTTCACTGTGCGCACGTGCATACACACATATATTTATGTGTGTCTGCATGTGAAGGAGAATATAAATAGCTTGACCCAAATATGCTAATAATCAGGATGTGAGCGGTGAGTCCGTGAACGTGTTGTTCCCGTCTTCCCTCAGCCACACTGTGATTTTCTTAATTTTTGTCTCATTATTTAGCACCGCTGCCGACATCGAACACTGATCCAGATTTAACAAAAGTAGACAAGTCTTCATTTCTTTGCCAAAACTGTTTTTACAAAGCTCCTTTTTTTTTTGGAACCAGGGTCTTTTTGAGAAACTACATGGGCTGTTTTCCAAAGTGTCCACTAGAGGGACGCTATGAGCCACAAAAGCGTTCATTGTTAAAAGCTGCTTTTTTTCTTGAGACTTTCCTTTAACAGGTCAGAGGTCATGTTCATGTAGAGGACACATAATTTTTTTCCCCCATTTTGTCCACTTCCCAAAGTATTTACACAAAGATGCCGCTTTGTGTTAACATGCAAACCCAACTCCGATCAATACTGACGTTGCCTTCTGCTTTTTGTTGTTTGTGTTTTTTAATTGTTTTGTTGTGACCTAGCTTCTCCTTTACGATGTGTTAAGCGGTACCCTTTAGTCATTTATAACACTAGCCTTGATGCGGAGGCTGACAGCGCCATCTGGTGGAGAGGGAGAGAACTCAGATGGTAGAAAATCATCTCCTGGCAACACTTGAAGGTGGAAACAGGCATCTGAAAGACAGAACGACAAAAGTCTGATAATCAGAGAGCAGCACTCCAAAGACTGTTAATACCTGAAACGTGAGCAGAAATCGGGTTGGTCGTGAACGACGAGGAAGAAAGCTTCAGCAGAGAAAAGCAGAAAATCAACAGAGGCGAGGATGTGATGATGGTTCATGTCTTCCTGGTTACTTTTGCATGGGTTAACTGAATGTATTTGTCTTTGTTGTGTCTCATCAGACCATGGCAGAGTACAGCTCCCTGCTCAGCGACCTTTCTGAAAACATTACCAATGAGGACTTGGAGCAGCTCAAATCAGCCTGCAAGGAGGACATCCCCGAAGACCAGAGCAACAACATCACCTCCTCGAAGGAGTGGTTCAGCTACCTGGAGAAGAATGACAAGCTAGCCCAAGGTGAGAGACAATAAACGTCATTTTAATACTCGGTGAGACGTCAGACGCACCGACAACGTGTAAAAAAAAACCTGACGCCTTTTCTCCAACGCAGATAACTTATCGTACATCGAGCACATCTTCGAGATTTCACGGCGGCCAGATCTGCTGACGAGGGTGATCGAATACCGCACCACTGTGCTCAAGATCTCCGAGGATGACGAGATCGACACAAAGCTGACGCGTATCCCCTCTGCCAAGAAATACAAAGGTAACGTAAAAGAAAAAAAGTTTTTAAAGCCAATCAGGTTACACTGTATTTTCGTTTCTCACGTTTGACTCTTTTCCTTGCCCTTCTGCTCCATCCCCGCCCCCATCAAGACATCATCCGCCAGCCCTCTGAAGACGAGATCATCAAGTTGGCTCCTCCTCCTAAAAAAGTGTGAGGTCCCAGCCCTCGCCCTGATCTTTGCACCTTCAATCCATTCAACCAACCGACCATTTCTGACCAGCCCCATTACTCCTTCCCCCTCACCCCCCAACATATCCATCTGGCCACCCCCTTCCCCTCAGTAACGCATGCCGTGACGCAGGCAGCCAATGACCAAGCAGCCAGTTCGCTGCTACGCATCCTATCGGCGTCTCCCCGAGCTGAGTGGCGCTGCGGAGAAAAAAGAAGAAGAAAAAGAAATGTGGATCAACGGTGTGAAGAGACGCTGAAGCGTAGCCTGGATGATTAGACTCTGAATGGGTCAGGCTGGATTGTTCTGTGAGTCAACCTGTGATGCTGTGAGTCTCGTGTGTACGTGCATGCACATCAAGTTATTGTAGCTGAAACAAAGACCAAATCCACCCGCAAAGAAATTCACAGAAAATGTCTAAACAACAATTTCAGCAAGTCGGGAATATAAAAAAAAAAACGTCTTTGCTATTTTGTTTTCTTTAATCTCCTTTGATAAGCTAAATTCTCCAAATATCAAACGTCACATGCGGTGTGCTCTGAAGGAGCACCACATTTACTGAACTTTGACGTGAAGTTGCGTTGCCCTACTAATAAAATGTTGCCAGAACATAGTCTGGATCATCCAGCCCCTCTTTGTAATTCCACCCTCTGAAAAAAAGGGTCTGGATCCAAGCACGTCTTGTCAACTGCGAAGAGGCGGTGACCAAGCGACTGGGTTCTTAACCTGAACATCTGGCGCTAGCTGCTTGAAAATTAAGCAACTCCAGTATTTATAACGTCTCTTGTGCAACAACTGTGTATCTTGTTTCCAAGAGCCTGCAGCGCCCTCTGTGGCCACATGTGAACATCACACAGTGTGTCAGCCAGTCTGATATGTCCGACTCCTGTTGAGGACAAATTATCCTCCCATTGAGATGAGCAGTAAAACACACTGCATGTAGCGAATGCTTACCTTCAGACACAAATTTAGCACAGCGCCACCTATGATTTTGGAGTGGTAAAAATTAGGACAATTAAATGAGGTACCTGCAACGAGCAATTGGACAAACAATTGGATGCAAATAAAATGAAGGTAAAACAAGCAAAATTCAACAAATATCAGTGAAAGTTCTCAGCTCTTTATTTCGTCTTGCCTATTTTTTATTTATTTTTTTGTTTGTTTTTTGCTAACTGCCGTGGTCACATCTTCAAAAGGACATTCTCCTATAATTGCCAAATCCTCGGGTTTGTGCCTGAGAGACGTATATATTTGTTTTAAAATGTTAAAACTGTAACAATAAAAAGTAGGATTTTGCATTTGTGCTGGACAATTATGAAGTCTGTATAACTCAGATGGAGGAGCAGTTTCATCCCTTTACTCTTACGCAGATTACTGTATCAGCAGAAACGTATCTTAGATTAAAAAGTTATTTAAAGGGGATCCTAACAGGAAAAGCCAATATTTGCCTTTAGCTTGTAGTCACATCTAAATATATTGAAAGAAATAGTTTGGAGAGAAAGTTATTCTACACTACGGGCCACCTGTGTGGGCTCTTTTTTCACTGTGGGACCAGTTTGTGTCAAAGTGTATTTATGATGGTGAGATCATATATTAATATATTACAAGAACATAGAATAATATAATCGAGCTACATTTCTAGCATCTGATTGTCACTGAACATACAAACTAAATTTCAGAGATATAGGGTGGAAAACACAATCAAGTATTTTCTAAAATTCATGTATTTTCATTAGAGCCCGACCGATATGGATTTTTTTGGGAAGCTGATACTGATATTCATGAGTAAAAAATTTTTTTACAATACCAATATATCCATTAAAAATACAGCAATGATTCATAACACTTTGTTTTCACACCCTTATGAGACAGAAATGTAACTGAGGCTGGATATTTTACAGTTTAAACATGAACTTTATTATAAATAACTATAAATGGCCAACCAACATACGTCACTCAGATTAGCTGTTGCTGTGTCGCATCACTCAGCATTTGTATAAAATAGACTTCTCATCTAGTTTGGCCCCCTCTGGCTCATGGCATAGTGACCACTTGTCTCTTATTGCTGTAAAATGCCCAATCTGATTGAAAATGAACGGCAGCTGGGTGCGCTGCCTCTGTCTCTTGTAGCTAATGTGTCCAAGAGGTTATGGGGGTCCCAGCTATGCTTGACAGCATGGTAAACAATCCCGTCAGAGTGCGCTCTGCTGGACAAGCTGAATAATGACAACATTCCGAACAGTAAAGTGTTTTTCTGCATTGTTTATTCTGTAAAATAAAATTGACCAATGATATTAGCCAACTGACCTAATGGACGGGCTCTAATTTTCAGATAATATTATTGTTACCGTGTAAAAATGTCGTGAGAATCATTAAAACACTAAACTGTCATTCATGTTAACATTTTATTCGTTTCACTGAGAAGTAATTGACCGGTCTGACTTTTTCTGAATGACAGAGGATGAAATATCAAAGGCCTCTTGCAAATGTCTGAGGTTTTTTAAACATCATGTAATTTTCCACAAAGACCACATTCTTCAAAATAAAAATGTAATGCACACCAGCTGACTATGCCACTCCCGCAACACGCTGTCGAGACTGTTGAAACTCTATTTGAACACTGTGTCTTTCTTTTCCCCGCAAAGAAGCCTTAGCAGACTGTTTGCTCTGAAACAGAGAAGTTAGCAGAACTGTGAGTGTCAAACCTTTCTTGTGAAATTTGCTAAGGACTTCAGTGTGCTTGTTGTCCTCAAAGCTGCAGAATCTAAAACACGACCATGCGAAATATGTCTTTAACTCATACTAATGCTTTTATTTCTGTTGGTGTCTGTGATTGATGTCTATTTTGTGTTGTTCTCTCTACATGTGTGTTGGAATGATTTGCAGCATTTGCAAAATCTTTAAGTGTCACTGACTGAAATTGTGCAGAAGACTCCAAAAATTAATTCAGTGCATTAAATATGTTAACAGAAACACCCACTTTAAAATGCTCTGACACTGTCTGAGAAATCTTATTTTAAAAAGTAAAATACTCTTCAACTGTTTTGTTTTGCAAGTTTTTTTTTAACTGAAATGTAAACTAGACCAAAATACAGATGCAATAATCTTGCGGAGATATTCAAGAGTCATAAACAATATAAATAGTAGTTAATTTGTTGTCCGTGCATGCGGGAAACCGAGTTAGCTTCACAGCTAAGCATGCATAAAATGGACCGTTAGCATACGTCAAATCCAGAACGTCAACATCTCTTTTAATCATCTAACGCTCTGAACCACACAGACATTGTCGAGCATTTCTGGGTGAGTTTCCTTTTAGCCATCAAGAAACCAGACCCCAAGTGAGGCGGTGGCTCCGCTGCTATCAAACACAAAGCGACTCCGTGGCAACCATCAACGCAACACTGCGAAAGCAGGCAGCTGGAGCTACTGCTATGACCTGTGGGTAATGGGATGACTTTACTGACCATTGAAACGTTGGCTTGCCTCTCGCAGTTTCCAGTGAAAAGCTTGCCTAGTTCCACAAAAACAAGATGGCGGTTTTGTAAATTCATTGTTTAGCGCGTTTCTGATGCTAGCAACAAAGAATTTGAACCACTGTTGACTGTTTTATTTAAAACTCTTCTTCAAAAGCAGCTTGTAAATTTAAATGTATGTAAACAAGTGACGTCCTACGCTCTGAATTTCAGTGGTTGTGTTGGCAAATATTTGGTAGTTTTTAAGTAGTTTGTCGAGACTGTCGCACAAACTCAATCAATCATCAATGGCATGGAAGAAAAGGAACAAATTCAGACGCCTGATGATCTAGATACTACTATTTAAGCTGTAAAGAGTCTCTTTGCGGAAAACCCAACATAAACTTGGTAACATAAGTGAGTGTGGTGCTAATCATCATAAACAAATATCTAACATCACCAACACAACTTTTCTTAAGACAACTGCAGCCTTACAATAGTTGATAAAATACACAGAATACATTGCAAATAAGGGGGGGGGGGTGGAATCCACGGTTGGGGCAGTTACATGCAAGCTAGCTGGCTTAGGAGCTATGCTAGCTACTCTGTTGCTACCCAGATGACCCAGTAACATCAAAAATAAATAAAAACTGGATTGTACAAGATGGCCATGAATTTGAACTGATGGAAATCTATATCAACCTGTTTTTGAAACACGTTTACAAAAGGTGCCTTTGACAAATTTTAACTATGTGAGCTGCTAGCTAATACAGCAGTGGCTAGGTAATATTTCCTTTCATTTTGGTCACTGTTTTATGCCCGTCACCAAAAAAGTTTGACGCAAATCTGCACCAAAGTTCACCAATGCTGAACTATCCACAGATTTTCCCAGTAAACACTTTACCTCTGGAGTGAAATCAACAAAATCCACTGATTGTGGTTAATCAAACTGAAAAAATTTCTTCTGTGAGGGTCGGACCAACAATCACAGTGCGCATGGCTCTTAATTTGATACATCAGGTTGTACATAAGAGTCTGATTAATATTTGGATTAAAACATAGCCACGCTGCATTCCCGTGTAATTCTACAGTAACGGAATTACAGTAAGATTAAATTTTTAACTGTAAACTAAAGTACAGCCATAGTAATTGTGATTCCATTACCACAGAATTGCCATCGTGCCCCACTGTTAAAAAAAATAAATAAAATAACCATCTTATGTTTAATATCATGGCGCGGGGGAGCGTTCTCTGTAGCTATTGGCACATAATATATTAACATATCAATCACAAATGATGTCAAATTTGGGTTTCCATGTAACAAGTACATATCAAGTTAGCAAATGCTGCAAAAAGTAAACCTATCAAAACATATATGTGTATTTATCGTGAATACCAGATAACGAAACATGACTATAGATAAAGCCGATTAAATGAAGACGATTGTTAAAATTCATATACGCGAGTATTGTTCTCCCTTAAGGACGAGACTGTGGGATTTTTTTCTTCTTTTTTTAAATCATGTTGTAAATATGTATTTTGAATATCTATCAGTGTTTGTTTAGAGAATTGATTAATTTATTTAATGCCTATATTGTTTATTGTTTTTACGTATCTTAATTTTGTTTACTAACTGGAAAAAAAATCCTGGTGAAGAAAACGTGTATCAACACTTTTATAATTCATCTTATCTCTTCAATCACGTTTTGTGGTTTCTGCTTTGGGTGATACTTTCACAACAAAAACTATGCGATACGCATTTCATTGTATTTACTGAACTGTAACATTATGTTTTTAATGTGTCGTGTTTGATCTGATGTGTCGTGGTCGCTGCTTCGTAATTCAGAGAGTTTCGATAATTGTGGCAAAATCATTCACGATCCATCTGCTCAGATGTAAACGGTGGGAAAATGAAGTGATGCTACGCATTTAAAAGGTTGGATTACGTAGGTGTATGCAGACACAAATTCCTGATCCCTGATTTACAGATTGCAGTCCTGTGGAAGTAATTTAGAAAATAATTTTAATATTCTGGCCTTGGTTTTGTTGTTGTTTGTTTTATACCTCTGTTTTCTTATTTTTGTGTTCAGGAAAAAAAAATGTTGTGCAATTAGGAAAGATTAGTCGTAACATCAAGCTATATATATATATATATATATTCAACCCCTAAAGCTTTTACATGTTTTTGCTTGAGAAACATCAAAAATTTTGGCTTTTTTTAAAAACGATACTTTCACATTTGCACTCCTTGATATGAAAGTGAAAGTAAATCTATCTATACAAGATCTAAATTAAATAAAACTAGAAAAACAAAAACGATGGACTGCTTGAGTATTCACTCATCACTGTTAGTCACGTGGCATTTAATCCCAGATTTTGAGTAACTTGAAGTTTTTGTTGCATCCATCTCCAGACTTGTGTTTTTTAAGTGTTCATTTGTCTTTGTGGTGCATCACAATTTGACCCATCCAGATACAAAATGTATTTAAAAATCAACGATTTGGAACTCCTTAAACACAGCTGATTTCAGTTCCATCAAGAATGTGACTTCTAACACCAAATCGCTGTAAAAGTGATAATTTACTTGTGTTATACTGAATGGGGTGAATACTTACGCTGTCCATCATTTTGACTTTTTTAACTTTAAGTTCAGGTTTTGGAGTTCAACAGTCGCACAGATACAGAGCACAACTTTTAAACATTACTGCAAACGTGTAAAAGCGCAGGGTGACGAGTACTTTATATAGGCTCTGTATATTTGCTTTGTAAAAGTAGCTGTGAGTAATAAAGAGTGGATAAAAGTGCACGTGGAAAAAGGTAACTACTGTAAGTATCGTGGTGGGTGGAGTAGAGTTTGAATGGAGATGAAATCACGATTTGTTCGTACAGATTCTCGAATTAGTTTCATTGTGAAAGTGAGAGTTCTTGCACAAAACGCTGTACGATGCAAAGATGATGTACATGATCGATATAAGGTGGAGTTGGGAGAAGAAGGCTTATTGTGCAGTTTGAATCAATTTTTTTTTTCTTGTCTTTTGTACGGGTTTGTATTTTTAATTGCTTATTGTGCATAAGCTTTTAGACCATATTTACACATCTCCAGTGCTGTCGAGCAAAAACAATGTGATTCTTTTTCTTTTTAATATACTCGGAAATAAAGTTTACATTTCATGCACAAAAAAGTACACTTTCACATAGGTTAAAAAAAAAATGTGCCAATTTCGGTGAGAAGAAGATATGGCTGGTTTTATTAACCACCCGACACGCCCATAGACTCCAAAAGACCCTGAAACACTTAGGTCAAGTGCAGACTTACAAATGCCCAAATGTACCATATCTTCTGGAGTGCATGTCACACTGGAGTATAAATGAAGATGAAAAAAAAAAACATATATAATTTGTACCACAGCTTGTTAAATTGGAAATGTATGCATATTTTGCGGGGTTTATTTTGTGTAGAAAGCCCTAAATATTATTAACAACAAACATGATTTTTTATATACAAGCTGCAGCCTCCCAAACTATTAAAATAAACAATTTCTTAATAACTAAATATAATAAAATATGCGCCTTACACTCCAGAAAATATTGTAGTTTTAATATATTCAAAGGTTTTTTTTTTTTTTTTTTTTTTATAAATCTGTCTGGTCCATGGTACTGGTGTTGCAGCGTGACACAATGGGTTGTTTTTGGAGTCAAATCATGAATTAATAAATGTGAAGTGCAGTTTGCTGGATTGTATGGTTCAATAGGATGGACTGAGCAGGTCCCAGGTGAGGGACGGGGGAGTCTAAACAGTTATTCCAGCCATGAACCCGCGAGCCTGATCTTAAATCTTTTTTTTTTTTTTTTTTTTTGGAGTGTGTGTGCATGTGTATGTGTGTTTGTGTGCGCACGTGCAGCCGTAGACTTTGTAGACTGTTTTTCACTGTTTACGGTGTAATTATCATAATTGCAGTGTGCTATCCGTCACTGTGGTGGAATGTTTGCTTGCCTCTACTGGTGGTTGGCTCTCACTGCGGTATTGTATCACTTCCTGTTCCGGAGCACAGCGGTGTTTTTCTGTATCTGTTAGCTGTTTAATCTGCGCAGTTAGATTGATCTAGTTATCTAGATTACGATTTGTTTCCCAGTGTAATCTTCACGTGCCTTAACTAAAGCACTCCTTCTGCTGAATCACCTCTAAATTATTTACACATTATTCACTTTGCGTGTTTTTAGGAATCCGCTAGCTTAACGCAGCTACTAGCTCTTAGCCGATTTAGCATGGCGGCTTCTCCTGTCTCTCCCGCACTTTTCTGCTCTGGGTGTGAAATGTTTAGTTATTCCTCGGCCTCCTTTAGCAGTAACGGTACTTGTAATAAGTGTCGCTTTGGAGGCCAGGCTGGGCGAATTGGAGACTCGGCTCCGCACCGTGGAAAATTCTACAGCTAGCCAGGCCCCTGTAGTCGGTGCGGACCAAGGTAGCTTAGCCACCGTTAGTTCCCCTCCGGCAGATCCCGAGCAGCCGGGAAAGCAGGCCGACTGGGTGACTGTGAGGAGGAAGCGTAGCCCTAAACAGAAGCCCCGTGTACACCACCAACCCGTTCACATCTCTAACCATTTTTCCCCACTCAACGATACACCCGCCGAGGATCAAACTCTGGTTATTGGCGACTCTGTTTTGCAAAATGTGAAGTTAGCGACACCAGCAACCATAGTCAATTGTCTTCCGGGGGCCAGAGCAGGCGACATTGAAGGAAATTTGAAACTGCTGGCTAAGGCTAAGCGTAAATTTGGTAAGATTGTAATTCACGTCGGCAGTAATGACACCCGGTTACGCCAATCGGAGGTCACTAAAATTAACATTAAATCGGTGTGTAACTTTGCAAAAACAATGTCGGACTCTGTAGTTTTCTCTGGGCCCCTCCCCAATCGGACCGGGAGTGACATGTTTAGCCGCATGTTCTCCTTGAATTGCTGGCTGTCTGAGTGGTGTCCAAAAAATGAGGTGGGCTTCATAGATAATTGGCAAAGCTTCTGGGAAAAACCTGGTCTTGTTAGGAGAGACGGCATCCATCCCACTTTGGATGGAGCAGCTCTCATTTCTAGAAATCTGGCCAATTTTCTTAAATCCTCCAAACCGTGACTATCCAGGGTTGGGACCAGGAAGCAGAGTTGTAGTCTTACACACCTCTCTGCAGCTTCTCTCCCACTGCCATCCCCCCAATACCCCATCCCCGTAGACACAGTGCCTGCTCCCAGACTACCAATAACCAGCAAAAATCTATTTAAGCATAAAAATTCAAAAAGAAAAAATAATATAGCACCTTCAACTGCACCACAGACTAAAACAGTTAAATGTGGTCTATTAAACATTAGGTCTCTCTCTTCTAAGTCCCTGTTGGTAAATGATATAATAATTGATCAACATATTGATTTATTCTGCCTTACAGAAACCTGGTTACAGCAGGATGAATATGTTAGTTTAAATGAGTCAACACCCCGAGTCACACTAACTGTCAGAATGCTCATAGCACGGGCCGGGGCGGAGGATTAGCAGCAATCTTCCATTCCAGCTTATTAATTAATCAAAAACCCAGACAGAGCTTTAATTAATTTGAAAGCTTGACTCTTAGTCTTGTCCATCCAAATTGGAAGTCCCAAAAACCAGTTTTATTTGTTATTATCTATCGTCCACCTGGTCGTTACTGTGAGTTTCTCTGTGAATTTTCAGACCTTTTGTCTGACTTAGTGCTTAGCTCAGATAAGATAATTATAGTGGGCGATTTTAACATCCACACAGATGCTGAGAATGACAGCCTCAACACTGCATTTAATCTATTATTAGACTCTATTGGCTTTGCTCAAAAAGTAAATGAGTCCACCCACCACTTTAATCATATCTTAGATCTTGTTCTGACTTATGGTATGGAAATAGAAGACTTAACAGTATTCCCTGAAAACTCCCTTCTGTCTGATCATTTCTTAATAACATTTACATTTACTCTGATGGACTACCCAGCAGTGGGGAATAAGTTTCATTACACTAGAGGTCTTTCAGAAAGCGCTGTAACTAGGTTTAAGGATATGATTCCTTCTTTATGTTCTCTAATGCCATATACCAACACAGTGCAGAGTAGCTACCTAAACTCTGTAAGTGAGATAGAGTATCTCATCAATAGTTTTACATCCTCATTGAAGACAACTTTGGATGCTGTAGCTCCTCTAAAAAAGAGAGCTTTAAATCAGAAGTGCCTGACTCCGTGGTATAACTCACAAACTCGTAGCTTAAAGCAGATAACCCGTAAGTTGGAGAGGAAATGGCGTCTCACTAATTTAGAAGATCTTCACTTAGCCTGGAAAAAGAGTCTGTTGCTCTATAAAAAAGCCCTCCGTAAAGCTAGGACATCTTTCTACTCATCACTAATTGAAGAAAATAAGAACAACCCCAGGTTTCTTTTCAGCACTGTAGCCAGGCTGACAAAGAGTCAGAGCTCTATTGAGCTGAGTATTCCATTAACTTTAACTAGTAATGACTTCATGACTTTCTTTGCTAACAAAATTTTAACTATTAGAGAAAAAATTACTCATAACCATCCCAAAGACGTATCGTTATCTTTGGCTGCTTTCAGTGATGCCGGTATTTGCTTAGACTCTTTCTCTCCGAATGTTCTGTCTGAGTTATTTTCATTAGTTACTTCATCCAAACCATCAACATGTTTATTAGACCCCATTCCTACCAGGCTGCTCAAGGAAGCCCTACCATTATTTAATGCTTCGATCTTAAATATCTTTGTTAGTTGGCTATGTACCACAGGCTTTTAAGGTGGCAGTAATTAAACCATTACTTAAAAAGCCATCACTTGACCCAGCTATCTTAGCTAATTATAGGCCAATCTCCAACCTTCCTTTTCTCTCAAAAATTCTTGAAAGGGTAGTTGTAAAACAGCTAACTGATCATCTGCAGAGGAATGGTCTATTTGAAGAGTTTCAGTCAGGTTTTAGAATTCATCATAGTACAGAAACAGCATTAGTGAAGGTTACAAATGATCTTCTTATGGCCTCGGACAGTGGACTCATCTCTGTGCTTGTTCTGTTAGACCTCAGTGCTGCTTTTGATACTGTTGACCATCAAATTTTATTACAGAGATTAGAGCATGCCATAGGTATTAAAGGCACTGCGCTGCGGTGGTTTGAATCATATTTGTCTAATAGATTACAATTTGTTCATGTAAATGGGGGATCTTCTTCACAGACTAAAGTTAATTATGGAGTTCCACAAGGTTCTGTGCTAGGACCAATTTTATTCACTTTATACATGCTTCCCTTAGGCAGTATTATTAGACGGTATTGCTTAAATTTTCATTGTTACGCAGATGATACCCAGCTTTATCTATCCATGAAGCCAGAGGACACACACCAATTAGCTAAACTGCAGGATTGTCTTACAGACATAAAGACATGGATGACCTCTAATTTCCTGCTTTTAAACTCAGATAAAACTGAAGTTATTGTACTTGGCCCCACAAATCTTAGAAACATGGTGTCTAACCAGATCCTTACTCTGGATGGCATTACCCTGACCTCTAGTAATACTGTGAGAAATCTTGGAGTCATTTTTGATCAGGATATGTCATTCAAAGCGCATATTAAACAAATATGTAGGACTGCTTTTTTGCATTTACGCAATATCTCTAAAATCAGAAAGGTCTTGTCTCAGAGTGATGCTGAAAAACTAATTCATGCATTTATTTCCTCTAGGCTGGACTATTGTAATTCATTATTATCAGGTTGTCCTAAAAGTTCCCTAAAAAGCCTTCAGTTAATTCAAAATGCTGCAGCTAGAGTACTGACGGGGACTAGAAGGAGAGAGCATATCTCACCCATATTGGCCTCTCTTCATTGGCTTCCTGTTAATTCTAGAATACAATTTAAAATTCTTCTTCTTACTTATAAGGTTTGAATAATCAGGTCCCATCTTATCTTAGGGACCTCGTAGTACCATATCACCCCAACAGAGCGCTTCGCTCTCAGACTGCAGGCTTACTTGTAGTTCCTAGGGTTTGTAAGAGTAGAATGGGAGGCAGAGCCTTCAGCTTTCAGGCTTCTCTCCTGTGGAACCAGCTCCCAATTCAGATCAGGGAGACAGACACCCTCTCTACTTTTAAGATTAGGCTTAAAACTTTCCTTTTTGCTAAAGCTTATAGTTAGGGCTGGATCAGGTGACCCTGAACCATCCCTTAGTTATGCTGCTATAGACGTAGACTGCTGGGGGGTTCCCATGATGCACTGTTTCTTTCTCTTTTTGCTCTGTATGCACCACTCTGCATTTAATCATTAGTGATTGATCTCTGCTCCCCTCCACAGCATGTCTTTTTCCTGGTTCTCTCCCTCAGCCCCAACCAGTCCCAGCAGAAGACTGCCCCTCCCTGAGCCTGGTTCTGCTGGAGGTTTCTTCCTGTTAAAAGGGAGTTTTTCCTTCCCACTGTAGCCAAGTGCTTGCTCACAGGGGGTCGTTTTGACCGTTGGGGTTTTACATAATTATTGTATGGCCTTGCCTTACAATATAAAGCGCCTTGGGGCAACTGTTTGTTGTGATTTGGCGCTATATAAAAAAATTGATGCATCTAAAAAAAGAAAAACTCAAGTATTTTAGTGACAACTCGAAAAGTTTGAGTCAACACTATGAGTCAACGAGCACTGCAAATAAATTATTTTCATTTATTCATCAGTTATGTAAATTTTTGTTCATTCGAATTCTGTCAGGAAACTTGTAAAATTTGCAGTTCATAATTTCTCATAATCCAAGTGTAATTCCAAGCAGAATTTCCATCTAAATCAGCTTCACATTGATTTTGAACCACTTTCTTCTTGTGTGGAAAAAAAAAAAAAATTTAGTAATTTAGCCAGATTAAAGTAAAATCCAGATCTAAACATATCTGACATTATAATGTAAATTAAATCCAGTCAAAACAGAAAACGACTAAAATATGAGACTTAAGACTTAAGTGAGTGGGGAAAAAAAAGAATAATTTTCAAAATAATTGATGCTCAATTGTCTGATAACTGAATTATAAAGACATGTGATAAAACTTCATAGTCACCTGAGGAATAAAAGCAGAATGAACATTAAAAAAAAAATCCCTGTTTATTATCTTCAGACCTCCGCCAGAAAATGTTGCCGCAGTGATTATTTGGATCAATCCTGTTTGTGATGTGATTTCAAGTGAAATAATAATAATTTCAGAAGGAAAATAGTTAGGAGGACCGACCGGAGGACGACGCGGGTTTATACATTTTCCTGTCCACTGTTAGAAACTTTAAAGGTTTTCTTCTCACGGGGCACAAAGTGGCTGACGAAATGTTAAAAGGTAAAGGTCTGGATTTTTGTCATGACTTGAAGGAGACTGAATTGAAAAAAATATGCCATTTTGTCATTGTGCTAAAATGAATATAAATATTCTATATTAAAATATATTTGCTAACCTACTCTCGTGCCTGCAGCTGTTTTATTTCAACATTACAGATTGAGGTGATTATTAGTTGTGTGGAGGCAGACAGACGCCTCAGATATTAAAGCACAATAATATAAACTAGTTATAAATGATCTCCCATTTAGCATCTGACCTCCTGCTGATGCAGATAAAAATTCACAATGGATTTGTTTTTTTCCCCTCAGTCATCATAAGCAAACCTTCACATTTCCATTGCAAAACTGATGGTTTGCGTAATGTCTCTAAAGTCCCTGTTGCACAGGTACAACTGGCCCCAAATAACATCCACTTCAGGCAGAAAGTCTGAGGCAACGGCACAGATTTAATCCAACTGACAGAACAAGATGAACAGCTTCACAGGCAAGTGTAACCAGGGTTGGGTAGGATTACTTTGAAAGAATACATGTGGATTACATGTATGTATGTACATACATTTGGATTACTTGTAATCTGATTACTTTTGGATTACATTTCAAAGTAATCCTACCCAACCCTGACTGTAACGCAAAAATAACTACATAGTAATCAGTTTTCTTTTTTGTTTGTTTATTTATATTTATATTATTTATACATGACCTAGAGATATGGGTGTGGCTACAACAGTAAACAGGAAAAGCCATAGGATAAGACTGATTCGTAAATAAGAAAACAAACTCATCATTAGTAGCAGATTCACTTAGTCATTTGTGTCATGGTGAATGTGTGAAAAACACTAGGAAGAATCTGAGGACGAGACCGAACATGTGGGAAAGAGTGCTGTTGAACCGTGGAGCGATCACGGTTTTTAATCATGGATCTGGACACCATGTGAGGAATCCCCCCCCTCAAAAAAAGTCAGAGATTAGTAGCCTGTTTGTGAGAACTGCAGCAACTGGTTTTTGGATTTCTTTTCCCCAGCGTTTTCAGGTTTTGTGCTCTGATATGATTTCCTTTTTACCCAAAATAAAACTTGAATAAGGACTTTTTCCTGTGGCTTATAAACAAATAGACACACAACCAATCAAAACCCTACGTTGTGTGTACAAAGATCCAATAGAAGGAGGTCCAATCAAGAAAGGCGGCCCGAGGTGGAAGGAGGCAGTCCGGACTGTGAGGTTCTGACAAGTCAAACTCGCTCGTTTTATTCTCAAAAACAGTCTCTATTGCACTAAAAAAAAAGGTTTATTTATCCAGTGGCTCACACCCAGGGTGCGCGCTGCTTATGTCATATGCACATCCGATGTAAGTAGTAAGATTTTACATGTGAGGTGGTATTTTAGCATTAGGGGGAGCTCTGCATCATATGTCAGTGATTGGTATAGCTCCCTCTGTGTTCTGATTTGTGTTGATACTGCCCACATAGCGGATGCTTGGAATGTTTTTGAGACTGTGACAGCCTATAAGGAGAAGGTGAGGTGAAGAGTGGGGCGTGGCAGTCTTATCTTCAGACCAGTTCAACCTGAATCAGCCATCTTCTGCAACACCTTGGGAGATCTTTCTGGAGCACCGTTTGGATCTATGAAGAGGACGGACCCGGGGAAGTCACTGGACATGATTTGAAACTGAGTAAATATGGCTTATACTTTCTAATAACTTGGTCAGGGTTTGGTTTAGGTGCCGTTAAGCTTAAAAGCAGCTCGGATTGATGTTTTTGCTACTTGTTTGTTTTTGTAAAATTGTGGTTTTATTAAATTTCAAATTCCAGATTCAGTTTAGAAACTTAAAACTCTTGTCTATCATCCTTGTGTCAAGGGTGGAGGCACAATATGGCTGGACACAAATGCAGGACTCAGGGACACAGACGTGGTATTAATAAAAAGGCTTTCTCTTAAAACGTTGCAGAGGTACGGTACGCACAATGGTAGGCAAGTAGGCGGATGTACAAACAGTCGAGTGGCAGAGGCGTGGTCCAACAAATGAGCAGAGGCCAAAAAACAGAATGTGGCAAAGACAAAAGCGGAATCGACAAGAATTGACAGGATGACTCAGTCAACAAAGGAGAATAGTCTAAAAGTATGCAATGTCCACATGCTACTTTCAGCTTAAATAGAATGTCCTTGTTGTGAAAGTGTAGGAACATGGACCCACAACAGGGGGCGTAAATGAACGGGCAATGGATAAGCCAAACAGTAACAATTTAATGTTGTAAATTGTGCACAACGGAATACAGACAACAACCAGTTTGGAACTACAGTCAATTACACGTTGGGTGACGTGTGGGCAGGCTTGAGGATAAGAGATGCCCGTCCAGAACCGAGCTGGATCCCACACGGCCCTCACCGCCAACGGATCTGAAGAACACCGGAGCTGCCAAGTCCTGGGTCCCCAGGTGGTCACCGTCTCCAGCTGTCAGACCTGGTACTGCTGGCAGAGAACAGAAACAGCACAGGTGAGTGTGAGTACGCACACTCAGTAATCCCACAGTCTGTGTTCTTTTGGGAGGGAGCACCTCCACCTCCAGTCACACACTCGTGCAGCTCCTGTCTAACCACTTATCTGGTTGGGGTGTGAAGCGAAGCCGTCGCTGATCACACCAAACGCCAATCCCACAGATAAGGCAACACCACAGGAAAACGGCTGCAAAGAAGTTCAGACTATTAGTCAGCGTTAAGTGTAGCAGAGAAATTACCTCCAAGGTAGCTGATTTCTCGGCGAGGAGGTGGAGTTGCAGTCCGGCCTTTATGGTGATGGTGATGAGTTGAATGAGTGACAGCTGGTGCCGATGATGAGTGACAGCTGTCACTCCCAGTGGCTCTGACGCCCTCTTGTGCTTGAAGCCCGCACTCCAAGCAGGGCGCCATCTGGTGGTGGTGGGCCAGCACTACCTCCTCTTCAGCGGCCCACACAACAGACCTTAATTTAACAGGAGCAGCGGACAAGGACAGAGACACAGACACAGCGAGAGTTACCGTAGCAACACTGCATGCCCATATATATGGCACACATATGAAAACGTCTTTGAACAAAATGAAAACAACGGAATAGCAGTGCATTTCCTGACCAGTGCGTCAAAAGACATACAGGCCAGTGAAACGAAACAAACAACCCCATGAATCTCTTTATTAATAGCCTAAATTATGTGTTTTCTCCCACGGGACGGGAGGAAATACAAAATCAATGCATCTCTATTACTGTGCAGCCATAAATTCTCAGAGTTTCGTGGGTGCTGGAAATATACATTGCGAGAACGGGCGAAAGTGCAGGCGGGTATGGTCTGAATTTCGGCAGGAGTGGGACAAAGAAATTAGTCCCACGCAGGGCTCTCGTGCCTACCACCTGCTGGATGGATGATGAATTTGGAACAGGAGTGGTTTTCAGTGACAGGCATAGTTTGCGCAACAGTGAACAACAGTAAACAATGGACATTGTGCTGCAATGTACCATGGGAGTTTGGGGTTTTGAGGTTTTAAATGTTGTTAGTGTGGTTCATGTTAGTTTTACTGTTGTGAAAGTGACGTGACACGGACCCACAACAGGGGGCGTTAATGAACGGACAATGGATAAGCCAAAAGTAACAATTTAATGTTGTGAATCGCACAACAACGTACAGACAATAACAATATGGTGGACTGTCAATCATACACCAGGTGACGTGTGGGCAGGCTCGACGATAGAAGACGCCTGGAGAGAGAAGAGCTGGATCCCCACACAGCTTCCACCACCAACGGAGCTGAAGAACACCGGAGCCGCCAAGCCCTGCGCCCCAGGTGGCCGCTGTCTTCAGCAGTCAGACCCGGTACTGCTGGCAGAAAACAGAGACAGTCCAGATGAGTGTGAGTTCGCACACTCAGTAATCCCACAGTCTGTATTAAGTAAAGGAGGGAGAACCTCCACCTCCAATCACACACACTCGTGCAGCTCCTGGTCAACCACTTATCTGAGTTAGGGTGTGAGGCAAACGCCAATCCTCCAGATAAGGAAACACTCCAGGAAAACGGCTGCAATAGAAGTTCAGGTTAAACACACACAGTGTCAGGCAGCAGAGAAATTACCTGAATGGTAGTTGATTTCTCGGCGGGGAGGTGGAGTTGCAGTCCGGCCTTTATGGTGGTGGTGATGAGAAGTGAATGAGTGACAGCTGGTATGGATGATGAGTGACAGCTGTCACTCCTGGTTGCTCCGACGCCCTCTCGTGCTTGAAGCCCGCACTTCAAGCAGGGCGCCATCTTGTGGTGGTGGGCCAGCAGTACCTCCTCTTCAGCGGCCCACACAACATTTACAATGTTCTTAGCATTACTGAGTTATTGTTTTTGTAGTTCAATTGGTTTAGTCAGTTTAGTTGTGTCATGTTGCTGTTTCCATGAGTGAAAACTGTACTGCGTCTGATGTCTTCTGCCACCGTCTCTGTTTGTGTAAAAATAGAAGCGTGTGCATGCATGCTTGCATGTAACTTTGATCACAGATAAACTAGGGAGAGCTGACATTTACTGTTTGGTATGCTTATGTATTTTGGGTCAAGGTTGAACACAGCGAAAATAGACCGTTGACAGAACTAATATTTTTGGAGAAACCTCAGACATTAGCTAATAATACTGAACAATGGACATTGTTAATTACATTCTGGACTTGCACGCCATTCCAACAGGAGGCGGTAAATTATCTTTCTATTAAAAGCATGAGTGTGTGCGTGCATTATTTTATTCAGTAAGTTCAATGTAAGTACATTATTTAATTGTAAATACATTAAAAATAAATGGATGACACAAGAAAGTAAAAACACTTATTCCCATTGTTGTCCATTTAAAAAGCAAATGACAAAATAGAAGAAATAATAAAACAATAATAATAATAATAATAATAATAATAATAATAATAAGTGTGTACATGATAACAAGAACCCAAACAATTTACAAATACATTAACACAGTAAATTAACATTAAAAAATTACATAATTAACAGGAAATAAAAGGGTTGAGTTCTACTTCTAAAAATTGTTGAGGTCTAAGTTTTTCCCTCCCCCAATTCCCTAGGGGCTACGATTCATGAATGCCCAAAATGACGAATGGACCGGCGCTGTCTACTGCCAAGGGAGGAGAGATTTATGTGGGAAGTGAAATCCAGGCATCCCTTTCACATCTGAATGTTCTTTATGCAAATCATTTTGAAGGAGTGTCCATAGATCCTAATGTTGCCAAGGAGACAGAAGTTAACTTTTACAAAGGAGCGCCTCCAGAATGGGACAACTTCTACCTGAGTGACCAGGCAGAGTCAACTGGCACTGGAACGCCTTTCATTAAACGAGATGGATATAAGCAACTCATGCAGCAAATTCATGAAAGAAAAAAGAGTCCTGGAACATCAACGATTAAGTTGTTCCACCAACTGGGATGTGGGGGAACGACTCTGGCCATGAAGGTGTTGTGGGACTTGAGAAAAACCTTCAGGTGCGCCATATTAACAAGCCCAATTTCAGACACCAGACTGACTGCCAAAGAGGTGATTCACCTTTTCACAGCAGGTCATCTAGGCCACCAGAACACAGTGCTGCTGTTAGTGAATGACGAGCACGTTCTGAACAAAATACCACACGAAATTATGGAAGAGCTTCGTCAACAGCAGATAACTACCTACAGTCATGTGGCGATTCTTCTTCACTGTGACAGAAATGTAGCCATTTCAAACAGCGACGATATCGTAGTCAAAGACGAACTGTCGCAAAAGGAGAAAACTGAATTTAACAAGAAAAAGGAAGAGCTCCGCAAGAACTGCAGCAAGAAATGTCAACAATTTCACGGCTTCAACATAATGCAAACAGGTTTCGATCGAGAGTATATCCAGCGAACATGCACCATCCTGAAAAATGTTAAGAGAACAAATCGACCAAGGAGTGCTCAGCTCGTAGCCATTCTGTCTCTACTGAATGCCTACGTACCAGGTTCATACCTCCTCCAGTCTCAATGCCTGGACTTCCTCAAGCACAGCTCCACCGATGTGGAATTATCATTGGAAGATAAAATGCAGCCCTTTAGCCACCTCATCATCACCTTCCAAAAAGATAAAAAAAATCATCATGGCACACCCTGCCATAGCACAGTACTGCACCAAACTGTTAGCAGAGGCAGGTGTAAGCAGGAGTGACACCGCTAGAAACCTACTGACTAATTTTTTCTGCAAAACTGCAATTCCTCAGAGTTTGCCTAGTTTCATCAAAGACATGCTAACCAACAGAGAAATACAAAAGGAAGAGAACCAAACCAACGGTGGCATGCCTGGAATGAAAGAGAAGAAAAAAATGTTTTCTCAACTAATTCTAGACATTCAAGGACTGGAAGACAAAGAACAAGCTGCCTCAGTTTTAAAGGTTGCATCAAGGGTCTTTTATGAAAGTCCTGTTTTTCCTCAGGCACTTGCTCGTTTCCATTACATTGTACGCAAAGATTACAATGCAGCACAAATGTGGGCAGAAACAGCCAAACAAAGAAGCCCCACCAGTTCATTCATTGCTGATACAATGGGCCAAGTCCATAAACACCACCTGAACAGCAGAATGTCTCATCACAAGCCAGGAGACTCAACAAGCAAGGATCCTGCCAACCCAAGAGATATTTTGCAGATTGCCAAAAAAGCAATAGAGGCATTCAAACATGAGGAACAACTTGCTGAAAATGAACTTTGCTCCACCAAAGTCTCTTTTTTTAACATCAGAGGGCAGTTTGGTTATCTGCAGATATGCAAACTCATTTATGACTTCTTGGTGCCACAAAGCGAGACTTGGAAAAGGATTCTCACAAGGAATGTTACGTTGAACTCTGTTCCAGGGTTACTCAAAATCCACAAGTGCTACAGATTCAATGATCTACTATACAGTCTCAAAGACGAGGTGGAGAAGAAGTGTCATTTTTTTAATGCCTACCTGAGTTACTCAAAGCCTGACAAGGAAACAGCGGATCCTTCGTACATTTGGCCAGACGTGTTGTCATGCTACAACAAATATGTTGAACACCCTCCACTTGTCCTTGGACATGAAATCTCTTTGAAAGGAGACGCACTCAGACAGGATGACACCCCTGAATCGTACATGCACACCATCATCAAAGAACGGCCCAAGGATGATGAGAAAACGTCCCCCGCCTTCAAAGATTTAATTGAAGAAATGGGCCGATCCTATGATTGCACATATGCAAAGTACCTTCAATCAAGATATCTTCTTCCCATATTTTACCTTTGTAAGGACAAGGACAACAAGATTGTTCTGTCAGAAAAAAATCCCCTTTTGATTGGGAAAGAAAAACCAACAGAAGGTATTCTGAGTGACAAGCACAGCAAGGAAGAAATCAGACATCTGAAGGGCAAAGAAAACCTCTTCAAACTACACGGAGTTGTCAGAAACCACCACATTTTTGCAAAAGTGGCAGGCACAGAAATCCAAGTGGACGCCAATTCCCAACAAAGCCTTTGGAAGCCATGTGAGGTTTCCTTTTTCCTTGGATTCACCGTCAAAGGTCTGATAGCTGATGATATCCACGAAATGCAAGCTATACAAGGTAAAAAGTTAAATGTCATTAGCTCGTAGGACATGATAAGTATTTAAGCCAATTAGAACGCTGACAACACTTACTGGACATCATCCCCCTCACATGACCCCAGGCACCCACCAGAATTAAGAAAATTAAAAATCTGACTGGAACTTAAAATATGAGGTCTGTGAGAAAAGTAACGGACCTTTTTATTATTTTCAAAAACTATATGGATTTGATTCATATGTTTTTACGTCAGCCAAGCTTGAACCTTCGTGCGCATGCGTGAGTTTTTCCACTCCTGTCGGTTGCGTAATTCACCTGTGGGCAGGCTTTGAGTGAGCACTGGTCCACCCCTCTCGTCGTTGTTTAATTGCAAGGAAATGGCGGAATGATATGGGCTTTTTTTCCATCAGACTTTTTCAGAAACTGTTAGAGACAGGCAGCTGGAAACCATTCGAAAAATTTATCTGGCTTTCGGTGAAAATTTTACGGGCTTCACAGAGAATAAGGAGTGTTACTACAGCTTTAAGGACGGCCCACAATGGCGCACGGCGCGGCGTGCTCTGAGATGCCATCAAGAGGCAGAAACCACCACATCATTTCTAAACGGATGGCTGTGTGGAGCCGGGACCGTCGTGTGCAATTTCTCTGGTTATCACAAGAGCTGGACATCAGCCATTTTCCGGCAGATTTCACTTTTAACAAGAGATTTTGTCATGGAAAGCCGCGCGTAGGCTTCGCGCATCACGACCGATTTGCTGATGAAGCGAGACAAAGGAACACCTCCGTTTCGGAGTGCCAGAGGACAAGTTGGGACATGTCTATCTCGGCTTTCAGTGCTTACCAGTCGAGTGAGTATAAGAGAAATTGTGGAGAGCTGGGCATGTCCCAACCTGTCCTCTGACACTCCAAAACGCAGGTGTTCCTTTGTCTCGCTTCATCAGCGAATCGGTCGTGATGCGCGAAGCCTCCGCGCGGCTTTCCGTGACAAAATCTCTTGTTAAAAGTGAAATCTGCCGGAAAATGGCTGATGTCCAGCTCTTGTAATAACCAGAGAAATTGCACACGACGGTCCCGGTTCCACACAGCCATCCGTTTAGAAATGATGTGGTGGTTTCTGCCTCTCGATGGCGGCTCGGAGCGCGCTGCGCCATGCGCCATTGTGGGCCGTCCTTAAAGCTGTAGTAACACTCCTTATTCTCTGTGAAGCCCGTAAAATTTTCACCGAAAGCCAGATAAATTTCTCGAATGGTTTCCAGCTGCCTGTCTCTAACAGTTTCTGAAAAAATTCTGATGGAAAAAAAAGCCCAAATTATTCCGCCATTTCCTCGCAATGAAATGACGACGAGAGGGGTGGACCACTGCTCACTCAAAGCCTGCCCACAGGCGAATGATGCAACCGACAGGCGTGGAAAAACTCACATGCGCACGAAGGTTCAAGCTTGGCTGACGTAAAAACATATGAATCAAATCCATATAGTTTTTGAAAAAAATTAAAAGATACGATACTTTTCTCACAGACCTCATAGATGAAATTGGGAAGAATGCAAGTAAACAACTTCTTCTTTCGGCTGTTCCCGTTAGGGGGCGTCACAACGGATCATTCGTTTCCATCTCACCCTGTCCTCTGTATGTTCCTCTGTCTCACCAACCTCCTGCATGTCCTCCCTCAGCACATCCATAAACCTCCTCTTTGGCCTCCCTCTTCTCCCCCTGCCTGGTGGCTCCATCCTCAGCATCCTTCTCACTGTACACCCTGGGTCCCTCTCTGCACATGTCCAAACCATCTCAATCTCGCCTCTCTGACTTTGTCTCCAAACCATCCCACCTGAGCTGTCCCTCTATGTTTCCTAATCCTGTCCGTTCTCATCAGTCCCAAAGAGAATTGTAACATCTTCAGCTCCACCGCTTGTCTTTTTGTTCGTGCCACCGTCTCTAAGCCGTACAACACAGCTGATCTGTCTACTGTCTTGTAAACTTTCCTCTTTACTCTCGCTGATATTCTTCGGTCACAAATCACTCCTGCCACCTTTCTCCACCCACTCCACCCTGCCGGCACGTTCTTCTTTACTTCTCTACCACACTCTCCATTACTTTGGACAGTTGACCCAAGTTACAAAGCAATCAAATCAACAGAAATAAATCCTGTAGTAAAAGAAAACGGTAAAATAACCAGATTGCTATTCTGCAATGAATATAATGTCAACACATTTAGATTTGACCATTTTCATTACAATAAAAAAAAACAAAAAAAACTTTACAACGTAACTGCCATAGATTTATGGCTTTACAGCTGTTTGTCAGACTAGTTTAAATTTTTAGTTTTCTAGTGATAACATGAAGCTGTATGGTAATTTTGTATTTCTCACATGGTCACTTAAACATTTTCATATTTTCTCAGTTTATTTTTAATGAAATTTAGACATTTAAGCAAACCACATAATTACAGCAAGCTGCAAAATATAGAAGAAGGTATTTTACTGTCTAAAGGGAGGCCTTATAATGTATAAATTAAGGTATTTTTACTATTTCTGAACTTATACTGCATTTTAATTAATGTTTGATAGAACGGCCAACAGAAAAGCTGAAATATGCTTGCAGAAGTACTGAGGTAAATGCTTTCAATGATCAATTTTAAAATATAAAGATCAGTTAGTTTTTCCACCACTCGTGACTTAAAGAGGTTGTCTTTTTCAGTGGGACTCCAGCGACTGGACAAACGTCAAACCGAAAGTAACTGAAACTGAAGAGGGACAAACATACAGGTAAAAGCATCATCTTTCATCTAGGTGACTATCTGACCCAACAAAATAAAAGTTGCTGCAAGTTTATCACATCTGGGAGCATACACTCGTGTATCGCACTGCTGTCTCCACCACCTTAGAAAAAAACTTGCCTCAGGTCCTGAGGTGGCAACCACCCAGACAGACAACCGATCCATCCCCACCTCTCAAAACTAGCCATCTATCTACTGCAGCCAGGGAAAATGTGGGTGTCCCCATGGGTCTTTTCCTCATTGTTGAGGCCCTGAATGCTAAGACAACTGTGATTTATGGATGGAGAAATGCTCCACCTAGCAAAAATGTCGCTGATGCTCCCTCACAATGCAAGTGACCTTCCTCATGTTAGTCTCCCTATGTAACGTTTCTTTTAAAAGCTATTCCAGTTGTATCCAAGGATCCACTAAAGAGACCTAGTCCCAATCACATAACCACTGGATGTGGTCAATGTCTAAGGCCCACAAATCTACAGTAAGGCAAGAAGCACCAGGGCCCAATGGACTTGTCCCTTCCTGCAAAGGTATCAGCATCACCAACTGCCTCTGTCCAGTGACCTCAAGACTCCACAAGCTAGGAGTCTCTCAATCACCAAGAACTCTGAGACATGAACATCATGGCAGAGATAAGTGAATGTCTCCCCAGGTTTCACCACATACAGGTAACTTCTGATGATGATGAAGTCCAGGAACACACTGAAAGCCTGAATCTTAGTCTTGATCCATTACCATCACATAAAGATAGTAAAGGTATCATCCACAAAGCCTAAGTCAGTAAAGCTTTCTTCACTGAAAAAGTAACTGATTTACTGGTTTCCTCAACCCTGCCCAACAACCAGCCCACACAAGCACTGAACAGTGTAGAAGCCAGAATGACTTTGGATGGACAGGTGGTCTTCCTAAGTGGTTGCCAGCCAGGATCTACAGTGGCTGAGTAACGTTGGGGATGTGGTCGCACCAGGACACGCTCCCAAACCTCAACAGTCTGCATCTCAGCACAATGAAAAAGACTGTTTTCTGTTTCACCATTTAGCCTCCAGTCTGAAGCAGGCCATTTCACATGCAGTGTGTCTTCCCTGCGTTGGGTTTCTCAGGGAAAAGTAAACTTCACTTACCAGTTCATTTCTTGGGAGGATTACAAAGAAAGGCCTTCGTGCATGGATTACATACCAGCTGGACCCCTACTGAACATCACAGTCACAGCTGGAAGCACTGAGGAGATTCACCTGCCTCACTGGATCTGTATAGGTGACCTCGTTATATTAAAGACCAAACTTCTATCTCAAGCATGGGTAGATGTAACATATTGTTCTCTAAATTTAAGCATTTTGTATTTTTCAGATGATTCTTCTGTAACATCAGACATGTTTGCTGTTCTCCATGTCAAGGACTGTGGAGATTTCATGGATCGCGTGTCTGAAGTAACACCCTCACATGTCAAGTTACTCGAGCCACATTTGTCTCCACTTGGGACAATGATCCGGAGAAAACTTGGCATCCCAATCAAAATTTACTGTGATGTCTTAATATACAAGACAAGTAAAACATACCTCACACTGCATGTGTACCTGGTCCCACCTGATCCTGCTGTCAAACAGGTCATTTGATGCCCACAGTACCTGACACAAATGTTACATTTTTAATGAAACAACTTACTGGTTACAAAAAGCGTACGATACCACTTGGTGCAAACATATACTGGATATGCATGAGTGCATATGCTTTGAAGTAAACACTGATTTGAAACTTTTTTGTGGTTATTTTTCAGACCGTGGACAGCGACTGGCATACATCACAAAGCAGCCCATAGATTAAGGCTCTTAAGGCTATGAAATTGGGCTAGTAGTAAAAAAAAAAAAAAAAAAAAAGTAGAAAAGGGGGTGTTCACAATAATAGTAGCATCTGCTGTTGACGCTACAAACTCAAAACTATTATGTTCAAACTGCTTTTTTAGCAATCCTGTGAATCACTAAACTAGTATTTAGTTGTATAACCAGTTTTTCATGATTTTTTCACATCTACGAGGCATTAATTTTGTTGGTTCGGAACCAAGATTTTGCTGGTTTACTAGTGTGCTTGGGGTCATTGTCTTGTTGAAATACCCATTTCTGTTATATGGCTGGGGGGGCCTGGCTGCCCGTTTGTTTGTCTTTTTGTTTTCCTCCCAGGTGGCGTGCATTTGGGACTGAGTGGCTGTGTTGCTGAGGCTGTCAGGACCTCACCCTGATTACCTGCGACTCGTCAGGACTCACAGCTGAGGTGCATCTGGATGGATTGGAGCATGTTGGCATTTAAGACTGGAGTGCACAGTGTGTATTTGCCAGAGACTCGACCTTGTGACCAGACGGGTGAGATCGTCGTCTCGGGAGCCATCTCATCAGCAGCGGATGCTGAGAAACGTCCAGGTTTGATGCACAGTCTGTGAAAGAGGAGGGGGTGAGGTCTCACGCTCGTCAGCACACTTCCTGAGGTACGTTGGATTTTGTGACTAACAGTTATACAGTCAGTAAATGTGGTGTCCCTCACACCTTATTGTATTGAGCTGTATGTTAGTCATGTATCAGCTTCCACTGCGGTGGAGTTTTGTGAACGGGATGTTCCATGCCTGCAGGTTGGAAGCTGATCAGTAATCAAGCCAGGAAGTGTTTGCTGTTTGTACACCTTTAAGTGTTCTGTGTGTAGAGTGTGGACTCACATAATGGTTCCTTCTTTCACAGACTCGGTTGTTGCGGCCACCTGGGGGGTGTCGGCGGGGTCCTTGGGTCCGAAACAGCTTCTGGCTCCGGACCGTTAGCGCTGCTGGGAGCGCACCACGCCAGGCCGCACCTTTCTGTTATTACATTTTCACTGTTATGTATTAAATTCAGTTAGCCTTTGTACCGTGCTCTGCTTATTTCATACTGGGTCCTTCAAACGCTGGTCGGTTCTCCGAGCTGCGTCCGACTCATAACAGTAGTCTCTGGCCAAACATCACGGACCCAGCGGTAGCAGAGACGGTAACGCGCCGGGAAGGCGGCAGCAGACGTTCAGTGGTTATCCGGATCAGTTGCGGGGCTCTCCGCCCGGAAGGTGCGTGTTTGAAACCCATTACTGGATACTAATTTGTGCTCTCTTGCAGCTGTGTTCCTGTGTTGTGCCTTATCCGTGGGTCGTGGTGGAGTGTGACTGGCGACGGCTTCGCGTCACACTCCGACCGGATAAGAGGTGTAAACGGGAGCTGCAAGAGTGCGTTTGTAATGGGTTCACGCGCACGGCGGAGCTCTGTTAGCACGGGTCGCTGGGCTTCCTGTGTTACAGTCATAGCCCCGTTTCCCCGGAGAAAGGTAACTACTGCGTCTGTTGTATCAGCTCCGGCGTTATTTAGTTGAGCACATTTTGGTTGTGTGTTGCACTCAGCTGCGCACACAAAAGCAGCTCGTTTGTTTTTTTCTGTCGCCCAAGGGGTTTTTTCATTTTTAGCACTCTGGTTCCCCCTTGTGGTGACTGAATCACGTTACCGTCAAGCTCTTGAGTAGGAACAGGTGTGTTCCATTTGGTTGAGCTTGACGGTATAACTCACTGATTTGTTTTGTGTTAGTTCATTTTGTGTGGGTGTTTTTTGAGTTGGTTTTTGTGTGGGCTTTTCTTTTTTGTTGTCCACTATTTGTCTGGGGGTGTGACCCTGTAGCCTTTGCAAAAAACAAAAAAACACAAAGAGAACAGGGACCCAAACAACTGTGTGTTGGTCTGTTTTTTTTTTTTTTCCTTTGTTTCTTTTTGTTTCACATCCCCAGGGTTGGATGGTACGGTCCCCTGCGGGGTGATGGGGTGGTCTTTGGGTTGTTTTTTCTCTTTGTTTTTTGTTATGCCCTCTCTTCTCCTCTGACTCCAGCCGGGTGTGCCGTAGTGTCGGCATTGCTGGAGGGGTGCAGTTAGGTTGTGCTGGGCGTTTCCCAGGTAGCCTCTGCACCCGGGAGGGGAGGGGGGGGGGGGGGTTTGGGTTTTTTTTTGTTTTCCCTCCCCCGGTTTCCGCCCTCAGGGTTTGACTGTGGTGTCCTCTGGGGGGGAACGGGCGTTGGGTCCATCTAGCCGTGGACGGCCGGGGCTGGGTCCATTAGTCATGCGGGGAGGCGTCTCCTGGGGTTGACGAGTGGTCCTCTGGGGGGCGCTGGTGGTTCTGTTATTACATTTTCACTGTTATGTATTAAATTCAGTTAGCCTTTGTACCGTGCTCTGCTTAATACACACTGTGCACTCCAGTCTTAAATGCCAACATGCTCCAATCCATCCAGATGCACCTCAGCTGTGAGTCCTGACGAGTCGCAGGTAATCAGGGTGAGGTCCTGACAGCCTCAGCAACACAGCCACTCAGTCCCAAATGCACGCCACCTGGGAGGAAAACAAAAAGACAAACAAACCGGCAGCCAGGCCCCCCCAGCCATATAACAGTACCCCACCCTCACGGGAAGCCTCCCGGCGACCACACACACCTGGCCCAGGAGAAACACCCCCCCTCCAGGGACCATGGCTGGAAACCGCGTCTGCGTTCGTCCTCCAACAGACTGGTTGAACTGGCTGCATCTTTGCCCTTGTTTGACAGTCTCAGCACAGGTGTGGCCAGGAGTTCCTACACCTGTGCGGTCAGCCTTTAACCAAACATGTGTGATTAGTCAGAAAACAAAACAACCAAAACATCCCCCCCGCCCCAGGGGACCGTCCCATCAAACCCCAGGGAAGGGGAGAAAGGAAAAACAACCCAACCCAAGCCCACAAACAAAAACACTAAAACACCCCCCCCCCCCAGAGGACCGTTCCATCAAACCCCAGGGAAGGGGAGAAAAGAAAAACAACCCAAATCTAAGCTCACAAACAAATGCCAAAATACCCCCCCCTCCTCCCCCCCAAACGACACGTAGGGACCAACACCCCCCAGAGGGCCACCCGCCAGCTCCAGGAGTAATAACCACGGCCGAGGTCCCTCTGGGATCCAACGTCACCCACGGGGACCACCAGCGCCCCCCAGAGGACCACTCGTCAACCCCAGGAGACGCCTCCCCGCATGACTAATGGACCCAGCCCCGGCCGTCCACGGCTAGATGGACCCAACGCCTGTTCCCCCCCAGAGGACACCACAGTCAAACCCTGAGGGCGGAAACCGGGGGAGGGAAAACAAAAAAAACCCCAAACCCCCCCCCCCTCCCCTCCCGGGTGCAGAGGCTACCTGGGAAACGCCCAGCACAACCTAACTGCACCCCTCCAGCAATGCCGACACTACGGCACACCCGGCTGGAGTCAGAGGAGAAGAGAGGGCATAACAAAAAACAAAGAGAAAAAACAACCCAAAGACCACCCCATCACCCCCCAGGGGACCGTACCATCCAACCCTGGGGATGTGAAACAAAAAGAAACAAAGGAAAAAAAAAAAAACAGACCAACACACAGTTGTTTGGGTCCCTGTTCTCTTTGTGTTTTTTTGTTTTTTGCAAAGGCTACAGGGTCACACCCCCAGACAAATAGTGGACAACAAAAAAGAAAAGCCCACACAAAAACCAACTCAAAAAACACCCACACAAAATGAACTAACACAAAACAAATCAGTGAGTTATACCGTCAAGCTCAACCAAATGGAACACACCTGTTCCTACTCAAGAGCTTGACGGTAACGTGATTCAGTCACCACAAGGGGGAACCAGAGTGCTAAAAATGAAAAAACCCCTTGGGCGACAGAAAAAAACAAACGAGCTGCTTTTGTGTGCGCAGCTGAGTGCAACACACAACCAAAATGTGCTCAACTAAATAACGCCGGAGCTGATACAACAGACGCAGTAGTTACCTTTCTCCGGGGAAACGGGGCTATGACTGTAACACAGGAAGCCCAGCGACCCGTGCTAACAGAGCTCCGCCGTGCGCGTGAACCCATTACAAACGCACTCTTGCAGCTCCCGTTTACACCTCTTATCCGGTCGGAGTGTGACGCGAAGCCGTCGCCAGTCACACTCCACCACGACCCACGGATAAGGCACAACACAGGAACACGGCTGCAAGAGAGCACAAATTAGTATCCAGTAATGGGTTTCAAACACGCACCTTCCGGGCGGAGAGCCCCGCAACTGATCCGGATAACCACTGAACGTCTGCTGCTGCCTTCCCGGCGCGTTACCGTCTCTGCTACCGCTGGGTCCGTGATGTTTGGCCAGAGACTACTGTTATGAGTCGGACGCAGCTCGGAGAACCGACCAGCGTTTGAAGGACCCAGTATGAAATAAGCAGAGCACGGTACAAAGGCTAACTGAATTTAATACATAACAGTGAAAATGTAATAACAGAAAGGTGCGGCCTGGCGTGGTGCGCTCCCAGCAGCGCTAACGGTCCGGAGCCAGAAGCTGTTTCGGACCCAAGGACCCCGCCGACACCCCCCAGGTGGCCGCAACAACCGAGTCTGTGAAAGAAGGAACCATTATGTGAGTCCACACTCTACACACAGAACACTTAAAGGTGTACAAACAGCAAACACTTCCTGGCTTGATTACTGATCAGCTTCCAACCTGCAGGCATGGAACATCCCGTTCACAAAACTCCACCGCAGTGGAAGCTGATACATGACTAACATACAGCTCAATACAATAAGGTGTGAGGGACACCACATTTACTGACTGTATAACTGTTAGTCACAAAATCCAACGTACCTCAGGAAGTGTGCTGACGAGCGTGAGACCTCACCCCCTCCTCTTTCACAGACTGTGCATCAAACCTGGACGTTTCTCAGCATCCGCTGCTGATGAGATGGCTCCCGAGACGACGATCTCACCCGTCTGGTCACAAGGTCGAGTCTCTGGCAAATACACACTGTGCACTCCAGTCTTAAATGCCAACATGCTCCAATCCATCCAGATGCACCTCAGCTGTGAGTCCTGACGAGTCGCAGGTAATCAGGGTGAGGTCCTGACAGCCTCAGCAACACAGCCACTCAGTCCCAAATGCACGCCACCTGGGAGGAAAACAAAAAGACAAACAAACCGGCAGCCAGGCCCCCCCAGCCATATAACACATTTCAAGGGCATGTCCTCTTCAGCGTAAGGCAACATGACCTCTTCAAGTATTTTGACATATCCAAACTGATCCATGATACCTGGTATGCGATATACAACCCCTGGCAATAATTATGGAATCAACGGCCTCGGAGGATGTTCATTCAGTTGTTTAATTTTGTAGAAAAAAAGCAGATCACAGAAATGACACAAAACTAAAGTCATTTCAAATGGCAACTTTCTGGCTTTAAGAAACACTATAAGAAATCAGGAAAAATAATTGTGGCAGTCAGTAACGGTTACTTTTTTAGACCAAGCAGAGGGAAAAATATGGACTCACTCAATTCTAAGGAATAAATTATGGAATCACCCTGTAAATTTTCATCCCCAAAACTAACACCTGCATCAAATCAGATCTGCTTGTTAGTCTGCATCTAAAAAGGAGTGATCACATGAATCATGGCTCCAACACGAGAGATGTCAATTGAAACAAAGGAGAGGATTATCAAACTCTTAAAAGAGGGTAAATCATCACGCAATGTTGCAAAAGATGTTGGTTGTTCACAGTCAGCTGTGTCTAAACTCTGGGCCAAATACAAACAACATGGGAAGGCTGTTAAAGGCAAACATACTGGTAGACCAAGGAAGACATCAAAGCGTCAAGACAGAAAACTTAAAGGAATATGTCTCAAAAATCGAAAATGCACAACAAAAAAAATGAGGAACGAATGGGAGGAAACTGGAGTCAACGTCTGTGACCGAACTGTAAGAAACCGCCTAAAGGAAATGGGATTTACATACAGAAAAGCTAAACGAAAGCCATCATTAACACCTAAACAGAAAAAAATCAAGGTTACAATGGGCTAAGGAAAAGCAATCGTGGACTGTGGATGACTGGATGAAAGTCATATTCAGTGATGAATCTCAAATCTGCATTGGGCAAGGTGATGATGCTGGAACTTTTGTTTGGTGCCGTTCCAATGAGATTTATAAAGATGACTGCCTGAACAGAACATGTAAATTTCCACAGTCATTGATGATATGGGGCTGCATGTCAGGTAAAGGCACTGGGGAGATGGCTGTCATTACATCATCAATAAATGCACAAGTTTACATTAATATTTTGGACACTTTTCTTATCCTATCAATTGAAAGGATGTTTGGGGATGATGAAATCATTTTTCAAGATGATAATGCATCTTGCCATAGAGTGAAAACTGTGAAAACATTCCTTGCAAAAAGACACATAGGGTCAATATTATGGCCTGCAAATAGTCCGGATCTTAATCCAATTGAAAATCTTTGGTGGAAGTTGAAGAAAATGGTCCATGACAAGGCTCCAACCTGCAAAGCTGATCTGGCAACAGCAATCAGAGAAAGTTGGAGCCAGATTGATGACTGTTTGTCACTCATTAAATCCATGCCTCAGAGACTGCAAGCTGTTATAAAAGCCAGAGGTGGTGCAACAAAATACTAGTGATGTGTTGGAGCGTTCTTTTGTTTTTCATGATTCCATAATTTTTCCTCAGAATTGAGTGATGAGGTGGACGCCTCAGACTCAGGGATAGGAGCCGTGCTGTCCCAGAGCGGGGAGTCCGATAAGGTTCTCCATCCTTGTGCCTACTTTTCCCGCAGGTTGACCCCCGCTGAGCGGAATTATGACGTGGGCAATCGGGAACTCCTCGCGGTGAAGGAGGCTCTGGAAGAGTGGAGACACCTGTTGGAGGGAGCTACGGAGCCTTTCACGGTTTTCACGGACCACCGGAACCTGGAGTACATCCGGACCGCCAAGCGGCTGAACCCCAGGCAAGCCCGCTGGTCCCTGTTCTTCGGACGTTTTGACTTCCGGATCACCTACCGCCCCGGGACTAGGAATCAACGGTCCGATGCACTGTCCCGGGTGCACGAAGAGGAGGCCAAAGCTGAGTTGTCGGACCCCATCGAAACCATCCTTCCCGAGTCCACTGTCGTGGCCACCCTCACCTGGGACGTGGAGGAAACCGTCCGGGAGGCCTTGACAAGGAACCCGGACCCGGGAGATGGTTCGAAGAACAAACTTTACGTCCCACCAGGGGCTAGGGCTGCCGTCTTGGACTTCTGCCACGGATCCAAGTTCTCCTGTCATCCCGGAGTGCGTAGGACCGTGGCAGTAGTCCAGCAGCGCTTCTGGTGGGCGTCATTGGAAGCCGACGTCCGGGACTACGTCCAGGCCTGTACCACCTGTGCCAGGGGCAAGGCGGACCATCACAAGACCAGGGGTCTCCTCCAACCCCTGCCTGTGCCTCATCGCCCCTGGTCCCACATCGGCCTGGACTTCGTCACGGGCCTCCTGCCGTCCCAGGGCAACACCGCCATACTGACGATAGTGGACCGGTTCTCCAAGGCGGCCCACTTCGTGGCCCTCCCGAAGCTCCCAACGGCCCAGGAGACAGCAGACCTCCTGGTCCGCCACGTCGTGCGTCTGCATGGGATACCGTCGGACATCGTCTCGGATCGTGGTCCCCAGTTCTCCTCGCAGGTCTGGAGGAGTTTTTGTAAGGAGCTGGGGGCCACCGTACGTCTCTCGTCCGGGTATCACCCACAGACGAACGGCCAGGCAGAGCGGGCGAACCAGGACTTAGAACAGGCCCTTCGCTGAGTAACCTCCGCGCATCCGGCGGCCTGGAGTAACCATCTGGCCTGGATCGAGTACGCTCACAACAGCCAAGTGTCATCTGCCACCGGCCTCTCCCCTTTTGAAGCATGTCTGGGCTACCAGCCCCCATTGTTCCCACTTGTGGAGGGAGAGGTCGGGGTACCCTCGGTCCAGGCCCACCTGCGGAGGTGCCGCCGGGTGTGGCGGACCGCCCGTTCTGCCCTGTTGCGGGCCCGGACGAGGGCCAAGGCCCATGCAGATCGCCGGCGATCCCCGGCCCCTGCATACCAACCGGGGCAGGAGGTGTGGTTATCCACTAAGGACATCCCGCTCGAAGTGACATCCCAGAAACTGAAGGACCGTTTCATTGGACCATTCCCCATCGCCAAGATCCTCAGCCCGGCCGCAGTGAAGCTGACACTCCCGGCTTCACTGCGGATCCACCCAGTTTTTCATGTCTCTAGACTCAAGCCATACCACACCTCGCCGCTCTGCACCCCTGGACCCGAGCCACCTCCTGCCCGAATCATCGACGGGGAGCCGGCATGGACTGTTCGTCGGCTCCTGGACGTCCGTCAGATGGGCCGGGGTTTTCAGTACTTGGTGGACTGGGAGGGGTACGGACCCGAAGAACGCTCCTGGGTGAAGAGGAGCTTCATCCTGGACCCGGCCCTCCTGGTCGATTTCTACCGCTAACACCCGGACAAGCCTGGTCGGGCGCCAGGAGGCGCCCGTTGAGGGGGGGGGTCCTGTTGTGTGGGCCGCTGAAGAGGAGGTACTGCTGGCCCACCACCACCAGTCGGCGCCCTGCTTGGAGTGCGGGCTTCAAGCATGAGAGGGCGCCGGAGCCATTGGAAGTGACAGCTGTCACTTGTCAACCACACCAGCTGTCTCTCATCAACCACCACATAAGAAGCGGATTACAACTCCACCTCCTCGCCGAGAAATCATCTACCACTAGAGGTAATTCTTCTCTGCTGTTGTTATTCAGTGTTTTTCAAATTGTGATCTGTGTGCAGCCGTATACCTGTAAAGCCTGCTTGGAGATTGGATTGGCGGATAGTGAGAAGACGACGGTCTTCGTCTCTCACTCCATCCAGAAGAGGGACAAACAGGAGCTGCACGAGTGATACGTATCTGGAGGTGGAGGTTTTCCCTCCCCGAGGAATCGTGTGTAAAGGTTGCTGGGTGTGAGGACTCACACTCACCGTCATCTGTTTCTTGTCTGCCAGCAGTACCAGGGCCGACAACGGAGGACAGAGACCACCTGGGGACTCAGGACTTGGCGGCTCCGGTGTTCTTCAGGCCGTTGGTGGTGGAAGCGGTGTGGGCCCCGGCTCTTCGATCATCAGAGGTCTCCTATCTTCGAGCCTGCCCACAGTCCTCTTGTGTACAATTGGCATCCAGTATTTTTCTGTCTGTATTCCGTTGTGTGCCTTCACAACATTAAATTGTTACTCCTTCTCTTATCCATTGTCCGTTCATTTGCGCCCCGTTGTGGGTCCGTGTTACGACACCTTCCCAACAACTGAATGAACATCCTCCGAGGCCGGTGATTCCATAATTTGTGCCAGGGGTTGTATAAGCCCAACACCATAGTAGGAGAAACATGCCCATATCATGATGCTTGCACCACCATGGTTCACTGTCTTCACTGTGAACTGTGGCTTGAATTCAGAGTTTGGGGGTCGTCTCACAAACTGTCTGTGGCCCTTGGACCCAAAAAGAACAATTTTACTCTCATCAGTCCACAAGATATTCCTCCATTTCTCTTTAGGCCAGTTGATGTGTTCTTTGGCAAATTGTAACCTCTTCTGCACATGTCTTTTATTTAACAGAGGGACTTTGCAGGGGATTCTTGCACATAAATTAGCTTCACACAGGTGTCTTCTAACTGTCACAGCACTTACAGGTAACTCCAGACTGTCTTTGATCATCCTGGAGCTGATCAATGGGTGAGCCTTTGCCATTCTGGTTATTCTTCTATCCATTTTGATGATTGTTTTTCATTTTCTTCCACGTGTCTCTGTTTTTTTTTGTCCATTTTAAAGCATTGGAGATCATTGTAGATGAACAGCCTATAATTTTTTGCACCTGCGTATAAGTTTTCTCCTCTCCAATCAAATTTTTAATCAAACTACGCTGTTCTTCTGAACAATGTCTTGAACGTCCCATTTTCTGCAGGCTTTCAAGAGAAAAGCATGTTCAACAGGTGCTGGCTTCATCCTTAAATAGGGGACACCTGATTCACACCTGTTTGTTCCACAAAACTGACGAACTCACTGACTGAATGCCACACTACTATTATTGTGAACACCCTCTTTTCTACTTTTATTTTTACTAATAGTCCAATTTCATAGCATTAAGAGTGTGCATATCATGAATGCTTGGTCTTGTTGGATTTGTGAGAATCTACTGAATCTACTGGTACCTTGTTTCCAATGTAACAATAAGAAATATACTCAAAACCTGGATTAATCTTTTTAGTCGCATAGCACTACTATTATTCTGAACACTACTGTACATGCAGTCCATTTTACCATTTATGTGCTTCACACAAGCCAGTGTCACATGCGTAACAGGAATACACATCGCCCATTACCCACGCAGGTGTCCTGACAAGAAAAAGGAACACACTCTAACCACAGCTGACGACACTATGGTGAATTATGTAAACAACGTCCATTACGTATTGAATGTCTGCCACAACGCCCAGTTAACCTACTCCACCAGATTCCACTGAAATCTTTTCAGATACAAACAGGAAGAAAGCATGTTATTGGAATCTTTACTTTTTTTCAGATGACTATCAAAACACAAGAAGTTGTCATGAACAAGGTAAATTGATCAACTCCATTTCATTTATTTCATTTTGAGAAACAACATTTTGAAGAGTCAACGGCTTCTTAGAATTTTCATTTTGAACCACCTGCACTGCTATCTGACATCATTCCTATTTCAGAGCCGCATTTTGTGGATCATCACCGTACAGATTTAATCAACAGCGTGAGCGATGTACAACCCATCCTGGATAAGCTGAAGGAGATGGGGTTCATCTCTGATGAGGGCTACAATTCCGTGAGAGCTGAAAAAAATCACGCAGGAGCAGATGAGGCACATCTTAGGGTTGCTGACTACAGTGCAAAGCAAAGATGCCTTCATTGAAATTTTGGAAGGGATGAAGAATCTGCAGCACATCATCTCTGAGCTGGAGGAAAATCACTGAGAATGCACGCTGGATATTTGTCCTCCACAGGAAAGAGTCTGCCAAGTGTTTTTTTTTTTTTTTTGCAAGAAATGTCTCTCCTTTCACAGCACACCTCAGAGAGTTTTTAAATATTTTAGAGCCTGATTACATTTTTGTTGCATCCTTTTCCAGATAGTCTTCAATGCATCCACCAAGGAAGATCAACCATGTTTTCACCACTGGTGTTCTCTTAGTAGGATAACTCAAAAAAGTAATGTACACATTTAATGAAATTTGGTGAGCAAAGAGATCATGTTCCAGGACCTACACAATTCAGTTTTGGACATGATCAGGAAAATATTCTGGAAGTGAGATCCACAAATATGTTTGGCACATAGCAACATTTAACTCAAACTGTTGTGAGAGCATGTTGATGAAACTTGGTGAGCAGATTTCTGATTTTATTTAGAATTTGATCTGGAGCATATTTTGAATCAGAAGACATTTTAAGCACTTGGGAACATGTATTAAAAAAATGTAGTTTGGAAAGGATTTTATTTATTTGTTCATATTGATGTCCTGTCCATTATTTTACTTGGGGTATGTTGTTGCCTGCTCACCCGTTTCAATAATAATTGCAGCTTTAAAGTGCCTCAACGTGAAATTATTAACAACCTTTTGCAGTGAAGAATCTCTGGCAACATCTATAGATTTACAACTTTTTCTATAAAAAACAAGCTCAGAAAAATGATACCCTCCACTTTGCCGCAGCAGTACCACACCACTAGTATCACGCAAATGTCATATGTAAACACTGTGAAAAAACACCTGAATTAAACTAACAAATTTCCAATGATCTCTCCTGGAAGATGTTGGACCAAAATCATTTTCTTTCATGCAGGTCTTCATATGGTGTCCTACCACTATGTGACATTTCGCTGAAATCTACCAAAGGCTTTTGCAGCAGGTGCACTTAGAATCATGGACAGGCAGAAAGTGTGATTGTGTATCATTACTACAGATGAACGCAATAAAAATTTAACAAAAACCGGGTATTTTACTTATTATAAACTGTCACCAGTGTGGTTGCTCATGGGGTGAGTGATGTCTCAACCTTACTAGGGCCCAGAGCCTTGAGATGACTTTGTTGTGATTCGACATTGTACAAATAAATGGTTCACCTCATAAACGTACCGCGTTTAGTTTCTACAATGTTGCATGCATTGCAAGAGTGCGTCGAAACTCAACAAATAACACCATCAACCAGAGTGTAAGGGATGACACAGAGGAAATATCATTTTTTCTGTACGAATCTAACTGTGAAACAGTCAGGAATGTCAAGATATTTTTTTAATATACGATTATGTGCCATTATGTCACTGTTAATAATCTGTCACTTTAACTCGTTTTTTTATGATGACAATGTGTAAAATGTGTCACGTACAGTTCTGGACATGAAGCTGAGATTTTGGAAGGTCACAGGTCCTACTGGTTGATCTTAGCCATCAGGTTTTCCATCTCCGGACGCGCCTTGAAACGAGCCTGGAAATCAGCCTCGGTGTGCTGAGAAGATGGCGAGAAAGGTAATGCCAACAGACAAAGTCTTAAATCCACAGCTACAGCAAGTTCTCACAAGATCACATCATCTTTCCCGAAACGGAACCAACAACAACCCACAGGCAGTAAACAGTAAACTCTTAATAATGTCGTTTTATGAAATGATCTTATTTCATGCATTAACAAAACACTCTGAACAGCAAATCAGGTCTGTTCACTGTTTTTATTTAAAATCCCCATATTGTTGTAAAATACTTCAAAATTAAGAAGCTGAATGTGTTTGTGTGTATTGTATCAAAGAAAATGATGCTCGCTGGCTGTCACTGAACTCACCTGCTGCACAGACAGCTGCACTCCCTCAGGCTGGTTCTTTAAGAGAACCTCCAAGAAGACCGTGCACAACGTGGTGTCCAGAAAACTCAGCTACACACACAACACACACACAATTAGACCCCAAAACATAAAAAAAAAAAAATCCTCCAGATGTTCATGCGTAAGTGTTGACACACAGAGAGAAGTGAGTAATCTTGCCTGCACCACTCGCTCATGAGTCTTAAGAACAGCATCGATGAAGATCTTGGTTCCTTGTTCCGGCATTAGCAGGACCTCTGTGGTTTTGGTTGGCAAAGCGTAGCTGCACGGTAACAAACAAAAGACATTCAACAGCTTGTGTATTGCCAACATTTTTTAAATACGTGTTCACGTTTTTTGTACAATTTCCTGCACGTCAGCCTTCTCAAGGTTATGTACGTTTAATATTTAAATTAATAATGGTTAATAGTTTGGAAGGCACCTGTAGATTGAGTGAGTACAGCAAGGTGATAACATAATTTCAAAAAAAGGAAAGCAGCAAATTAGTAACAGTTTGACATTCTCCATTATGTGGATGCTGAAAATGCATCAGCGACTTTTTTTTACTATTATTATAGTGCTTGTTGCCTCATCAGCCCAGGTATGTTTACTATTTCTTAACCACACCAATGATAAATGACAGACAAAATAATAATAAGAATAATAATAGTAATAATAAATCCATTAATTTGTATGTCAATAATCATTTTGGCACTTGTGCAGAGCTCTGATCTTGCGCTTAAGATGTTTAAAAAAAATTACAATTTGCAATTAACCCCCAACATGAAGAAACACGTTATCTTTTTAAACGCTCAAACCAACAGTTACATTGAAAACTATTAACTGGCATAATGAGGACAGTTACAGTGGAAACTGATTACATTTTACCGGCGAAGCCTCTTGGCAGCATTTCCAGTTGTGATCAATGTCAGATTTTTTTTTTTTTTGCGTGCAACATCTCAACATGTGTGCACGTTACTAAAACATAGTGAGGTGGTGATAAACGTTGGACCCTCCTCTCACCATTCTGCCACTTTGATTTGGAGCCGGTTGCAGAGGTTGTGGATGTATTGAGCGTAATGCTCCACCAGTGTCATGTCGTGACCCCACACCTTCACATTCAGAGTTCCGTACGCTGTGTCAGTCTCCTCCACCAGCGGCTTCATCTGAAGTTTTTCTCTCCTTTTCTTTGGCTTAAAAAAAAAAAAGATGAGCATGAGGTAAGTTTCTCTTCATGACAGCTGCCATCAATTGTAAGAGTGTTTGAAATAAAACCAAATACAGGTCTTGTATGGATGACTTAATTATATCATTTTATAAAAATTGGTGTAGCAATGGGATAAAAGTGCATCAAATCCAATGTGAATTTTTTTTTTAAAAAAGCTTAAATTACTCATGATCAAACCTGTGACTGGCCTGAGGGAAAACATGATATATATTAAATATATATAAAAATCTTACCTCTTCTTGTGGTACAAGATGACGCCACCTACCGATCCCATGGGTTGGCATGCTTCTATACTGTCTGTGGTGAAGTGAAACCACGCCGTCTGGAGAAACAACCAGTCAAAAAGACTTCAGCTAACACAGACGACGGGCGCTGCATATTTAGTTATTTCCAGCAGAGGGAGTGTTTGTAAATGTGCAAAAACCAGCTGTGCAGACCCGCTGAAGTACATCCTGAAATATGTCATAAAAGCTGATAATTCTTCTATCGATGAAGTTCTATCTGATCTCACCTCCGCTCCATCAGGGGACGACACACATTAAAACCTGTTGCTTAATGTCAGTTCTATATATTATTGTCAGGAATTAAAAATATCCTGTTGTGTTTTTATCTCCAAATAAATTTAAAGAACTTCAACTAATAATTACTTAGCAGCCAATGTGACAGTTACCGTTTCAAATATTTATGTGTGTGTGTGTGTGTCAGGGAGGAAGGTCAAGTGGGTCATACCAGTTTTTACTCTTTTACTTAATCTACTTTAAAACCTGTGAACAACCTTAAAAGGGACAGCTAACATTGTGTTTAAAATGAACAGTCCTGCTCAGCACATTAATCACAAAAATATACTTTTTAATTCATATGAATTTCTGACTGCTTACCACACACAGGGCTCTGGATGGATGGTGTGGCCCTGTAACAACAAAACATCACAGGATGCAACTATCTCAGTTAACTTAGACATTTTTGAAGAGGAAAAACAAACTTGTTGCACAAGAATTTTACATTTCAACTGCATTCTTATTATGAAAAAGGAGAGGCGCTACTCTATTATTTTAAATTGGTTCATGCATTAATTTCCACAATTAACACACAGATTTATGTCCAAAAATGGAATAAAATCGGTCATCACATTTTTAGTGTCTAGACTAAGAAGATATTCACTCAGCCTGGTCTTGACTTTCTTGAGCCAGTACATCGATGCCAATTATCAGACCTGTCTGACCCACCAAGGAGGCAAGTGTTTTAATGTGGGTACAGGACTGACCATCAATAGATCAACTGACAGTTGTGTTCCTTGCTCTTAGAGGCAACTTACTTATTTAATCTACCCAATATTACAGGTCAGGAACGGCTCTAATCCTTAGTTTTGAGCTTGAAATTTGTCAGTTGCCTCTTGAAATGTTTCAACGTTGTGATGTCTCCCTTTGTCCCACGATAATCAGAGTGGTTTGTCAATGAATGCTGTACTGTGAAAAAAGAAACATGGCACCTTATGAATAGCCACTTTATTTATTTTTTCGCCATTCAAACTCAGCCCATACAGCCACAAACTAAAGGAGCCGATGATGAGTTGCACTGGTTCACGTTGTTCATAATCAAACACAAACATTATATTTAGTGTGAGTTTTACAGGCACTTACAAATGCATTCACAGAAATACATAATTTTACAGATTCTATACTACACTAGCAAAATACATTTACTTTCAATAGTTTTTAATTAGTTTTAATAGTTTTTAACCTATTCAGTTTTAGTCATTTCCTTTTTTTTTTTTTTTTTGAAGACTGCAAAGGAAAGATGACAACTCGTCTTTTTTGTGCTATCCTCAAAATGTACCTGCTGAATGTCACTCACTCACTCACTCATCTTCAACTACTTATCTGAAATTGGGTCATGGGGCCAACAACTCCAGCAGGGAACCCCAAACTTCCCTTTTCCAGGCCACATTAACCACCTCTGACTGGTAGATCCCGAGGCATTCAAGGCCAGTGTGGAGATATAATCTCTCCACTGAGTCCCGGGTCTTCCCCAGGGTCTCCTCCCAGCTGGACATGCCTGGAACACCTCCCCATGGAGGTGCCCAGGGGGCATCCTTACCAGATGCCCGAACCATCTCAGCTGGCTCCTTTCAATGTGAAGGAGCAGCGACTTTACTCTGAGCTCCTCACGAATGAGCTTCTTAACCTGTCTCCAAGAGAGACCCCAGCCACCTTCCTGAAGAAGCCCATTTTGGCCGCTTGCCCCCGTGATTTAGTTAATTCGGTCATGACCCAACCCTAATGACCATAGGTGAGAGTAGGAACAAAGACTGACCAGTAGATCAAGAGCTTTGCCTTTTGGCTCAGCTCCCTTTTCATCACAACACTACGGTAGAGCAAATGCAACGCTGTCCCTGCTGCACTGAATCTCTGGACAATCCCATGCCCCACTGTCCCCTCACTCGTGAACAAGATCCTGAGGTACTTGAACTCCGTCATTTGGGGCAAGACCTCATTCCTTGCCTACCCGGAGTAGGCAATCCACCGGTTTCCTGTTAGGAACCATGGCCTCTGATTTAGAGGTGCTGATCCTCATCCCAACCACTTCACACTCAGCTGCGAACCAATCCAGTGAGTGATGGAGGTCACAGGCTGAAGCAAACAGGACCAGAGAGGAGTACAGAGATTGGATGGCCCTGAGAAGGGAGCCCCTCACTCTATACTCCTGACCCGTAGTACCTCCCACAGTATCTCCAGGGGTACCTGATCATACCTCTTCTCCAAGTCCACAAAACACATGTAATCTGGATGGGCATACTGCCAGGCACCCTCTAGGATCCTTGTGTGAGTGAAGAGCTGGTGTATTGTTCCTCTTAAGAGGTTTGACTACCACCTGAACCCTCCTTTCCAGCACCTTGGAGTAGACTTTACTAGGGAGGCTGAGTAGTGTGATGCCCCTGTAGTTGGCACACACTCTCTGGTCTCCCCAGTTTGCCACTGTTGAATGCGCCCTTTTTAATTTTATGTACTTGTTGAATTTCCAAATAAACCAGCTTTTTTTTTTTTTTTTTACTATAACACAGTAATTACAACATGACTTTTTACTCATTTAAACATTCCAAAAGTACAAAAATAATTTAATCATTCGAAAATAAAGGCTTACCGGTATAACGACGGAACGATTTTACTGAATACAAACTGTTGTCGTGTTAAAAAGGCCTGAAAGTGAAATAAAACCATTAGTTAATGTTCAGGTCATGTTTATAGACTAGCTAACACGCTAATAATAGCCGGTTGTCAGGCTAACACTCCAAAAGACGGCTGACGAGGCAACAAAAAAATAAACTAGCTAACTTAAAAAAATAAATTACCATTCTGAAGACGGGATTTGTGGCAGAATTTCTACTAAAAACAAACGGCGAGTGTTTCGTTCCAATTAACTTCAGCAAATTAAAGTGAAAATACCGTAAACACATCAACTGTTATGCTAACGGAAATGAATGTGCAGAAAACCGGAAGCCAATCCGTCTTCTTTAAAGAGCGTCCTGAGCGCCTTTCCAGAATAAACATTCCGCTGTCGTTTTGCTTGAACAGCAATCAGAAATGTACTTTGGAAAATGTTTTTTCATTGCTGCAGCGCTCACTAATAATATATATATATATATATACACACATACATACAAAAATAGGCTAAAATAATATAAACCATCTCTGTAAGCCTTTGCGAGCAAAATAAATAAATAAATACAATAAAAATATCTTGTAACTCAGTTTTACAACAGCACACACAATGCATCACATCAAAAAAAAAAAGAAAAAAAAAAAAAAAAAGTTTGCTTGTATGAAATAATACAGCCGTCACCTGCAGGACTATTCCAGGACGTCCACCGTGCATGATGTGTGCTTGTGTTTTTGCACACACAAACCTAACACAAAATCCTGATTGTTTCAGCAAACTTTATTAATGTGTCTTATTTTGGCTCTTCACAAAATGACCCGTATCAAAATTACAACATTTAATACTTTAATCTGAACAAAGCTCACTTTATTTTAAAGTGCAAAAACAGCACAGCAAAGAGTACAAACTGTGCTTTAAGTACTTCTAATGCACAACTAAGCGAAGCAAGCAAAGTCGTCCCACAGTGCAAACTCTGTCAAAGAATCCGTGCAAACCCGCACATGCACTCTGGCTCAAATCTCACATCCTCAAAACACATGAATGAATTCACAATGCGTCAACAGCATCAAATGTTTAAACAGAACCACAAAGTCAGGAAACATCCTTCAGGAGTCACCTTCCGGTGTTCCCACAAAGTTTCATGTGGAAAAGTAAAACAATGAACTTTAAATATTTATTCTTCTATTTTCAGATCATTTATTGGACGTGATGATTCTGTCAAGCAGCGGTTTCTGAGCTGTAACATGCAAAAACCTGTCAGTCATCAAAACAAACAAGAGCATATCTGCTAATATTTGCACAAAAAAACAAAACAAAAAAAAAAAACCCCGCACAGGTTTTACGGTCAGCCGCAGAAAAGCTTTTACTCATTTTTCCCCATCAGGCGACAAATGGCATGCAGAGGATTTGACCAAATTCAACCTGAAGCATTCCAGTGACATTGTTTTGGACATACATTCATATTTATGCATTTAGAAAAACATGTCGGAGGTGAAGGCACTGCAATGAAAAAAGGATCAGACCATTAAAATAGAAATTACCACACACGTTACATTAACAGAAAGTTTTCTAAACTGCAAAAGTGAAAGTTAACACATTAAAAAAGTGCTTTTAACTGCCTTTTCTCTGTGCATGTGACCTCACTTTGTTCTCTTGCAACATTAAAATCAACTCGGTGACGTTTAAACCCTTTGGACGGCGTCATTCATCACAGCAAACGTCTGGTGCTACCGAGAAACTCTCACAGGAATGCAGTCACGTCTCCTCAGACTTCAAGTATCGCCAAGTTGATTTTAATATCAAATCAGAATAAAATAAATAAATAAATAAAACAGATGGCACTCAGGAAAATGCATTTTTTAAACTTTACAGTTTTGAAAATGGCAGCCAGTTGATATAACGTGCGCGATGCTTCATTGACATCAGTTTGCCATCCTTCGCTCAAAGTTACATTTTAATCCGGGACACCAGCGTTTATAAAAGTGATTTTTGCAACGTTGAGACATTTGTAAAAATGAACCTGTACGACAGAGTCAAGAACCAAACTGAGAATATTCCAACTGGTATTTAAACTAATCATAATAATTAATAAACAAAACAAAGGAAGTCATTTATAAAACATCACCATTGTCCTCCTCTTCTTCATCATCATCATCATCGTCGTACTCCTCCTCCTCTTCCTCCCCTGGGCTGTACAGCTCGTCAGCCACGTCATTCTGGTTGTGTCCTTCCTCTCCCTCCTCCTCGTCCTCCTCCTCTTCCTCCTCATCATCATCACTCCTGATTTCGTCATCACTGCCGTCAAACTCGTCCTCGTAATTTTCCTCGTCTACAGTCTCTTCCTGCTCTTCGTCATACTCAAGTGGTGAAAGAGGACCTGGTTTGGGGGAGGGGGGATTTTTAGTTTTTCACACTCAGTGTGTCTTACAAATCTACTCCCAAAAAAAAAATCTGACAAGAAACCACACAAACGGGGGAGACGTTCTTACACAGGGTGTTGATGGCAACAATGATATGAGATGCCAGCTCGTCCTGAAGAAACGTGTGCATTTCTTCTTCCATCGTCGTTTCCAGACAGTCTGTCATCATGTTCACGTATTCTGGGTAGAAGAGGGTTTTCTTCAGCTGCCTGCTGCACCTAAAGCACGCGCGTGCACACACACACACAGTGTGTAAAAAACATTTTCCAGCTAACAAATCATCATTGAAGATTCTAAGGTTAATTAACAGCAGTAGTAGGAAAATATTTTTTGAGCCTACTGGACAGGACCAGTAGCACCAATTGTGTTACTGGTCCTCCTGGTCCAAGGTAGTGGCCCCACGTATTTGGAAGCTTGCACTATGACTGCTGGGATAGACTCCAGACCCCCGTGACCCTTAATTGGACTAAGCAGTTGAAGGTGCGTGTGAACCTCTGACGGTGAGCCTCAGCGTAGCATTAATCGTCACATCATGTGCATGTATTCAATCAATATTGTATTTGTAAATCTACACCATGATAAAACGCTTTCATTTTGTGTTGAATGTATGTAAAGTAACAAACATTTGCTTACATGATCCTCTGCTTTTATGTGAATGTGTATGCTTTGGCCGAAGACGGACGAATTTTACCGTGCCGGGCCCGGAACTCCCGACTTGTCATTGACAATCACACAGTCAGTTGTTCTGTATCACTCACACACAGTATGCATGTTTATCACGCTACTAGCCAGCAGTACACTGACTGTATTCAACAAGGAAAAAAAGATTTATTTTAAAAATAGTTGATATTTTCAGTTCCTCACTTGGTATGCAAGTGATGTATGTGTTGTTTTTCAGATCTGAAATGACATATGTACCTGTTTTTAAGAAGAAAAAGAAAATCAGCCCTCCCTCGCCACTTTTTCTGATGTCAAGGATGATAAGCTAATTTTTTTTTTTTGCTTGTTTTTTTTTTTTTTTTTTTTTTTTTTAAATGGGGCCCAATATTCAAATAGCTTCATTCACAAAGTCATTCATTGGTCTTGTCAAACACTTTTAATCACTAGACCGACAAGCTTTTTAACTAGACATTAGTCTAGCGTGGGAAAATATCAACTAGACATAAGTCAAATGCTACTGATCCGTGTCTTCAGTGGATTTCTCTACCCCTTAACAGACAAAATACATAATCAATTAAAAGCTGAACTTACTGTTTTCCTGTTGTGCTGTAAACCTAAAAGAGAAACAAAGGGAGAAGTCTGAGGGAATATTCCGAAGAAACCCAAAAACCCCTCATGCTGCCTTTAAAAATAAATAAATAAATAATCTGTTAAAGGTGTCATCATCTCTGAATTTTTTACAATTTAAATCATGAAAAGGATTTTCTTTGGTATGGCCATAAATTTGTTCCTTAGTGTTCAAATAAACACATCACAATTTTTACATTGCCAATAATCACCAAAAATCACCTCTTCTGGAAACAATTTAGTATTTTAACCCATATGGGTTAAAACTCTGAACATGCTTCACATGAACTTTTTGTTGGATACCTGCTGGATGGGCAAGAGAATGCTCACACAGCTCAAACATGTTGGTTGTCAACACAAACATTTTCACTTTACAAACTCCCCATATTTTGCCATTGATCCCCCCCCCCCAAAATAAATACTTTACTAGCAATAACATTAGCTGTAACTTTGCAATATACCACAGAAACAACAATACTTTACAACAGAATTCAACACAAAGTAAATTGTATCAATTGTGTGGAAAGTCAAAGAGGAAACTAAGCTTTTAATACTGATATTATTACCAAATAATATAAGATTAAGAGTTGAAATTTATCTTTCAGTGAATGCAGAACCAGCTGGGAGAGGACAGTCCACTCGACTTTTGTCGTGTTCCCACGACAGCGTGACAGATGATAATCCCCCCCTCAGGGATGAAGACAGTATCTCATTTTCAAACTGTAACGTTTCAGTCAGGAGCCCCAGAAAAGTCTAAGTCACTTCAGTGCAATCAGCTCCTCCATTAATCATGACACAGTAAAATCCCCAGTGTAAAACTAACACTGACCATGTTGAATTAACATTGACAGTGTACATATGTACACTGTCAATGTTAATTCAACACTGGTGATTTTACTGTGTAGCATTACTTTGTCGTGGAATTGTGTGCTGATCCATCATCCGGTAAAGGACTCGAGTCCACTTTCTTAAATGAACACATTCCCTGTCAGATTGGAACTCTGGATATTTCAGAGGTGCATCAGCTGTTTGGAGACCTGCACATTATGGGCCAGAAACGGGAAAAACCTCTGACACCGTGCGGAATGATGCAGCGCACCTCAATGAAGTGGAACGGGTCATTTTCCTGCACGAGCACTCTAATGCCGGAGGTGACGGCCTGGAGTCGGACCTGGTCCTGGCGGATCTTAATCATGTTTCTTTGAATCGTCATTTTGTTGGCGTCACATTGACTTTTCGTGCAATCACGCAGCCTGTCGATGAAGACGGGCACTTTTTCTTTCATCTGCTCGCCCAATCTGGTCAGGCTCTGGTCAATGTCATCCATCAGCTTCTGCAGGAGGGAAATGATTGAGAAAGAGAGAAAGACTCATCAGGAGCAGCGATCTACAGGTGCATCTCAAAAACAGAATTGAATGCTGTGGAAAAAGTTCAACATTTTTGTCAGTTATTACAGAAAGTTAAAAAAAAAAAAATTCTATTCTAGATGAATATTTCAAATTCAAAATTCAAATTTATTAATTTATATAGCGCCAATTGACGACAAACTTGTCTCAAGGTGCTTCACACAACATAAAACAACAAAAAAACTGAATTAAAAAAATATAAAACACAATAAAAAGATGACCATAAAAGAATACAAGAATAAAAACACATCATAACACTTATGATAAAACAGGGAAAATGTGACTTAAAAGTCTCCACAGTATTAGACTGCCGAATGTGTGCCGGGAGATCTTTCCACAGAGCTGGAGCACGGCAGGAGAAAGCTCTGTGACCGGCAGACTTTTTATTCACCCTGGGAACACATAGAAGTCCTGCACCCTGAGAACGCAGGGCCCGAGCTGGTACATAGGGGCTTACTAGGTCAGCCAGATAGGGAGGTGCAAGTCCATGAACAATTTTATAAACTAATAACAGTACTTTAAAATCCGATCTTGCATTAACTGGAAGCCAGTGCAGGGACGCCAAAACAGGCGTAATGTGGTCAAACTTTCTGCTTTGTGTCAAAAGTCTGGCAACAGCATTTTGAACCAGTTGAAGACCCCTAATCCTGGACTGCGGTAAGCCAGAAAATAGAGCATTACAATAGTCCAATCTAGAAGAGACAAATGCATGAATCAAAGTCTCAGCATCAGCCACAGACAGGATGGGACGAATCTTCACTATATTTCACAAATGGAAGAAAGCAGTCCTCATAATGTCTCTAATGTGGAGATTAAAGGACAACGTAGGATCAAAAATTACTCCGTATGATGTATAACACACGAACCTAAGCTAAGTGCTAGCTGATCAAATTGATGCCGATACCTCGCTGGACCAAGAACCATAACTTCAGTCTTATCAGAATTTAAAAGTAGGAATATAGGTATATTTGAGTTGTATTGAGAGAGTAATCTGTCCAAACCACGGGAATCGAGCCAGGACTGGATCCAAATATCAAACCAAATATGAAGGAAATCTACTAAAGCTCTATGTGAGAGCTACTGTAGCTCCAAGCACATCCCCCGTTACGGGTGTCTGGTCCAAATACTGATCATAAGTGAAACCACTCCTTTCACATTACCCGGTGTGACGCTACAAACCGCTAACCTCATAGGTGTGTGGGAATTTTGTACCTTATTCTGAACCTCCTTCTGCTTCTGCTCATCAAGTCTTCTCTCCGTCAAACTGAACTTTCTTTCAGCCCTGCTCAGCTGCTTATTCAGCGTGCCCTGGTGAGCAGAAACGGGAACAAAATGTTAAGATTTAGAAATCATGATACTGTACAAACCCCCCCCCCCTCCAAAAAAAAACACTTTTTTCTGCAAGTAAAATAAGGTGTCAAATAAATTCAACTTAACCCCACACCTCCCCATCAATTCTGACTGATGACACAAACTGTGTTTAACTGAAAAAATTAATACACAAATAAAAATAAATATACAAAAAATTCTACAAAAAGTCAAACTGTGCTGTTTCCATGGAGGTACAAAACTTGCAGATGCAGTGAAAAATGATACCACAGACGAATATTAAGGGGACACAAAAAGGCCTGAAACTAGTTGGTGTTCAGATGGTTAACATCAAGAGGATTTTTTTTTTTTAAATGTTTCAAAATAGTTGCTTCACATGTTTCAAAGTGGCTTCAGTGTTTAGAGGTTCAACTGCACCTGCACTGAGCCCCAGACGGCGGGCCACATCGGTGCAACCTAACTGACACACGATTTACAAAACTACTTCTGCGTCAGCACTATTGATACATGTCAATTAATTACTATTTAGTTATCTGGGTATTTGACAGGTTTAATTCAACCAAAAACACAGTAGTGACATGGAAGCCTCTACGTGGAGTCATGTGACTCACTCATTCACATCCACCATACAAACAACATTCAGCGGCAGAGATTCCAGACTCACCGCGATATTGTGTGACAAACAACAAAAGGGTGAACAAAAGGCTCATAAACACACAGCGCTGTGATTTCAAGGTAACGCAATCTTATTAAGAGCTTTCTAAGAAACTTCAACAACACAAAGTACATCTTCAAAAGTACCGTGCTTTTATCAAATCTGAACATGCTTCACTGTACTTCAGAATTATTTCCAAACCTGCGCAGAAAGCATGTGAATGATAAAAATCATACCTTCAGATCTTTCATTGTGTTTTTTAGGGTCTTGATTGTGTGTCCCAAGTGTGTCCCTTCAGCAGTACAGGCATTGCACACACACACCTTGTCATCGATGCAGTAGTATCTGGAGTAAGATTAAGACCCCCCCCCCCCCAAAAAAAAAACAGGTTAGAAAGCTACTTAATAGTTACTTATTGGGCAACTCTGTTTTAACCTTTGTCAGTCTGTATCTTTTTTTTCCAAATATGACAACTATTTTAAAAATAAGCATTTTAAAATATTTGCCAACGTGCGAGCATATCTGCAGACTTGAGTCTATGTCAGCTGCTTACCTGAAGATCTCATCGTGATCAGGGCACTTTCTTCTCCAGAAGTCATTTATGGGATCAGTCAGCAGGTGCTCACGGAATGCCGGGAGCTCCAGATGTGGCTTTATGTGTTCGTGGCACATGGACACCTCACACTTCAAGCATGTCTTGACTGCGACCGTAGAAACGGCAGAAGAAGAAGCAGTCGCCCCCTCTTCGGTCTTCTCACTGCTTTCTGAGGACCCTGCTCCTGCTGCGCTGCTGTCCGCTACCTCTGCAGTGGCTGCAGGACAGTAGTCACATGGAACGGTGGCCTTTCCCGGCTGCCGTGCCATGAGCAAAGACGTCAGCTCACTCGACATCAAGGCGGTGTCGGGTGCAGCGGGAGCCCTGCGTCGATGACGGAGATCTTCTGCGATATTTCCCAGTTTGAAGTTTTTCTTCAACTTGATGTTGCATCGGTGATTCTCGCGGCACTCTGGACAGCGGAATCGACCTCGCTCACCCTGTCGCTTCAGGCGGTCAAGGCAGGTTTTGCAAAAGCTGTGGCCGCACGGGAGTAAGAGGGGATCACGGTACAGGTCCAGGCACACCGGGCAGGTGAGCTCGTCCTGCAAAACACTGGAGTGCTCTGACTGAGCCCACGCCATGCTGACAGGAATAAGGAACTAGTGGAAAATCACTGATGAAGATGGACCTGAATGGAAAAAAAGCAATCAGGAGTAGAGATGGAGCAGGAATCTGAGAGGAGAGGTGAAAGATGGCAATGGGTCAGAAAATTTTGTCCTTTGAGACTGAATCTGCGTCAGCTGCCTGAAACTGGAAAAAAAAACAAAACTAAATGAAGACCACGCTGCATTCACATTTTGGTGGTGAGCAGCAGATGTAAACCAGATGTTACAAATGATTTTAAACAGAAGACGCCGGAAAATTCCGCCACCTGCTAGCTGCGAGAGCAAGAGCCACACATCGCAATGTTGAGCACCATCAAAAGTTATAAATAAATAAATAAATAATAATAATAATAATAAAAAAATCACTTGTTGCTACAACTAAAGATTATTTTTACCACCAATTAATCTGTCATTTTCTCAATTATTAATTTTTTGCTTCCTAAATTGTCAGAAAATAGTTTTTTTGTGAAGAATGTATACCAAATCCTACGATGACATCCTCAAATGTCTTGTTTTGCCTACAACCCCTGGCAATAATTATGGAATCACCGGCCTCGGAGGATGTTCATTCAGTTGTTTAATTTTGTAGAAAAAAGCAGATCACAGACATGACACAAAACTAAAGTCATTTCAAATGGCAACTTTCTGGCTTTAAGAAACACTATAAGAAATCAGGAAAAAAAATTGTGGCAGTCAGTAATGGTTACTTTTTTAGACCAAGCAGAGGGAAAAAAATATGGACTCACTCAATTCTGAGGAATAAATTATGGAATCACCCTGTAAATTTTCATCCCCAAAACTAACACCTGCATCAAATCAGATCTGCTCGTTAGTCTGCATCTAAAAAGGAGTGATCACACCTTGGAGAGCTGTTGCACCAAGTGGACTGACATGAATCATGGCTCCAACACGAGAGATGTCAATTGAAACAAAGGAGAGGATTATCAAACTCTTAAAAGAGGGTAAATCATCACGCAATGTTGCAAAAGATGTTGGTTGTTCACAGTCAGCTGTGTCTAAACTCTGGACCAAATACAAACAACATGGGAAGCTTGTTAAAGGCAAACATACTGGTAGACCAAGGAAGACATCAAAGCATCAAGACAGAAAACTTAAAGCAATATGTCTCAAAAATCGAGCATGTAAATTTCCACAGTCATTGATGATATGGGGCTGCGTGTCAGGTAAAGGCACTGGGGAGATGGCTGTCATTACATCATCAATAAATGCACAAGTTTACGTTGATATTTTGGACACTTTTCTTATCCCATCAATTGAAAGGATGTTTGGGGATGATGAAATCATTTTTCAAGATGATAATGCATCTTGCCATAGAGCAAAAGCTGTGAAAACATTCCTTGAAAAAGACACATAGGGTCAATGTCATGGCCTGAAATAGTAATAATAGTTAATAGTCCGGATCTTAATCCAATTGAAAATCTTTGGTGGAAGTTGAAGAAAATGGTCCATGACAAGGCTCCAACCTGCAAAGCTGATCTGGCAACAGCAATCAGAGAAAGTTGGAGCCAGATTGATGAAGAGTACCATTTGTCACTCATTAAGTCCATGCCTCAGAGACTGCAAGCTGTTATAAAAGCCAGCCGTGGCGCAACAAAATACTAGTGATGTGTTGGAGCGTTCTTTTGTTTTTCATGATTCCATCATTTATTCCTCAGAATTGAGTGATTCCATATTTTTTTCCCTCTGCTTGGTCTAAAAAGTAACCGTTACTGACTGCCACAATTTTTTTTCCTGATTTCTTATAGTGTTTCTTAAAGCCAGAAAGTTGCCATTTGAAATGACTTTAGTTTTGTGTCATGTCTGTGATCTGCTTTTTTTCTACAAAATTAAACAACTGAATGAACATCTTCTGAGGCCGGTGATTCCATAATTTTTGCCAGGGGTTGTACAACCCAAATATATTTATATGGAGAAAAGAAATTATTAAGGACAACAGGAAAAAAATTCCAATTTAAGGTAAAATAAATGTTTCTATCAACTAACTTATTAATAGCTTCAGCTCTACAATACTTGTTAGATGTCACCAAAGTTCTTCACACCTGCAAATGCTACAAAAAAGAAAGAAAGAATGAACGAAAGAGAAAGGAAAACTGAACTTGGGAATTTCACACTACTCTGCTCTGTTAACTATGACCTTGTCTGTGATCAAACTTTTAGTTTCACCTGACTTTGACCTCACACACATATATATATGTGCATGTTAGGTGAATTGGAAACTAAAAAAAAATTGCCCAGGTCTCCCTTGTAAAATAGATCTTGGTTAAATAAAGTTTAAATTAAAAATACATTATTTATAGTGCTTTTCAGTTCAACGTCATACACGAAAATGCCTGTATTTGGCTGTCAGCTGATTATTTCCTGAACTCCTGGAGTGCCAACATATTGAGCAAAGCTAGGACAGAATCAAGCAGTTAAATTTTCCATAGGTTTCCCGCTTTAGTCTGAAATACTTATTCCAAGTAAGACTGCAGAAACTTCGAAGTTCCGTAGTTGTCTGGAATGCAGCATAAATTCAAATGAATGGAGATTATTTTGACCAAATGTACCATGTGCTAGATGAATATAACTTAATAATAATATAACTTAACAACAACAAAACACCTAAAAAAAAAAAAAAAAAAAGCCTCACAAATTTTAGGTATATTATTGCCTATCATGTAATAACATTCAAAATTATACACATTGAAAGAATAATTCATATACAAAATTTATACTGTGTCTGCACAATGGTGCTTTCTATCAAAATATATTCATTCACGTTTGTTAAATATATGAACATTCTTCTAAATAACTTTTGATTTACATGTGTAAATAGTACTGTCCGGCTCTGGTCTCATTTAGACAGAAATTAACTGCAAATATTACCTAAATGACACAAAATCTAGAAATACTCCACATTTTTAAGACTTTATTATAACTCAAACTATATCATGCAAGACAGTTGAGTAAATTCAAATCGTCCAACATGGCCCCGTAACCACTGGTTTGGCTAGTTTTCCCCAACAGTAGGTTCAAGAACCCAGAAGATTTCTCATCTAACCTAATGAATGCCCTTATAATTCAAACTGGGCCTCAAGTCAAGCAGTCAGCGCCACTTACCTTCGAAGGTGTGTTTAATTACAGGTGGTTCAGGTATAAAGCGGATTTCTGAGTCGGCTAACCGCGACGCACCTGTCGTGCTATTACCCGGACGCTATTCGAACAAGCTTCACGTTTCGCTTTCGGAGTCCTTAGACCGTCCACTAATCGCTGAGATACCAAATGTTACAGCCACTTAACATTTAGATTCACATGTAGAATTTTCGTTCTGCAACAAAACTAAACAAACGACGTATCGACACCTTCACGATGCCCTGGCTGCTGAAACAGTTCCGACTCACGTGTCAAAAGCGGTCACGTGATTTCTACCAACGAAGCTTGGTAGGGCTCTGTTAGAAATACACACACACACACACACACACACACACACACACACACACACACACACACACACACACACACACACACACACACACACACACACACACACACACACACACACACACACACACACACACACACACACACACACACACACACACACACACATACATATATATTATACAATTTTGGAAATTTCTATATAGAGAAGGATGAATTTTATGTGGTGTCATTAAAAAATTGTGCAAATGCCTAATTCACTTCTAGGTGCTAGTGACCTCTTGTGGTGCTTGTTTTAAATAGTAGCATTGCTATCTTTTTATGATCTTTTATTTCTTGTTTTATATATACATATTCATGTTGATATTTTATGTACTTCTGTGAAATTTATGTTTGATATAAACTGATGGAATTGAATTTCATAACTTAGGCTAACCTCACACAAATATGCAGTCAGTCGTTACAAAACACTTAACATCAGATGAACTGAACAATTCTAAATATAGGACAAAATAATGCATTACAAAAATATTCTAAAAGGGGAGATAAAAGCAAGCAAGTGGTTTCGTTTGAGTGATGATCCCAACAGACATAATTTATAGATCATTTATCAGTGTTGATTCTAACTTCTTTTTTGTAAACCTCAAAAAATTCTATATATATATATATATATATATATATATATGTTCTTTTGTTTTTTTCTGAAATATCGTTCTTGCATGCTGTATCGCGAGATTTCCGTGTTGCTGCGTGAACGATGACGACGGCGGGAAAACTCACCACGGCGGGAAAACGTAGCATGGTCACCACCACCACACTTGTAATATGATCGTCACCAACTGAGGGGGGCGCTGTTTTACAAAGTCCAGTGACAATGAAATGCGCCACAAACCATCAACAAAACGTAAAGCAAAAAAAAAAAAAAAAATATATATATATATATATATATATATATATATATATATATATAAAACACAAGCGCAAACCTTTCGACCACATGTGTAAGTGTTGTTTTGAATTTGTTGTAACATGTAATATTTGGTTTCGGCGCAGTGGTGTTTTAAAATAAGTTGTTTATTGTGTGGACACGGAGGGGGAGGGCAAGAGTCAAAAGACTCACAGGAAGGAAAACCTACCGATCACTAAGACTGGCTTGTGCTTAATAGCGTCTTTAACATATCTGCATGTGACTGCTTTTTGCACTTTAAGTGATTAATGACCCATCGGCCTTTGTGGTGAAATTATAAGTAGCGCAGGCGTGGACGAGAAAAGTGCGTGGTTGACGAGAGTTTAGCATCAGCCGGCCTGCTGCGAGGCGAAGCCGGGAGCTGGAGTTTGGTACCGAAGACTCACCAGCATGGCAGTAAGCCTGGACAAGGAGGCCTACTACCGACGGATCAAACGGCTGTATGGCAACTGGAAGGCAAGTTTTGTCGATATAAAGTGTGTTTTGCTCGCCTTCTGGGATGCTGGTAGATGCGGGGCGCAAGATTGCCCGCTTCGTGCTAACAGCACGAACAGTGTGCTGTAAAAGCCCTCTGTGCTCCGTTTAAGCTATTCATTTAGTCACTCTGACATTCCATAACCGCTATCTAAAATAATATCTGCCCTAAAGTCAGGAGAAACACAAAGTAGTTACTTTGCGTTAGCGCACATCTCATGCTAACCTGCTAAGCTAACATCCCAGCTAACCATCGCAAGTGTTTAACGTACGTTTTTGGTAATACTGTAAATAATTCGCGTTAAAGGGGCATCAAAGTCCAATTATCCATTTACATGTCAGCGACACTTTATCTCTAGAATATCTTAGAGTTACTGTCAGGTTGCTGTTGTGACATTTTCAACATGCTAAAATTAGCCGGCTAACTTAGCATCAGTGTGCAGGCTGTATGCACATTAATGACACAACGTAAAATAATAATAATAAGTGGGCACTTGAAAAATATTTGAGCCGTGCACATGAACATGAATGCAAGGGGGGGGGGGGTGTATTTATTTCGAAGTCCTCCATTTTTATGTCACCCCCATAATACATCAGTTCAACTGTTATAATTACTCTATAGTTACGCTTAACGACCTTTTACTGAGCTAAATGGACTACATTTGTATAGCACTTTTTCATCTGAAGCACAAGCTAAAAACCCTTTACCGTGGTGCCTCACATTCACATACCAGTGTCAGTGTGCTGTCTTGCAAGGCACTCAACTACACACCATGTTTAATTTGGAGAATAATGACCTTGCCTGAGGGACCTTTAGTGATTTTTTTTTTTTTTTTTCCCCCCCCCCAGTGTGATAGATCCTTTGGTTTCAAGCCCACTATTTTAACCTCTAGGCCATGGTTCACACGCCCCAGGTGAAGTCACCCCACTCTAGTAACAGAATATTTCAGTTCTGATATATTCATGTACTAAATTATTTATACACACTAGTGGCATAATACACTGTTCTTACTTAGGTTTTGTTAGTCAGATGATGTTTTAAGGTAGAGAAATGTAATTGTCAGGTAAAAAGTCTGTTGATGGGAGAAGCAGGGAGCACTGCCTAGTTGTATATATCACACTGGCAGGTCCCTAACTTTAAAGCATGCATAACTGGACTGGGGTGACATCACCTGGACTGGGGTGACATCACCTGGACTGGGGTGACATCACCTGGACTGGGGTGACATCACCTGGACTGGGGTGACATCACCTGGGGCGAGTTTGCAGTGGGGTGACTTAACTTGAAACCTTAGGCCATCACCTCCCCAAGGGGAACAGTATGCCTTTGTGTCTTGTTCTCTACTGCGGAATTACATGATGTGCATCACGTTATCTGAAGGCACACCACCCTACAAAAAGTATTTGTTGCTCTCTGTGATGCTGATTCAGCACCACTGCAAAATATTATTTCCCTGCAGAGACTGCACCATACACTGTTCTTACTGACATGCACATATGTATTTTTTTTTATTAATCCACTGACAGATTCTTGATAAATGGCTTTAAGCTGTTGGTAGTGTCAGGACTAGCAGCCTCTTTTCCACTCATGGCAGTTGTTAACTAACGCAGTACCAATGTGCTCAATTATTTCTTTCCCAGAAAGGAGAAGATGAGTTTGGCAAAGTGGATGCCATTGTGGTGTCAGTCGGAGTGGACGAGGAGATTGTATATGCCAAATCCACAGCCATCCAGGTAATATCCCACAGTCAGGATGAAGTCACTGGGGATGCTGACCACAGGGCTTTTGGCTGTCTGTATTTGGGGGATGAATGATGAAGTCCAACACATCAACAAGAAACGCATCACAATGTGCAGCAAATTCCAGGGCTGGTATAAAAAAGAAATCAACTTTTTTTTCTAAAAAGTCATGCTTTTTGACTTTTTTTTTCTCTCGATTTAAATAAACCTTTATTTAAATCTCTTCTAAAACATAAGGTGTGCATACAACATGTGCAAGTACCATTAATTAGTGGTACTGATTTTATATTTTGGTGATGTTTTAAGTACTGATTTCTATAAAAAAAAATTATATATATATATATAAAAATTTCTAATACAGTGATTTAAATCATACCAGCCCTGACAAATTTACGTCCGGCATAATTACAAACTTCTGTTTGGGGTTGATTTAAAGTTTGATGCTGTGTGGCAAATGTTTAGATTTTACTTAACCCCCCACCCCATTCCCAGTTTATCTATCAAGATATACGTATAGGTGAATTCTTTTTCTTAAATGCATCTTAAATTTGCTGTTGCTTTCCCCCCTGTGTGGCTTATCCTCAGACCTGGCTCTTTGGTTACGAGTTGACGGACACCATCATGGTGTTCTGTGACACCAAAATAATTTTTCTTGCGAGCAAAAAGAAGGTGGATTTCCTCAAACAGGTGGCTGTGACTAAAGGCAACGAGAATGCAAACGGTGTCCCACCCATCACTCTGCTCACCAGAGAAAAGGTAACCCTAAAAAAAAAAAAAAAAAATCATAATTTTAACTATAAAAATGTGAATGTGGGTAACCTAATGCTGCAAATTGCTGTCCAGTTTCTTTGTAAGTAAAAAGGCTAAATCCTGAAATCTTTCTGACAATAATTCACATTTGTACAGGTCTAAAATAACTTTAGTGTTGTACTTCTTGTCTGAGAAGAGATTTGTAATTATAGCATCATGGATTTTATGAATAGATCATTGATCATTAGGTTTGTATTTTAAATTGTTAAAATTTGACATCAGCTCTGTTGGAGGAGGAATAAATCAATCTGATACATCCTGAATGACTTTTGTGTGTGAGAGAGAATTTCAACTGTCAAACATTTAAATTGCTACACTGTGACTTATTTATTTTTCTTAAATTAAATTTTAAGACAGCTTTGCAAAATAAATGCAAAACTTTTCTGTTTATTTCAAATGTGTGGTATTGGATCTGCAGACACTCATTAACTTGCATCAGATCTCTGTGACTGGAATGTCCTTGTAGAAGCCTCAAAAATATTGAGTGTTATAAATACGAGTACAATTAGCTGTCGGTTTAATCATTTGAGGCTGTTTTACACTAAAACTAAAGTTTAAATGCAAACTCTTATGTTAAAGATAAAAAATCTGACTCTTATTTCACACACTATGTATATATAGTTTTGAATCTCCTGACACACACCATAACCTTTTTTTTTTTGTAAATGTTGAATTGTTTGATTTTGTGCAAGCTGTCAGCTTATGCTAACTGCTACATATCAGCACTGGCAGGAGAAAGCACTGTTCCAAATGGCTCACAAAATAAGTGTTTCGAATTTGTGTTAAGAATGAAAGCAACAAGGCCAACTTTAACAAGATGATCGAGGCAATCGGAGGCAGCAGAGAAGGGAAAACTGTAGGGGTGTTCAGCAAGGACAAATTCCCAGGGGAATACATGAAGAGCTGGAACGACGCCATCACAGCAGCGGGCCTGGAAAAAGTAAGACACAGTTTTTAAAATGTCTGTTTTAACCTTGTTCTTAAGAACTTGGCACAGAAACAAAGATGGGAGATGGTAACAAACACAGCAAGTCTGTGTTGGTCATTGTTTCAGTCAACTCGCATTTGGAGTATTTCTGCATAATTGTGAGGAGTTAGTGGTGGTTCCTGCTTGTCTGCAGGTGGACATCAGTGCTGTGGTCGCATACACGATGGCTGTAAAGGAAGATGGCGAGCTTGGCCTTATGAAGAAAGCGGCGGCCATCACCAGTGAGGTTTACTCAAAGTTCTTCAAGGAGCGTGTTATGGAGATTGTTGATGCAGATGAGGTTAGGATTGGGGTTAAACCACATTTTGTAAGTGGGAGTTGTAGCTATTGAATGTTCTGCAGACTTGGTTTGCTGCTGCATGCTTTAACTTTTAATGCCCCAAATAGACCTATTATGTACCACGTTTCCTTAACAGAAAGTGCGTCACAGTAAATTGGCTGAGTCGGTAGAGAAGGCAATTGAGGAGAAGAAGTATTTGGGTGGTGCAGACCCTTCCACGGTGGAGATGTGTTATCCCCCCATCATCCAGAGTGGAGGAAACTACAGCCTCAAGTTTAGCGTCGTCAGGTACTGTGCATCATCTGTGCACTCACACTTTGAATTTCTAATGTTACCGCTCCTGTCGAACATTTCTGCTTTTTTTTTTTTCTTTTTGTGTGTGTGTGTGTGTGTGTGTGTGTGTGTGTGTGTGTGTGTGTGTGTGTGTGTGTGTGTGTGTGTGTGTGTGTGTGTGTGTGTGTGTGTGTGTGTGATGTAAAGCCGTTGACGTTTTCCTGCATCACCAAAACCAAATGTGCCTCTGTAGAGTCCACATGTACCCAATGAAAAAGGCTTCATGGATCCAGTGACGGGAGTTTTCCCAGAAATCTGAATTTTTACAAATGTGCCAAACGTTTCCTGGTTTTTCATTTCCTGGCCCTCATCGGATTTAATAAATGGTTTGCTTTCAGGATGTTTGTATTTGTAAAATTGTTTGGAAACGTCTCTGAGAAGCCACAGTGGATAGATAGTAAGTCTTACATTTTCACGTCCTGATCCAAGACGTCCACACAGCAGCAAATGAGAAGCACCGTTACAGATTTGACCATGAGCTCTGCATTGTGTTAAAACTGCAAAACAAATGGATGAAAATGTTGTTCTGCTGTAGGGAGCTAATTTAAAGTTAATCAGGATTAAATAACATTGGGCTTGGTTTGAGCAAAAAGGTCTAAAATGCTGACCTGGCTTTTTTTTTTTTTTTTTTTTTATCATCATTTATTCTGAAAAGCTAACGCTCCTGGTAAGTCTAATCTTATTACATTGTATTTTTGACAGAATATGTTGTCAGTTGACATTATTTCACACAACTTATCAGTCTTTGGGATGAATTTACATCAGTCTCCATGCAAACTGTAGTCTGCTAAATCTGTATTTTATGGTTTGTTTCTGTTGTGTAGATGTAAAATATTCATGTGGAGAAAAATATGACAAACATTAAACATGCTCATAGAAGTCAAATATTGATGTCATGCTGCAACACGTAAATTGTGAGTATCCCAGTCAGCACTGGATGGAAAAATCTGCATAGAATCAAATTTAAACCCAAATTAGTGTTGCTGAGAACTAAAATTGATATTGGTGATTTAATAAACAATAGGTGCAGCTTTACTTGTATCAGATTTTATTTTTGTTCATGTTCAAACTCTATCAGTTGCTGTAAAAGCACAAATTGCTGAAGTCAGATGTTTAGATAAATGTAGAGAGAACAGTCCCATGTGAATGTGGTTTTATGTAATAGTAATTCCACCTTGTTCTAATCTGTGTGACAGACTGTGTATGATGCCAATATGGGAAAATACGCTTTATGGGACTGAGAAATGGATTTCATTTAGCTTATTAATTGCAACATTTTCTGAAGGAGGTTCTCCAGACACCTCTCCACTGGGTACTGCAGCCCCAACATCATAGAATTTATTTATTTATGTATTTTTTAAGGGCCACTCGCATCACTGTGTATCAAGGTGGAACTTGTTACACAACGTCACCTTGCTAAACTCTGACATGTTCGACATTGGGTTCAGTTCTAATTTTGGCCATTGGGGGCAGAGTCTTTTGAAACCCAGTTGACAGAACACAGTTGATTCTGATCAAATTGCACCTGTCGATTTATAATACTTAGATCTTGCACAAGTTTGAGATTGGGTTTGGTGACATGTGAGAACAAGTGTTACCCTTGTTTGTTTGTTTTTTGTTGTTGTTTTTAATAACCTTAGCTTAAGGTAACTCCAAATGACCAGGGCTGCTTTTTCTGGTTTTTGACTTTACCAGTAAGGAAAAAACAAACAAACAAAGATAGTCTTCAGTCATAGATTTTCTTATCTCCCTTTCAGCGATAAGAACCACATGCACTTTGGTGCCATCACTTGCGCCATGGGGATCCGATACAAGTCTTACTGCTCCAACCTGGTGCGCACACTAATGGTGGACCCCCCGCAGGAGATGCAGGACAACTACAACTTCCTACTGCAAGTGGAGGAGGAGCTGCTGAAAGAGCTCAAACACGGTGGGTTCAAGAGAATTCTGGGACGGTGGGAACATTGAGAAATTGTCAGAACTGTCACAGGTGGGGTCCAAAGCTTATTAGTTGCTGGAATCTTGATACAAATATCTATTTTTGACTTATTTCTTAGATAAATGTCCACCAATAATTCAGCCTTTACTGTTCTTACCTTCCCAACAGGTGTAAAAATATGTGATGCATATAATGCTGTGGTGGAGTTTGTGAAGAAAGAGAAGCCTGACCTTTTACCAAAGCTGACCAAAAACCTTGGGTAAAAACATGCAAAGGGTTTTGTTTTTGACTTAATTCCACAACATACTTGTGTTCTTAATGGTGAACCTTTTGGATTGTGCCTTGTAGGTTTGCCATGGGAATTGAGTTCAGAGAAGGCTCCTTGGTTTTGAACGCTAAAAACCAGTACAAACTGAAGAAAGGTGAGGACTTGCTTTCTGACAGTTTTGCGGTGTTATCCACAACAGGAAGCCACAATATGAATTTTATTAGATATATTATGAATGAAAGAATTATCCTATAATATTATTAGGAATATTAGCCTATAAATAATAGCAATTAAAAAAAGACTTTTATGCAACTGAAAATGCAAGTACATATTTTAAAAAGTAAAATTCACAATAAATTAAATACATATTTGACAGAGGACAAAAAAATGATAGATCATATCCATATGTAATATTTGTGACGTGCCTAAATAAGAGATTAAATGGGGAGGGGGGGAGACAATCCCTTTAAAGGAGACCTGCATTGAAATAAATGTGGTCAGATTTCAGAAAGAAATAGCTGATATGTATTTATAAGACCCTTATGAATGCACTAAAGTAAATCTGTAAGCCCAAATTTGTAATTCAGCAGAGAAATCTTCGTTTAAAAATGACAAATTTGCAGCTAAAATTTAGCCCTCTGTGAAAACAGTTTGTACATCCGGATCATTTCCATGATGTCAGGGATGAGACAACGCGCTCCCGCCTTCAGTCCGATCCCGCATTGAAATTGATTTTATCTGTTAGTAATGTTATACACGTCCTGGTTTCAACATCCAAAAGTAAGCTGCAATGAATGTGAGATACAGCTCTGATACATGATACATGCTCAGATCAGCGGGCGACGTTCTTCCCCCACGCCTCTCTCTCTCTGCCTCCGCTGCGCTTAACGAGTGCATGCGCTTGTTAAATGCGGCCGCGGGCCACTCACACCCCCGTGTCTGCTGTGCAGCCGCAGACACGGCTCTTTCTACTGAATGGTGCAGCCTTGGCACAAGTCCAGAGACTACGCTCGCCGTTTTAATGTGAAGCAGCCGGTGACACCTGTTGCTCGCAAGGACAGACTTGCGGCAAAATCCGCAGCGCCGCATGTCTCGGTAATCGGAGCCGCAGAGCTCCGTGGCCGCTGAGAGAGGTTTATATCATTTTAATGACTTGAATTCTTTGCGGGTCTCGCCTCCGTAGCTCGCGACGGTACACCGGAGGTGAAAGACAGTAGACTTTCAATGCAACACCACTCAATCAAACGGGCATATGAAAAAGTCCCCCAAAATAATTTTCAAGCGCAAATAAAAGAAATGTGTACTCACCAAGCGTACCCCAAGACAATATGAAGTTTAAAAAGTAGATCCTTCCAAGAAAAGACATAAGACAAGAAAAAGGTGCATATGAAACCTGACGTAAATCCACAAATTACAGTTGGCGCACGCAATGCATGCTGGGAGTGGGTCTTCTCCGTGACGTCTCGGCAGCGTCCATGATGAGAGGGACAGTTTTGCAGAGGGCTAAGTGTTAGCTGTAAATTTGTTATTTTTAAATGAAGATTTCTCTGTTGAATGACAGATCTGGGCTTGCAGATTTACTTTACTACATTCAGAAGGATCTTATGTGTAAATATGTCATTTTTTGGTCCAAAGATCTGACTGTATTTATTTCAGTGCAGGTCTACTTTAAGAAAGCAGAAATATTGCCTCTTAAGCATCTACACATTTCTGACCTCCAGGCATGGTGTTGAGCATCAGTTTGGGCTTTGCTGACCTTGTGAACAAAGACGGCAAGAAGGAAGAACAGAAAAAATATGCCTTGTTTATTGGTGACACGATACAGCTCAATGAGGTAAGTCATTCTCTTTTTGTCCAGAAACCACAAAACAAAGGCACAGGCTGTATCGTAAAATGCTCAGTGACCTGGATGTTTCCGCTGACAATTGATTTTTATTTTTCCTCTCTGTCACTCTCTAAAGCATTTACTTGGAGTGAAAGTGTTGAAAATGATTACTTTAACTTCTCTGCATCATACAGTAACATCCTGAAATGTTTGTGTAACAGGAAGAAGCTGCAACGGTACTCACACCCGTCAAGAAAAAGATCAAAAATGTGGGAATTTTCCTGAAGGTCGGTGTCTTTACTGCACTTAGCTTCAAGTGTAATTTGAAGAGTTTATTTTTTTAAGTTTGTGTTTTTAAAAGCTTGACTCTGAGCCACAAAGAAGGACTTGCCTTAAATCGGCATTTCTGCATAAACATTCAAAATGAGCTTTCTGCAGCCAAGGACATGTTGTCGTCAATCCTTGCTTTTTGTGAAGACAAACTCAGGGTGTCATGGACAACCTCGTGTGAACTGGCAGAAAATATATGAACTGCTCCCTGTTTGGAGTCTCCACAGGATGTCGTTCATCTCCACCCAAACGTGTTATGGAACTCTTGACTTTTTTTTTATAATCCATAACACTGATATTTGGTGACGAGTGTGTTTGTCATGCACATGTGTGGTGTATGTCTATTATTGGGGGCATCCTTCTGTGCCTGTAGCTTTGTGATGCAGTTGATGATGAAATATGACACAAATTGCATCGCAGATGTTTTGAGCATGCTTGAATTTGAGGTCGACTCATTTGTACCAGAAAAACATTCCACAGTACTGTGTTTCTGTAAAATGCTGTCGACAGTCTGTAGAACGTTTTTGATGACATGAAGATGTGAAAGTACACTATTCTAAATCTGAAACTCAGTATCGTCTCAGTTGTATTGTCGATCTTGATGTTTTTCTTCAGAATGACGATGAGGACGATGAAGAGGAAGATGGTGATGATGCTGAGGAGCTGCTGGGTAAAGGAGCTCGTAGCGCCGCTCTACTGGCAGATCGAACCAGAGTAAGTTTGGTGTCATGTATGTCGGGGTGGAAAATTAACACTGATTCACCAGTCAGAGTGTTGATAACTAAGAGTGTGAATGTTTCTGTACTCTACCAGCTACTTGGGAAGGTAAGTAGTCACTATTTTTCACAACCTCATCGGCTACACCATTAATGTTGTGAAACTGAATGTTGGATCCACTTGTCCCTCTTTGTGATATTGACATTCTGATCATCTGAAGGACTGGGATGCGTGTGAATTTTGCATGCATGGTGTGAGTCTGGTGTGATTGTGTGGTACAGAGGTGCACATTTTTATGTTTATAAATGTTTTTTGTTTATTGTTCAGAATGAGATGACGGCAGAGGAGAAGAGGCGGGCTCACCAGAAGGAGCTAGCCAACAGTTTGAACGAGGAAGCGCGACGTCGTCTGACTGAGCAGAAAGGCGAGCAACAGACTCAGAAGTGAGTGGCAGATAACTGAAGGGGGTGCTACACATTGGACAAAGTTTAGGTTTTGTGTTTTGTTTTTTGGTTTGTTTGTTTGTTTGTTTTTTGTTTTGTTTGTTTTGTTACTACTGACAGACTCCAATCTTATGTGGATTTGTCAGTGTTTTTGGGGGGTGCATGACTATATCAGGCAAATATCCGCTGATAAAACCTTTACTGTTAAATAATTTATTTATTTATTTTTTTTATGCCATTATAGTACTGCAGTGATTTGGTGCTTGTCAATGACATTAAAATGGGAAAGCCCCAGTGTTTAATATATATATCAGTATCGCTATAAATGAGTTTGGAAATATCAGCATACAAATATTAGCAAAAAATTTAATATTATGCATCTTGAAATAATTTAGGGTCGTTAAGGACTTTGTATGCTCAAATGTTTAATAATAACAACTTGCATGTTGCCCGTGGGGATCCACGGGCTCGATTGGGTAGTGTTTATAAAATAGGTAGCTGACATTTTTCAAGGGTGGTAATAAATTCTACAATGCCTCTATGATGATTTGGAATGGTGTCTGAGTCAAGAATGTAATTATCAGTGTCCATTGTTCAGTTCTGTAGTATCAATTTCTTCAAAAATATTAGTCCCATCGATGTTCTGTTTTGCCAGTGTTCATCCTTGACCTAAAATGCGTAAGCAGACCAAACAGAAAATGTTGGCTCTTCACATTTTCTGTGTTTGAAGATGCACGCATACGTGTGCATAGACACCACTTCACTTTTCATATGATTTACTGCGTGTGAGTCCAGAATGTAATTATCAATGTTCACTGTTAGCTAATATCTGTAGTTTCTCCAAAAATATTAGTCCTATCAACTTTGTTTTCGCAGTGTTCGTCCTTGATCTAAAATGCATAAGCATACCAAACCTAAAATGACAGCTCTCCTCACTTTGTCCATGAACGAAGCCACACACACGCATGCACACAGAGGCCACTTGGCTATTTTTATATTTAATTAACCTGTTTTTATATATAAACAGGTTAATTATTTATGGTTGCAACACCCTCTGTTGATTTTGTTTGTCACCTCTGGTTAACAAACAGATGCTCAAGTTACGGTAAACCCCTGAAGATGTGCAGTGTGTGTCAGCTGTGTTAATTATAATTCTGCTTGTTAATCGTTTCTTCTCAGGGCCAGAAAATCCAATGTGTCCTACAAGAACGTGTCCCAGATGCCCAGAGAAAAGGACATCAGAGACATGAAGATCTTCATTGACAAGAAGTACGAGACAGTCGTCATGCCCGTCTTTGGCATTGCCACACCTTTTCACATCGCCACCATCAAGGTACTTTCATCAGCAGTGTGTCTGCTGAGGTTCGTTATCTCTGTCTCTCTGTCTCATATTGTGTATCGACTTGTCCTTTTTGGGGGGGCGGGGGGTCTAGAACATCAGTATGTCTGTAGAGGGAGACTACACCTACCTGAGGATCAACTTCTACGTTCCCGGGAGCTCTCTGGGACGACAGGAAGGAAATATTTTCCCCAACCCTGATGCCACATTTGTCAAGGAAATGTGAGTGTGGATTGAGCTTGTAATTGGTGACTGTTTTCTGTTCATGCAGCCTGCGAGTCACAACATAAAGCGAAATCAAAAATGCACCAAAACGGGTAATGTCCGATGCTGTGAAAAAGTACTGCACACTTACTTTAATCAAGTTTCCTAGTGTTTCATTGAGTGTTTTTTTTGTTTTGTTTTGTTTTTTTTCTTTCTTATTATTTTTGTGACACCACCAGAGGCGTACCTTCTTATGGTGGCCTCGGTCACTGTGTAACTGTTTATACATGCATTACCAAGATATAAGAATGCCAAATCTGAATTTAATCAATATTTGCAAGTACTTGGCGCCTTGTGGGCGGGAAGACGTGATTTAGTTTTGGTTCAGTCAGTTGGTGATTAGTGTCAGAGGTCACAGTCACATTTCTAGCACCATACTAATATTAGGACTGCAAACAAAATGTGAAACAACACACACACTCCAATGTACCAAAACATGGACTGTGTTCAATTTATAAAAACATAAATAATAACTTTATTTTGTTTTGTTTATTATATCATTTTGTGAAAATTTTCCCACATTCTTGAGACGTAAATCTTCAAATATAAAGAGGAAGAAGTTGAAACACCCCACTGGAAAATGAATTCAGTATTATGCACAGGATGAACCTGTGGTATTTAATCCCTCTTCTTTTTTCTTTTTCTTTTTTTTCTTTTTTTTTCTCAGCACATACCGAGCATCCAATCTGAAAGCGCCAGGCGACACGTCGGTGCCCTCCACCAACCTGCAGAACGCTTTTCGCATCATCAAAGAGGTCCAGAAACGCTACAAGACACGAGAGGCTGAGGAGAAGGAGAAGGAAGGAATAGTCAAGCAAGACTCGCTGGTAATCAACCTCAACCGCAGCAACCCCAAACTGAAAGACCTCTACATCAGACCCAACATCGCACAGAAGAGAATGCAGGGCTCACTGGAGGCTCACACCAATGGTGAGGATAGAGATGGAGAGTTTATCTTCATTCTGCAGTTTGTAGCAGGTTCTGGCTGATGGCTGTGGAAACCAGACTGTCCGTTGTGCTACTGAACGGGTGTGCGTTTTTTTTCTTGGGCAGGTTTCCGTTTCACATCGGTCCGCGGTGATAAAGTGGACATTCTTTACAACAACATCAAACACGCCATCTTCCAGCCGTGTGACGGAGAGATGATCATCGTACTGCACTTCCACCTCAAGGTGTGTTCTGTACATCTTAAAGATAAATTAATCCTACTTGGGGCTTTTTTTTTTTTTCCCCTTCTCTCTGTCTCCTGCTCGATTCCAACCAGAAAGTTTTGAAGTGTGAAGATGGAGTTGGTTTCAAAGCTGCCATCCTGAATGCCTGTGTGTGTGTATGTTTTGGGGTCAGGGTGAAAAAGTAGTGTAATCTAAAACTTAATTACGCTTAATTACTTAAATATGGGAGGGTTAATTTATACAAATTTTGATGATCTGTCTTCCAGAATGCCATCATGTTTGGTAAAAGACGCCACACAGACGTCCAGTTCTACACGGAGGTCGGCGAGATCACCACAGATCTGGGCAAACATCAACACATGCACGACAGAGACGACCTGTACGCCGAGCAGATGGAGAGAGAGATGAGGCACAAGCTCAAGTCTGCGTTCAAGAACTTCATCGAGAAGGTTGAGACGCTGACGAAAGAGGAGCTGGAGTTTGAAGTTCCCTTCAGGGACTTGGGGTGAGCCAAGATTTCTGCGCCTCTCTCATCATACTGAGTCATTTACAAAATTAACCTCTGTGCTTTTGTCTTGTTTTTAGTTTCCAGGGCGCCCCCTACAGGAGTACCTGCCTACTACAACCTACCTCCAGTTCCCTTGTTAATGTTACAGAGTGGGTGAGTGAAGAAGGGAAACCTTTTACAAACTGATGCATTAAAGGTTGTTGCACCACCTAGTGACACAACTCTTGTCCACGTCTAGCCGCCGTTTGTGGTCACTCTCGATGAGGTGGAGTTGGTCCACTTTGAACGAGTTCAGTTCCACCTGAAGAACTTTGACGTGGTCATCGTCTACAAAGACTACAACAAGAAGGTCACCATGGTCAACGCTGTGCCCGTTAACTCCCTCGACCCCATTAAGGAGTGGCTCAAGTAAGACCAGACAGCAAGCAGATCAAAGCCATGTTTCTGTAGTGACCATCTGCGTGTCTAAACTGTTTCTGTCGTGTCCAGCTCCTGTGACATCAAGTACACAGAGGGAGTCCAGTCTCTGAACTGGACCAAGATCATGAAGACCATTGTTGATGACCCTGAGGGTTTCTTTGAACAGGGAGGCTGGTCCTTCTTGGACCCAGAGAGCGAGGTACAGACAGAACGTTTAGTGCAGGTTTGATGCTTTCTGATCATGTGAACATGGTTGCTGATTGTGTCTCTCAGGGAAGTGGTGCAGAGCAAGATTCTGAATCAGAAATGGAGGATGAAACATTCAATCCCTCTGCAGATGAAGAGGAGGAGGAGGAGGAAGACAGCGACGAAGACTACAGCTCAGAGACGGAGGACTCTGGTACGTGGTGCCCGTGTTTATAAGCCGGGTGTAAACTGGAGTTTGTGCGCTTGTGTTCACACGGCTGTTGGTTTTCTTTGTGCTCTGTAGATTACAGTGCGTCTCTGGGCAGCGAGGAGGAGAGCGGGAAAGACTGGGACGAGCTGGAGGAAGAAGCCAGGAAAGGTTTGTGTCTGCAGCTTTCAGAAAGCGCTGTAACTAGGTTTAAGGATATGATTCCTTCTTTATGTTCTATAATGCCATATACCAACACAGGGCAGAGTAGCTACCTAAACTCTGTAAGTGAGATAGAGTATCTCGTCAATAGTTTTACATCCTCATTGAAGACAACTTTGGATGCTGTAGCTCCTCTGAAAAAGAGAGCTTTAAATCAGAAGTGCCTGACTCCGTGGTATAACTCACAAACTCGTAGCTTAAAGCAGATAACCCGTAAGTTGGAGAGGAAATGGCGTCTCACTAATTTAGAAGATCTTCACTTAGCCTGGAAAAAGAGTCTGTTGCTCTATAAAAAAGCCCTCCGTAAAGCTAGGACATCTTTCTACTCATCACTAATTGAAGAAAATAAGAACAACCCCAGGTTTCTTTTCAGCACTGTAGCCAGGCTGACAGAGTCAGAGCTCTATTGAGCTGAGTATTCCATTAACTTTAACTAGTAATGACTTCATGACTTTCTTTGCTAACAAAATTTTAACTATTAGAGAAAAAATTACTCGTAACCATCCCAAAGACGTATCGTTATCTTTGGCTGCTTTCAGTGATGCCGGTATTTGGTTAGACTTTCTCTCCGATTGTTCTGTCTGAGTTATTTTCATTAGTTACTTCATCCAAACCATCAACATGTTTATTAGACCCCATTCCTACCAGGCTGCTCAAGGAAGCCCTACCATTACTTAATGCTTCGATCTTAAATATGATCAATCTATCTTTGTTAGTTGGCTATGTACCACAGGCTTTTAAGGTGGCAGTAATTAAACCATTACTTAAAAAGCCATCATTTGACCCAGCTATCTTAGCTAATTATAGGCCAATCTCCAACCTTCCTTTTCTCTCAAAAATTCTTGAAAGGGTAGTTGTAAAACAGCTAACTGATCATCTGCAGAGGAATGGTCTATTTGAAGAGTTTCAGTCAGGTTTTAGAATTCATCATAGTACAGAAACAGCATTAGTGAAGGTTACAAATGATCTTCTTATGGCCTCAGACAGTGGACTCATCTCTGTGCTTGTTCTGTTAGACCTCAGTGCTGCTTTTGATACTGTTGACCATAAAATTTTATTACAGAGATTAGAGCATGCCATAGGTATTAAAGGCACTGCGCTGCGGTGGTTTGAATCATATTTGTCTAATAGATTACAATGTGTTCATGTAAATGGGGAATCTTCACAAACTAAAGTTAATTATGGAGTTCCACAAGGTTCTGTGCTAGGACCAATTTTATTCACTTTATACATGCTTCCCATAGGCAGTATTATTAGACGGTATTGCTTAAATTTTTATTGTTACGCAGATGATACCCAGCTTTATCTATCCATGAAGCCAGAGGACACACACCAATTAGCTAAAGTGCAGGATTGTCTTACAGACATAAAGACATGGATGACCTCTAATTTCCTGCTTTTAAACTCAGATAAAACTGAAGTTATTGTACTTGGCCCCACAAATCTTAGAAACATGGTGTCTAACCAGATCCTTACTCTGGATGGCATTACCCTGACCTCTAGTAATACTGTGAGAAATCTTGGAGTCATTTTTCATCAGGATATGTCATTCAAAGCGCATATTAAACAAATATGTAGGACTGCTTTTCTGCATTTACGCAATATCTCTAAAATCAGAAAGGTCTTGTCTCAGAGTGATGCTGAAAAACTAATTCATGCATTTATTTCCTCTAGGCTGGACTATTGTAATTCATTATTATCAGGTTGTCCTAAAAGTTCCCTAAAAAGCCTTCAGTTAATTCAAAATGCTGCAGCTAGAGTACTGACGGGGACTAGAAGGAGAGAGCATATCTCACCCATATTGGCCTCTCTTCATTGGCTTCCTGTTAATTCTAGAATAGAATTTAAAATTCTTCTTCTTACTTATAAGGTTTTGAATAATCAGGTCCCATCTTATCTTAGGGACCCTGAACCATCCCTTAGTTATGCTGCTATAGACGTAGACTGCTGGGGGGTTCCCATGATGCACTGTTTCTTTCTCTTTTTGCTCTGTATGCACCACTCTGCATTTAATCATTAGTGATCGATCTCTGCTCCCCTCCACAGCATGTCTTTTTCCTGGTTCTCTCCCTCAGCCCCAACCAGTCCCAGCAGAAGACTGCCCCTCCCTGAGCCTGGTTCTGCTGGAGGTTTCTTCCTGTTAAAAGGGAGTTTTTCCTTCCCACTGTAGCCAAGTGCTTGCTCACAGGGGGTCGTTTTGACCGTTGGGGTTTTACATAATTATTGTATGGCCTTGCCTTACAATATAAAGCGCCTTGGGGCAACTGTTTGTTGTGATTTGGCGCTATATAAAAAAAAATTGATTGATTGATTGCAGCTCATGCACGTGTGGAATTAAAGGTTTACGGTATCACTACAGATTTGCTTATTTAGCAAAAACAATCTGAAAAACACCAAATTGGTGCAAATTTGTTTCAAAGCTTGTCTAAAAGTGAATCTGAGAAGGGGAAGGGAAAAAAAAGTAAGAAAGGCACGAGATGATGCAGCCTTGCACAATCTTGGAGTTTTGCATTGATATTAAACTTATTATCATTAATGAATGTATTTATTTTTCTTTTAAATTACCTGTAGACATAAGACAGAACTAGGGTGGAAAAGGTGCTTTGGTGTCTTGATTTAAAAAAAATATATATATATATATCTTGAAATAACGACTATGCTGTTTTCAGTGATGAAATTACTGGATATCCAGGTTTTTACTCGTGGTGAACATTTCCGGGTTATTTTTGATAACGTGTCAGAATACATTCATTCAGTTCCATACCCAAACAGTAGGTGGCGGTAATGTACCATGTTGGTTTGCAAACCATCGATAATCTCCACAAGAAGGGTTTTTGGATTAAAGGCGGTAGCACAATACAAATTGTGTGAAAAGACTGGGGTAGAAAAATTGTGACCCAACAATTTTTTTGTTGTTGCTGTGGGTAAATAAACCTGAAAATGCTACAGAAGGCATCTGAGATTTCAAATTTTTCATCACTGAATATGAAGTATTCCTGTCAAAGCTAATGTGGTGGTAAAATTATTTTTTTAATCTAATATCGAGTGGCTGAAAATGATTTGGTCGGGGAAGAAGTTGTTCATCTTGTTGACATTGTCAGGTTTTGTAAGTGTTCCATTAAACAGGAATTCAAAAGAAAAAAAGTCAAAGGGTTTGAGTTCACGTGACTCTGTTCTGTGTTGATGGTATTTTGAGTGCTCTGCCAGGTTTTTTTGTTTTTAAACTACACTTGGGCATTGTGTGTATGAAATGTAAATGTATGTAAATTTGGTTTATTAAAAAAAAAAAAAAAAAGACATGGCAGGTCCACCTCTTGTCTTACACTGAAATGACACCTCACTTGTTTCATTTGCCTGATTATTCTTTTTATTATGATCTCCACAGCTGACAAAGAGAGTCACTATGAAGATGAGGAATCCTCCAACCGCAAGAGGAAGGGCCGCTCAGTAGCCCCGCCCAGCAAGAAGAAGCGCCGCTCCTAAACAAGTTACACACACACACACACACTGCCAAACTGAATTGTGTCTGTGCCCCAGCGGACTCTTCAGTGGTCACGCTCGTGCTCTGATCCTCCACGTGTACATAGACGTAGACAGGCGTTTATTTTTGTGTTGGTGTTGAGATGGTCAGAACGTACCAGCAGACACTCGGTTAGGCTCCGCCTCTTCATTCCTCCCCTTTCCGTTCTGTCCGCGTGTGCATGTGTGTCCAAACGGGGTTTTTATTGCAGTTTTCTGTTTGTGAACTTAACTGTAAACAAACTTGACATATCTTTTTGCCAAGAGTTTTTTTATAAAAGACTGAGAAATCTTTTCCACTGACTCTTGTTTTCTTCAGGGGTTAAATTGTTTTTGACCTTGTGGGTGCAGACAGAGATAGACACACACACACACACACACACTGAGGGTTTTTATTTTTATGATGGGATTTGTAAACTTGCACACATGCGCACCCCCCACAGTTCTCCTCCCTTCTCTCGGTTTTTAATTTTGAGTAGAAATGTTGTACTGTTTATTTCTGAAAATTTTTGTTTTTGTAATAAAATTTAAAGAATGAAATTCTCCTTGAACAAATGTGGATATTTGCTGTTGGTTTGACATGTTGAGTACTTCAGGTTGTTGGACTGTTATCAGATGATGCAGTTAATTTGACCATTTTTCCTGACATTTTAATAGATTAAAATTGAATCATTATCTTTAAATTAAAAGGTCAACATAAAAAAAAATCTGTTAGTTGATCATTTATTGAATAATTATGAGGAGAAAGAAATAGTTTCTGTTGTCGACTTTGTTTAATAAATTGGTCTACCACTTACTGGTCTAAATTGTTGGGCTGGTTTTAAATGACTGAAATTATCAGTAAAATGTTTTAATCTCTTTAAATTGGACTTAATCCATGACACCACAGGTGCGTATGGGTTAAGCTATATTGCCATTCGCCAAATTATTAAAACAAAACTATAAACAAAGTATGGTGTAGGCAAATAATCAGTTATGTTTACAATGGACAGAAGGGGGCGCTGTACTTTGTGCAGGATTCAAGGTGGAACCATCTCTTGAAACATTTGGCATCAAATTATGACTATTTTTGCTTCTAGATTATCCTCAAAAATGTCAATACTCCAAATACTCATGGAGCAACTAAAAAAATACTATTAACACTTGGGTTTTTGTTTGTTTTTTCCAAGTAACAATTAGATTTTATTTGTTAAACACAGTGCAAAACTGCAGTGTTTTCTGTGTATTATAAATGTTCAAAGGCATTTTTGTTGGGGTCCTCGTGTATTGATGGCCCAAGTATTATCATGTGCTCACACTTGTAAAGTACCAAACGTAAGACCCTTAATTCATTCTTTATTTTATGCAGCACTTCATAAGTACCTTCAGTGTTTAAGAGTGAAATAATGCTGGCAGTGTTTAGCAATCAAAGCCAAGCGGGAGAATTGTGTTCAACCACCACTCATGTACAAAAAATTCTGTTAGAAAAAATATCATCTGTATAGAAAAACACAATTGATGAGCATTAGAAGAATAAATCCAGATTCTCTGTGTCTCCGGACAACAGTTAAGATCAAATATGAAAGTGTGATCTTTTTTGACTGCATTCTGAATTTTTGAAAATTCGTTCAATTGTAAAAATACAGGTTTTTCCTGACTTTGACTTTGAAAATGTAATCAATTCTTGCCTATCAAGATATAATCTTTAGTAAAAATTTCATAACGATATATGAAAAACTGGGCTCCAGGCTGTTCACAAATAGACAAATGAGACGGAAACATAACCTCCAATTTCTTTGGTGCAGGTAAAAAATTATTAACAAACACAAACGGGTGAGTCTGTCTGCAGGAGGCAGTTCCTGCAAACCTAAAAAATCCTCCTCTATTCAACTCTTTCAGGAAGATGTCTATCTGGTGATGCAAAATGTCATGTTACATGGTAACATATGTCACATGTCATAGAATCCAGTGGATGTCTAAATTGTTTGATTTTTACTTTGGAGACCAAACATTCAACGCAGTCCAAACTATTTAATTTATTAATCCTATAAGCTCAACCAATATTATATATATATATATATATATATATATATATATATATATATATATATATATATATATATATATATATATATATATATATATATATATTTTTTTTTTTTTTACCAAAATTTGAGCAACTTTAACTTTTATCACATTCTTGCTGTTTTTACCCCATAACTCTAACATTCAGTCACAGATAGTCCAAACTATACTTTTTTTGAAATATTTATGATCAGACAAATGTGTAGTTTTCAATATGATTGGAGCATCTACTAATTGACCCCTGTGTAATTCTTCAATAAACCCTGACCTGGCTGCCTGTTAAAAATTCTAGTAGTCAGTCTTTTTTGAAAAAGGAGAAAGAAAAAAAAGTAATGTCTAAGGAGTAAGTGCTCCATTTGAAAGTTTCCTTTGTAAATATTCTGTTATCTGCTGCACTAATATTACAACCAATTAAATAATGAATACTGAAGAAGGGAGTAATGAGATATTGTTGACACTTTTTAAACATACAGAAACTTGTATACTAGTAAACTTGGATGTAAGTCTTTTCTGTGAGGGGGTGATTGTGCTGATAGGGGGGCTGGATTGGGTGGGGGGCTGCTAATGGGGAGTACATTATTGCTTGTCATTCCAAAATACAATCAGTCTTCATCAATCAGAGCTGCAGTAACTGATCCATCGAAATATTAAGTCAATAAACAAAGTAAAATAGGCACTTTATGACATTTACCACCCCAGGAACAACATTATTAAAACATCCAACATTACATCTTGTGAATCTGGAGCTTTTTGAACGACTGCAGGTTTTAACAGTTTCAGCGACAGTGGGGCGTCCTGACCAAGATTCAAATATATGAACGCACAGCAGTCACCGACTCGTGGTCACGGACGATACAATATCCAAATTCTACCGATGAAGACACGGCGGTGAGGATGCACAGAGTGGAGGTAAGTTAGTTCCCCACAAAATTAAAAACAATAAAATGCAAACTTTATTATTTATTTATTTGTTTTTTAATAATTGCAGGTCATGACAGAGATTAAAAAGTGAGATTTTTGATGGTTTGTATCTTTACTTTGCAGTCACCAACTCTGATCTTTAATTGTAAAAAAAAAAAAAAAAATTTAACTCTTAAAATCTGATTATTTGTATGGTTTCTTAAATTACAGGTGCAGTTTTCATCTTTGTCCTTCTTGGAGTCACAGGTGAAAAATTTGATTTATATCTGGTAACTTGAATATTACTGCATAAATGATGCTACACTGCTAACATCTATAAGAAAATAATGAACACATGATGGTACACAGTAAAAACAAACAAAAAACACAAGACATGCGGAGTTGGTACTCAACATGTTCTAGAAGGAGTAGGAAGCAGAGTAACCTGATAAAATCCTGCTCCTTCTCTGCGGGTCAGTTAGAATTAAAATGTCCTATCCTGTCTTCACACAGACAGTCACAAATTACTATACAGATCAAAAAAGACATATTCATGCATGCATACTTATTTACAAGCAATAGAAAAAGAATAGTTTAAATACATAAATCTGTGAAAGTCCTTTCTCCCAGTACCCTGTGAGAACCCTGTAAGTACCCTGTGTATTTTTGTACTGCTTTTTGAACTGGGCCATGCTTGGACATTGCTTCAGCTCCAAACCCAGTCTGTTCCACAGCTTCACTCCACATATGGAAAAACAAAAATGTTATGAAGATTTTACTGACACAAAGCTGTTTTAAATTTAAATCTCCCCCTTCAAATTATAACCCCCATCTCTATTATTATTATAAGATTTCCAATTAGTTGGCTGTTTATTGCTTTGTAGATTATTTGTATTGTTTGAAAATACACCAGGTCAATGAACATTGCTTTTGATTGTAAAAATAGTTTGCATGATCTCTATAACCGGTATTATAAATGATCCTTATGGATCTTTTTTGTAGCATGGATAATGATTGAAGTGAGGTTTTTTAAGTATTGCCCCATACCTCGCTCACTCACTCATTCATCTTCAATTGCTTATCCGGGATTGGGTTACAGGGCAACATCTCCAGCAGGGGACCCCAGACTTCCCTTTCCTGGGTCACATTAACCATCTCTGACTGGGGAATACTGAGGCGCTCCCAGACCAGTGTGGAGATAAAATCTCTCTACCTAGTCCTGGGTCTTCCCCGGGGTCTCCTCCCAGCTGGACATGCCTGGAACACTTCCTAGGGAGGCGCCCAGAGGCATCTTTACCAGATGCCCGAACCATCTCAGCTGGCTCCTTTTAACACGAAGGAGCAGCGACTCTACTCTGAGCTTCTCACCTCATCTCTAAGGGAGGTACCAGGGAGGAAACCCATTTTGGCCACTTGTACCTGCAACCCTCATGACTATAGGTGAGCACAGGAACAAAGATTGACCAGTAAATTGGGAGCTTTGCCTTTTGGCTCAGCGCTCTTTTCGTCACAACAGTATGGTAGAGGGAATGTAACACCGCCCATGCTCCACTGATTCTTTGGCCAATCTCACTCTCTATTGTCCCCTCACTTGTGAACAAGACTCCGAGGTACTTCTGTGGTGACCTGAGTGGAAAAACAAGGGAGAAGCCAAAGGGACTTGCGTTACATTTTGGCTTTAAACTCTGTGTGCGTTAGTCAACAATCAAACAGTCAATCAAAATTCATCTGTTCCCACGTTCTTTTAAATGTACTGAATATTCAGCAATGGGCTTTGCATTTTTATGCAAAATTGCATCAAATGTAAAACCTACTTTTTCAACCTCTGCTTTAGTCATGAGTGTCATCTGCACCACAGCCTACAAATACATTCAGTGGACACTTATGTGTGCATGTTATTGAGATGATTAAAGTCCAATAAACATGAAACATGGACCAGTGACACAGAAGAATGAAGAGCTCTCTGCCATATTTAGTCATAGTTGGTCACAAGTTGATGCCACAAATGGGGAAGAAATAATCTCAAACATAAATTCATATCTCAACAACATATCCATCATATATCAGCAATGTTCAAAAAAGAATCTTCTCTAATTTTCAGTATGAATAGCTTTAAATTACACAGACTGGGCGTTGCAGATGCAATATTTGCTCTCGGAGTGTTCATGGAGAATTGTAGAGAAGGCCAGAAGAAGTTGCATTGTTTGTTTGTGGATTTAAGATGAGATTACAGAGTACCAAGAGAAAAGGTGTGGTATTGTTTGAGGAAGTCTGGTGTAAGAGAAATATATGGGGGAGGTGGAGGATATGTGCAAGGACAGTCACCACACTGAGTCGGTGTGCTTGAGGTTCCTTGCTGTAATCAAAAGTCCTGATGTAAGTTTTGATTTTTTTTTTTCTGAACACTATTCTCAATGTGTTAGCTCGGGCTGGGTCAGGTCAAACCTTATTCAGAAGAAGCACCTTTAAGTGACTGATATTATTGTCATGTATTAAAAAAAAAAAAAAAAATTCAATCCATTGACGAATCACCTTTGACCTTTATGTGTACCATAAAGAGAATATTTCTGTCAGTGTTTTTGCTACTATAAGTGTGCGTGTTTTATATATATAATAAATTAATTATTACCCTCATTTGCTCGGTCTGTACAGGAATATCAGACCTCAGTGTTTTTCACACGGACCTGGCTAACACTTGGTCTGTACTTACACCGCAGTCTGATATTTTCCCGTACAGACCTCACGCTCAGTTAATAATGCTTTAATATTACTGTCATTTGCATGCAGACTTCTGCTACTGAAATGAATTATTGATAAATTGCTTTTTGATTTAATAGTCAGATGATAGTATTCCTCTGTGTAGTATCAGAACTTGTTGATGTTGGAGAAGAAGTTATTCTCTGGGTCTATATCATTTTCCAAATCCAGTAAATTATGGTCCGTATATTAAAATGTTCTCAGTTCCAGGTTATAGTAATCATTTGAGTTATATCCTCTGCAAATGTAGACGAATAAGTTCTCTCAGACTTGTTGCTCACCGGGCTCCAAGATGCAAAGTCCTATCACAGTCATGTCCTTCATTCTGGTGTACTGCTCCAACTCTGACACTCTGCTCTCCTGGATCTGGAGAGCCTTCACCTGCTCCATCAGGTTCAGGATGGCCTTCTGCTGTAGCTTGACAGCAGAGATTTCTTCCGCCATCTGTCGGCTATTAGCCTAGATACCTTCTAGCTAGTTTCCCAAATAGCCAACTAGCACTGCTTCAATCTGTATTACAAAAAACGTCTTAAACCAGTATATAAAAGGTGGGTAATTGTATAAACTATCCAAAATAGTAGCACCTCCATCAACCCAGCAAGACAAAAAGAAAAAGATTAAAAACTATGCAGCGCTAATGCAGGTATTAGCCGTTGCGTTTATTACAAATTGGTTCCAATTATGTTTTTGACAATCTTTTTTCCAGTGACACATGATGAATGTTTATCTCAGATGTCTTGTTTTCTGAGGTTCGCTGCAGTTGTCATTGTAGCGTTTTGTTCGTGCTGACTGATTTAAACAGGTTCCACTGCTGTCCAGTATGAGTACATCCTTTTCAGCTACGAGCTGTCCTGGCGTGAGGCCCAGGGATACTGCAGAGAACACTACAGTGACCTGGCCACCATAAGAGACATTCAGGACAACAACATGATCAGTGAGATAGCTGAAAACGATGCCTTCTGGATCAGCCTGTACGATGAAATCATCGGCTGGACGTGGTTGCAGGAGGGTCTCCAAGAAGAAGCCGACCAGTTCAGACCGTGGAGGGATAACCAGCCAAATAATAAGAATGGAAACCAGCACTGTGTCTTCATGACGGGCAACGGTGTCTGGTCAGACTAAACTGCAACTCCGAGTTTCCCTTCGTTTGTTCAAACGGTGAGATTCATTTTGGCTACAAACAGCAAAAAAGACATGATGATTTTAGTGCAGGAAAAAGAAAATGTTGCATTTTTTTGTTGAGTTGTCTGATAGACACAACTCCAAACTTACTTGGAGAAGGATACACACACTCCAGGTCTTCCTCAGGTTTTCCTGTCCAAGTACTAATCAGGACCGACCCTGGTTAGGTTCTGAGATTGGTTTGTACAGAAAGCCATGGAAGTGGTCGGACGGCAGCGGCAGCACGTTCAGAAACTGGCAGGTCGACCAGCCGGACAACAACGCCAACAGCAGTGAGAGCTGTGTCAAGATGTACAACGCAACATGGGACGACTAAAATTGTGACACCAAACTCACGTTTCTGTGTCAAAGTAACTCTCAGAATACACAGATTCTCCTCATGAAGTTATTTTTCTACAATATGTACTAAAAAAAAGTTTTCACACCTTGCTGACTCATTTTCTTTCTGTCTGCTGCAATTTTGAATAGATCCAGTTGAAGAGCCAACGCACACCTCCAAAATCCAAGGTATCAGACCCACACGGTGACGTTCAGGCTCTTTATTAAAGTGTGTTCACATATAGTCTGCACAGATCTCTACCACCCCACGACTGTAGGTGGAGCTGTACTTCTTTGCATTTGCATTGATGTTTAAAATTGCTTTAATTTTTGTAATATTCTAAATGAAAGGTATTTTGCAAATAAAGATATATATATTATGTTTGTTGCAGACAAATGCCGACCTGACAGATCCAAATGTTGCAAATGAAGTTATGCAAAAGGTAAGCAACTGTGGTTGATGGGGTTTTGTTTTTTTTTAATAGCCCTGATTAAATTTTGTTTCATTTAGTTATATATTTACTTATTTAAATTTGTTTCTAGCTGCAGGCACATCTGTACTTGCATTTTAAACATACCAAGATCTCCCTGAAGTCTGTGAGAAAACATCCTTAACCACAAAAGCTAAGTGAAGATTCTCTCAAATATTACAGAGATATGTCATCTGTCAGAAGAAGAAAAAAAAAAAAATTTTTTTTTGAGCACCAGTAGATGTATCATTCGTGTTTCTCCAACAGGCCCGTCTGGAGACGGAACCCCGTAAAAACAGCACAGTTGGTCATTGATAACGGCAGATTGTCAAACTTTTCCTGCTGTTTGTCTTTTCTTGTTTTTGCTTCTGTTGTGAGCCTGAATGTCTTAAAAACTCTTTAATGTCAGTCTCACTTACTGCAATTAATAATCAATCAGTAAATAAAGTGTGTGACCAAGTATCGACATATTTAGTGGATTTATAAAATACTATTTGTGTTTTGTTGAAATGTTAACATTAACCATTTGGTGGTGTTTTAAAGTGAAATTTTGTTTGCAGTTGAAAGATGTAATCAATAAATGTATAATTTTTTTTCTTTCACTTTTGACACTGTGTGCTTATTACCCTGTGTGCTGCTATACAATGGTGCTGGAACCTTAATTTTCCTGAGGAAGTCTTCCCAAGGGATCAATAAAGTTCTGTCTAATCTAAACATTTAGAATTTGTCATGACATCACTTTAACTGGTGACACTTGACGTGTACATGAGTTATCATTAGTTAACGCAGTAATAAACATGAACTAACGCTGACTTAAGGGTTAACTATATGTGGTAATGTTTTGTTAATAGTGTGCATGTTAACCAATTTATGTATTAATTATTTAATTAAAAATAAACATGAATTGATTACTCAACACAGCAACTCTTCACGAGGTGCAGGTTAATGCTGATTAATGCATGAATGAATGCTAATTAAAGTTCACTTAGTGTAACATGTATAAAATGTAACCAGTCAAATAAGTGTAGATGCACATTACCAGACATTAAACATTGCTCATTAAATAACTGAAGTTGTGTGTGTGTGTGTGTGTGGATTCATGGGTGTTTTATTCTTTAAGACGACATTTGCTGAGATTAACAAAACAGTCACAGCTCACAAACACACCAAAGCAAATGATAGCATATGGATATCCAAATGAGTTTTTATGGACACATGGAGCTGTGGTAATCAAATGTCTGGGTGTTTCCTACTCATTTGGCTAGAATATTGTGTTTTTCCTATCACAGCTGAAAGTCTTAAAATAAATAAATGTGCAATAGTTTGTGCAATAAAAGCTTTGTCACAGAATGATGTAATGTGTACTCCCTGACTGCTGTCAATGACATGAAGTGCAGTTTTAATAGATGATTTCAGTGACAAAAAATGTGTAGCTGCATCTCATATAATAATTTGAAATCCTTTCTAAGAATTTATGAAACACATTTTCTAGATAATTTAAATGAATGAATGATGTGTAATTAGAATAAAACTGCTTTTTTTTCTGACAAAAAATTGTGGTTAAACATCAGAAACAAAAAGCAAACACATTGTTTCTAGTCTATGATGTCATAAAGCAGAGCTTTTTTTCAAGAATGTGAAGTCCAAGCAAAACAAAATTTTTCATCACCAAAAGTGGGAATGTACATCAGATTAAATTAAGAAAATCAATTTTGGGTATAACTATTTGGGCTGGTGCGTGCGCTACCAACCTCTTGTTTGTTGAGAATGTTTTAGACCTTTCTGGAAAAATTTCTTGAACAAATGCAAAGTGATCGCAACCAAACTCTTTTTCTCTGTTGTGTGTTTTAATGTAATCATTTGTCCAGCTCCGTCTGTGAGTGAACCTTCTACGCGGTCATTAATTTGTTTCAGTCATTAAATTTGATGAAGACACTGGACTGAATTTGTGGATTAAACCTGCTGGTTTAAGTAAAAAAAATAAAAATAAAAAAAAAAAAAATACCTGTAATACCCAGTTAGTACAGTAGAGGCAGTAATCATGCTACGAAAACATTTAGTGTGTCCGAAATATAAAACGAAGAAAAACGCCGACAGACGTTCGGAATTTTTTTCTTGTAGATTTTGCGTTTGTTCGATACAAACTTATTTATCGTGCAGATTTGAGAGTTCGAAACGACAGGACACGATTTTTTGTTGAGATGTTCCTTCAGTTTTACCTCAGTGAAAACGGGGATCGAGTCTACACTCTCAAGGTAGAGTTACATTTTTTTCTCTTTGATATTATGACGGCATAAAGGCTCATTCTGCGTTGTCAAGGGAGACACTCGTCACTTTAATTAGTCCAAACATAATTCACCGGTTATGATCATGAATACTTAATATCTGCTATAGAATATCCTCAAGAATGAAATGTCATGCATTTGTTATTGTTGCTTCTGTGTACGAGTGTTTATGGTGTTAATAACGAACTCCAGCCCTGGTGGATGGATGGATTACAACTAATGAGGCTGCAAACATGCAGAATTCCAGGACTTTTCAAGTGTATTATTTGGGTACTTATTTATTTTAATATAATTGTTAGATGTGGCAAGTATGCTTAATTTAAATTTTCAGTCGTTGCAGTCAAATTTAATGTCGTCCCTCAATTTCAAGAAAGTCAGAATATTTAGAAGAATACGTAAATACAAAATAAAGGATTTTGCAATGTTTGTATTTATGGTACTGAGGTGTTGAACCTTCTCTCTTTTTTTTGTAAAAGCAAAACAAAAACACTGCTCAGTTCTGCAACACTTTTGTAAATGTGAAAAGACTGGACTACAAATGGAAATGCCGTTAATATTTTCAAACTTTTTATGCATTTCAATGAAAAACGCTAACCCTTTTGAGAAATTTCCAAAGTTGCTAGTTAGCCGAGATGTACAGCTATAGTGTTTTGACACCAGAAGTGCACAGCACCCTTTACAGAAAAAGTGACTTTGTCCCAGTTTGCAGACTTTATAGTGCGATCCTGGAGACACTGGAACTCTAGACTGGAAATGTATATCCTCCACGAACTTGAACCAAAACTTGAACCAAGGGGGAGGAGGAGTAACAGGAAGACAGAGGTCAGGAATGAGAATGAGAGGAACACTAGTAGCCAGTAAATCAGTATTGATCAGTATGTCTGGTATTTATATTGTGTATTTATATTTATATTTGCAAACTTTTTTTTTCTTTCACTTTTTGCGTTCTGTGTGCTGCTATACAATGCTGCTGGAACTCGTTCCCAAGAGATCAATAAAGTTCTATCTAATCTAATCTAAACCCTACTCAGCACTGGCGGGGTGGAACATCCACGATCTGGCAGTGAGTCTAGCACAAATGGGCATCATAGGTTTTTGGTCAAGAGTGACTCACCAGTCTGCAGTCAGACCCTCTGGCTATCTGAAGGGTTGATGTTTTCATACTGTTTCATCGTCAGACTGTCTTCATACTGTGTGAGGTCATAGCTGCTAATTATAGCCCAATTTAGTTATGCATTAATCATCACCTGGTCGTGGGTTGAGACAGGTAGGAACATGTACATTGCCCTCAGGAATTTAATGAGTGAACAAATAGACAAATTACAAATGCAAAAACAATCATGACCTGCTGTGGCATAATGCAATCTGAAACCTCACCACTAGATGGCACTAAATCTGAATCGAATTTATTGGCAAATAACTTCTCACATACAAGGAATTTGATCTGGTGTCATTGGTGCTTAAACAATAATAAAAATATAAAAGGGAAAAAATACTTCTGTTAGAAGTGAAGCAGTCAAGTAGACAAAATGGGCAAAGACTATGTTCACTGTCAAACAAATATAACAGTGGAATGAGGTGCACGGCATGCAGCTGTACATCCTGAAATCATCTGACATTTTTGATTCCTACCTGATGAAATGTGTATTTTTCCATATTCTCCATGCAGCAAAATCTGTTAAACCTCTTCCCTTCTTTTTCGCTATATAACAGAAGGTGGATCCTGCAGGTCAGCCCACCAGCCCGGCCCACCCGGCACGCTTCTCCCCAGATGACAAATTCTCCCGGCACAGAGTGATCCTGAAGAAACGCTTCGGCATTCTGCTCACCCAGCAGAGCAAACCCGTTCTGTGAAGTGGTAGGTGTGGAAACGGATGGATGGATGGATGGATGTCACCAGAGATCAGACCAGTGAAAAGAGTGATGGGGAAGATTAAATCCAAAAGAAACTTTTGTTTTTTTCTTTTTTTTGTGGGGGTGGGCAATAAACAGAATTCTTCTTAAGAGCAGTTCTTGAGAATAACACTGAAACGCATCAATAGTTGTACTTGTATTAATTGTATACAGAGGAAAGTTTTATTACTTTTCTATATCGATCAGTGATACTTTTGATAATGTAATAAATGTGCAGCAATGTAAGTGATTGACAATGTTGTGCACTGTTGCACAGCAGCATGTGGTGGTGGGGCCCCCGGCCACTAATCTTGTAATGCAGAGATGCCCATGAACCAGGTTACTGATTAATAAATAATTTGAAGAGTGGCATGTTGAAATGTTTTAAATGTGTTTTGTTAATCTGACACTCGGTGGCTTTACGTAAAAGTCGAAGTAAATCCAGTGATATCGAGAGAAGAGCGAGAACAACCCTCTTAAAATAAAATACATCTCATTTGGACGATCTTTAAAGAACTACAATTCCCATGAATCTTTGCGTCTTCATTAGTATCACGCATGCGTAAACCATGGAGACTACGGCAAGTGGGATCGGGCATGCGGCGCGTGTGCTGCTCACAAAAAAAAAAAAAAAAAAAAGCTCCTGAGATATTCCTGCCTGCGGGAAGAGTCGTATCCATATAGCGGAAACGTGGAATCAGGTATGTGCTTTCTGATTCATATGTTGGATTTGGTCACATTGAGTGGGCAGTTTATCGGCGGCTAATGTTAGCGTCACTTAGCTAAGTCACTGTGCCGCCTGCGACAGTCTGAGACCCGCAATAAAAAAAAATGTTTAGCGCTTCTAAGTGCTACATTTTTTAAATTTTCACATCCAACCTCAAGCAAATGGACAGATTAAACAGTGATAAGTCAATTCTTCCATCATTTGGTCTGTATTAAACGCGCCGTTCTCATTTTGCTAAACCCTCACCGCAGTCAGCTGCATAGATTATGAATTATCTGAGAATGTCGACTCATAACTGGTGTAAAATACATTTTTGGTGCCGTCTCTGGACGGTTTAAAGACGAATTATGTCCGTATGTCTTTGCCTTATAATGAGAGTTGAGCTCCAGCATCACCTTCAACCTGGACCAAAGGGGTCATTTTATGCCCCCCCCCCCAAAAAAAACAAAAAACTGGTTTTCTGGTTGGTAAAATCAACAGTATCTTTCTTATGAGCAATAAACACCAACTCAAGTTCCCAATTCAGAATTAAAACTTGAAATGTGTTTTGAAAACTACTAGGGTTCAGACCAATTAATTTTTTTTTTTTTCTGGGAGGATACTGATATCTGTTGATGTGTATATTAAAGAAATGGCTGATTCTTTGCACGTTATCAAATCCTTTGACAAGTTGTCAGTAAATATAACCGACAACCATCTGACATACATCATCCGCTGTCTTTGCTCAGATTGGCAGTCACTGTTGCATCACTCGGTATTTGCAAAAAACAGAGTTCTTGTCAATTTTGCCTCCCCCCTTCCCATCTAGCTGGCAGCATAGTAACCACTTGTCTCTTGTCACTATAAAACACCCACTCTGATTGGCAATGAATCAATCATTTGGTCACTTTGCCTCTGTCTCTTGACCAATGGGTAATGCAGGTCCCAGCCATGCTTGACCGCCTTCTGCTGGGCAAATTATGTAGGGACATGGTTACTGACAGTCAGTTTGCTTTTCTGTAGTTTTAAGTTGGTAAAATGAAAGTTTTAATATTGTCAAAAATATTGCAGATGTTGATATGTTCGTGAAAGGTTGATATCAGCTGATATTATTGGTCAACTAATACATCGCTTGAGCTCTATTTTGTAACTTATGTCACAAAATTCCATATTTATGTTCTGTGCAGAACAAGGAAGGCAGAAACTTCCAGAGTTGGACCTAGACCACATTGAAATTACAGTAATGACCTTCTGTTTACAAGTGTGTTGAAAATTGGTTGAATACGACCCCTTTAAACCGGTTGTTGGATAATGTTTATCTTTACTAATCAGTCATTCTGGCTTTCTTATTTTTCTGGTAGTAATTACTCTGAACCATAATATCATGAACTGTGTTGGCAGAGAGCATCATGTGGAAAACGATGCCTGGAGACGTTATCGTCATGAATATGACATTGTTGATGGGTTATTTTATTTCATGTACGACTGGTGTAACTTTAATGCCTCATACATAAGACGCAGCTAACACAATCTCTGCTGTAAATCTAGGCCGTACACATCAGTCAGGTCTGGGATGCTGGTGTGGGTGCTGCCTCCGTCAGCACCCACACAAATTTAAGATTGTTTCTATGTCTTTTGAAGAGTGCCAAAAATGACTAAATTTGTCTCAGCAGTTTCAAAGAGGTCTGCATGCTGATTTATTTTTTTCTTCTCTCTCTTCTTTGCAAAAGGCTTTTGATTCCTACACCGTCTGTGTCTGCATCACCTCTGTAGCCTTGACAGATTTGAGTGCCCACTCTTTAAAAGTCGAGTGTAAAGTCTTTGTTCTCTTCACAGTGATTGTTTGTTTGTGGACTTCATCAGAACAGGCCCAGTACAACACAACCCCTATAAAAACTACTCCTGTTTTCGCTTTCATTGTTCATCCAAAACTTCATGCTGCTTCATTATTTTATAGTTTAATTTGTGCTATTTACTCTGAAAGAGAAAACAAATCTACACAATATAATCGTAATTAAGTAATTAATTGTTAATTAATTAATTAATTAAGAGGGCTCGAAGCACTCCATTGGTTCAAGATTCAAAGCAAAGCTCGGTTGATTATATGGAAGAAAGGAAACGTTTGCGGTAAAACAGTTATTTAGCAACTAATTGATGACTAAATTAGTTGACAACTATTTTAATAATCGATTTTAATCGATTAACTTGATTAGTTGTTTCAGCTCTAATTCATAGCCCCCCTCCAAAAAAAGCCATGGTTTCTCCCACGGTGCAGACAGTGGACCAGACGCTAGTCGATCAGTTGGTCATGCGACATTTCACTTGTGTGCAACGTTACTTCAGTTGTACTGGTCCCCCTTGTCACCAAACCTGGTATATGCATGAAGCATAGTGACCCCAAAAAAGCCTGTTGATTTAGGGGTGAAAAGGTCAAAATGACTGAACTGTACTTTGTAAAAGATTTGTGAGTGGTAAAGTTATCTTGCCCAGGGCACTGTGGGTTAGTGCAGACTTTGTGCTTATGAATAAAAAGTGATTTATGAATCAATCCTTAACGTTTGGAAGTACAGAGAACTGCTGTCTGCAGTTAATCATGACGCCACTCTGAATGTCAAAGTAGAATATAAAATCTGCATAATCTGAAGGGTTGCACTTAAATAGTTTGTTAAAAAAAGTAAATAAAACTCTGCTTCTGTTTTTTCTTGCTTCCCCTCTCATTCTCCCCCATCCTCACCCTTAAAACACCACCATACCGACGCCCTGTCCTCCCACACCTCAGAGCACCACTGGTTTTTCACACTGATTGTAAACAGTTTTTATTTACACACAACAGAATTTAGTTACGAAACAAGTGAAAAACAAATACCCGAAGGGAAGTTTGAATCGGTGTGCAATTCGTGAAAGACAGAGATTGGTGGTGTAGAGTTATTTTGGCAGGTTTCTCTGTTGCCACATAGTATTTTTCACTTGTAAGTAAAACAGGACACATCCACAGTAGCTTTCATTTGTAAATGCAACTGCACACAGAGTGAAGCTTTATTCACATGCACGGTGGCAGACGACAGATTTGCTTCCATGGAGAATTTCAGCAGTAAACGACATCACAGTGGATGCTGTTACCATGGCACCAGCTGGCAGATAGCTTAGCCGTGCCTAGCTCAGGTGCGCATAGCCCGCCTAGCTAGTCAGTCACCACTCAGATCCAGTCCTACAGCTCCTTCCTTCCTTCCCTAGTACTTTTTCCTAGTGAGGTACGATGTCATCAGTGCGATTCACAGTGACACCCACTAAGGCGGAAGACCTGCCGGGGCTGTCGGACACCTCGCCCGACATCAGCTCCCGCTCCAGCGGCCGAGTGCGCTTCGACTCTAGGGAGAGCATCAACCCGAGTGACCCATTCAGCGAGGCGTCTGGGGGCGGCGGGACGACTGCTGCCAACGCAGGAAGCGGAGGGGGCGAAACGCCGGACCACAGCAACATAGAAGGTAAATAATATCATTGTTAGAAACACTCCTTATTCTCAACACATTCTTTTCTTTGATTAATGATTATTTTTGCCATAAAATGTCAGATAATAGTTTTTTAAAAATGAAATGCTTATGACTGTTTGATGCTTCAAAATTAACCAAAGGGTGTTAAAATTGGCTGAGAAGAATTTTGAATCCAGACACAGGATGATGAGTCAGTCATAAGGATGGGTGTTAAGATTTTATTGATATCGATTCTGCTTATCGATACCTGTGAATTTTCTGTGTACTAAAAGCAGGCTTTACAGGTTTTCTACAACCCTTGGCAAAAATTATGGAATCACCGGCCTCAGAGGATGTTCATTCAGTTGTTTAATTTTGTAGAAAAAAAGCAGATCACAGACATGACACAAAACTAAAGTCATTTCAAATGGCAATTTTCTGGCTTTAAGAAACACTATAAGAAATCAGGAAAAAAATTGTGGCAGTCAGTAACGGTTACTTTTTTAGACCAAGCAGAGGGAAAAAAAAATATGGAATCACTCAATTCTGAGGAAAAAATTATGGACTCATGAAAAACAAAAGAACGCTCCAACACATCACTAGTATTTTGTTGCACCACCTCTGTCTTTTATAACAGCTTGCTGTCTCTGAGGCATGGACTTAATGAGTGACAAACAGTACTCTTCATCAATCTGGCTCCAACTTTCTCTGATTGCTGTTGCCAGATCAGCTTTGCAGGTTGGAGCCTTGTCATGGACCATTTTCTTCAATTTCCACCAAAGATTTTCAATTGGATTAAGATCCGGACTATTTGCAGGCCATGACATTGACCCTATGTGTCTTTTTGTAAGGAATGTTTTCACAGTTTTTGCTCTATGGCAAGATGCATTATCATCTTGAAAAATGATTTCATCATCCCCAAACATCCTTTCAATTGATGGGATAAGAAAAGTGTCCAAAATATCAACGTAAACTTGTCCATTTATTGATGATGTAATGACAGCCATCTCCCCAGTGCCTTTACCTGACATGCAGCCCCATATCATCAATGACTGTGGAAATTTACATGTTCTCTTCAGGCAGTCATCTTTATAAATCTCATTGGAACGGCACCAAACAAAAGTTCCAGCATCATCACCTTGCCCAATGCAGATTCGAGATTCATCACTGAATATGACTTTCATCCAGTCATCCACAGTCCATGATTGCTTTTCCTTAGCCCATTGTAACCTTGTTTTTTTTCTGTTTAGGTGTTAATGATGGCTTTCGTTTAGCTTTTCTGTATGTAAATCCCATTTCCTTTAGGCGGTTTCTTACAGTTCGGTTACAGACGTTAACTCCAGTTTCCTCCCATTCATTCCTCATTTGTTTTGTTGTGCATTTTCGATTTTTGAGACATATTGCTTTAAGTTTTCTGTCTTGACGCTTTGATGTCTTCCTTGGTCTACCAGTATGTTTGCCTTTAACAACCTTCCCATGTTGTTTGTATTTGGTCCAGAGTTTAGACACAGCTGACTGTGAACAACCAACATCTTTTGCAACATTGCGTGATGATTTACCCTCTTTTAAGAGTTTGATAATCCTCTCCTTTGTTTCAATTGACATCTCTTGTGTTGGAGCCATGATTCATGTCAGTCCACTTGGTGCAACAGCTCTCCAAGGTGTGATCACTCCTTTTTAGATGCAGACTAACGAGCGGATCTGATTTGATGCAGGTGTTAGTTTTGGAGATGGAAATTTACAGGGTGATTCCATAATTTATTCCTCAGAATTGAGTGAGTCCATATTTTTTTCTCTCTGCTTGGTCTAAAAAAGTAACAGTTACTGACTGCCACAGTTTTTTTTCTTGATTTCTTATAGTGTTTCTTAAAGCCAGAAGGTTGTCATTTGAAATGACTTTAGTTTTGTGTCATGTCTGTGATCTGCTTTTTTTCTACAAAATTAAAGAACTGAATGAACATCCTCCGAGGCCGGTGATTCCATAATTTTTGCCAGGGGTTGTATGTCAACAACAATTTATTGAGTCTTTAAGTAAACAATTATGAAATTGGTCACTGGATCCTAGATATCTGGACATAACTAAAAATAAACAAAATCTGTAGTTTTCATTAAAAGCATTTCCTTTCTGGTGTTAATGAGACAAATTTAACTCCGCAGCCTGTGAGCTGAGCTCTTACAGTCAGCTGCATTGCAAGTCAGGATGTAATTCAGGGGTGGCCATGTTCGGTCCTCGAGAGCCACTCTCCTGACACTCTTAGTTGTCTCCCTGCTCCAACACACCTGAATCCAATGAACGGCTCATTCCCTGATGTAATTCATAAAGAACGGAGGACGTCTCATTTTGGGAGAAAATAAAAATGGTTTTGGTCTGTTGTACTTTGCTTTCTGTATTAAAACGTTTGGAAAGAGGTGTCATTTGACTTATAACGGCAATTCGCTTTGAAGTTATTAATTCCGACCTGAATCTATCTTTCCAGTGTTTGGTGCCGCGCAGTTAGTCCCACGAAACAGATGATAGTCTTATTATTATTATTATTATTATTATTACTACTATTATTATTTCCTTTACCTGAGTGACAGTAACTTCAGTTTACGAACTGGTGAAGTGGGTCCAGCTCACGCCAGAGAACCATCGCGTGTGCTGCCCCACGAAAATTTAATGAGGAATGAACGGAGGACAGTTCTCGTTCCTTGCCTGTAACAAGACGAGTCCTAGTCGGTGACTTTAATCAGCACAGCAGTGAGTCAAGATTGACATCTTTAAATGGCTTTGAAGGGGCGCTAATGAAGAAATTGCAAACCTGCTCCTTCTGAAGAGGTTGTACCTTGTCATCTGATGGTTAATAATCCCATTAATCCATTTGACCGCTTTGGGTGAAGAGAGTCAGACTCAGACGAGCTGCTGAGGTCCGAAATGATGCATGACACCGTGGAGGCAGGGTGGACCGTTCGGTCTGCGACACCGGATCTTCTCTGATCTTTCATAGTGCCGTACCCCTTCTCAAAAATTCTTTCAAGACCCAGTATGCTCTTAAAAAAAGCCACAAAAGCAAATAAAAGAACACATACACACTGTGTTGACAGGCATGGGATCACCACCATATGGTCTCTTCAACGTCAAACCTGTTGAGCTGGATGGTCAAGACAAGGATGACTCAGCTCAGCCTGTCTGTCTGCATACCCCAACTTCTGTCTGATTTACTGATGATATTCGAGTAAAAACAAACAGTCATCAAACATCATGTACAGTATAACAAGAGCTGCCAGAATCAGTGAGATTAATGTCGGCAGAGCTGTTAAAAGTGTTCACACAGGCTTTGTGAATATTGATAGGACTAATATTTTTCGAGAAGCTACATGTATTAGCTAACAGCACTGAACAATGGACATTGATATTTACATTCTGGACTTGTATGCCAATCCAGCAGGGAGCGGTAAATCATCTGTATATTAAAAGCGTGTGTGTGTGTGTATATGTGTGCATGATTTTATTTAGTAAGTTCAATATAAGTACATAATATAATTGTAAATACATAGATGCCACAAGAAAGTGAAAACGTTGAGGTACATTTAAAAATCAAATGACAAAATAGAAGTAATAATAAAATAATAATACTGATAATAGTAATGTGTATATGATAACAAGAACCTAAACAATTTCTAAATGCATTAAGACAGTAAATTAGCATTAAAAAAATTATGTAATCAACAGGAAATAAAAGGGCTGAGTTCTTCCTCTAAAAACTGTTCAGGTCTAAGGTTCTGAAAACATTTTGGACGCACACGACATTCCAACTCATTATAGAAATGTTTCACAATTAATTACCGCCCTTGAAAAATGTCAGCTGCCTATTTTATAAACACAGCCCAGTCTAGAGCATGTGGATCCCCACGGGCAGCACACTAGTACACACACACACATGCATATACACACACACATATATATATGCTGATAAATGTTTGTTTCTCAGAATTGAAAAGATGGAGAACCACACCCTACGTTTTCTGGGTCAGGGTCAAAACCTTTCAGTCACCCCTCATATTAATCCCTTAACATTGAATACATTTTAAATTAAGTTTTTGTGTAATCAGAGTCTCAGACAGACAGAGAAATGTAAACACAGCCGTCTCGGTCGAGGTAATAACCTCAGCCTGATTGAAACTCAATTGGATTGTTTCTATTTGTGGAAGCTTATTAACAAAGAACATGTGGCGTCGTTACTATGATGTAATTGTTTAATCAGATCAGTGTAACTAATACTGTTGCATCACTCTTGCTTTACTTGCTGCATTCAGGAACAGAATACCACAGTCCAGCCGTCACAGAAACGTTATTCATGTGTAACTGAAGTCAGGGGGCCTTTATGATGAAGGGTTTCTGGCATAAACATGTCCATGAAGAGGTTGCGACATAAACAGAGTCTGTAGGGAAACGTTTCTGCTGTCAGATGAGATTAAAGAAGTGCAACGATGTCGGCAGGTTAGTAACAGCATTGCACAGCAAGTGAAATTTACCCTGTGAGCATAAAAGTAACCTTTTAGTCTCACTGTCTGAACTTCATGTGTCCACCCTCTGCTCAGCGGCCCAGAACTCCCAGGAGTCTTTTTAAATCCTCTTTTGGAGCTGGCGTTTGAACCCTCATGAGTATGATTGTCTTTCTTGCTCATGGAAATCTCCAGTTAGGTTGGGAATTCTGTATGCAGGATGACTGGTCACAGCGCTCATGGAGGCTTTAACTTGTGATCCATCCTCGCAAATTCACCAACATGAAGTCCTGATAACATGCACGACTGACCAGACATCCACAATCGAGTCCCAAGTCATTGATCTGTGACAGTGTGCTGCCGCTAACAGTACGGCGAGTGGAAAACTGCATGTCTAACACCGCTTGTTCTGAGGTCAAGGACAGATACAAGAGGTGTCTGCACGCACTTGTTGATGAGACATTAAATGGCAAAAATGAAATGTTTAAACCTCAAATCTGCAGCCTCTAGGGCTGCAACGTCTCAGTAAATCAACCGAAGTGTTGTTCAACACCAGCGATGTGTGACTGTGTTCACCACTCAGTGGCATCTCCAAACATACTATAGTCACCAAACTGCTTTTCTCTGTCGTCTTCTCATTGCGTTCAGACTCGCTCACTGCAGCATCTGCAAACAACCAAAACTCTGCAGCACGAGTCCTCGCTCACTCCTGCACCTGAAACCACATCTTCTGCAGATTATCCCCATCTGGCAGCTCAGCCAGTCTGAACTCTTCATCACAAATAAAGCTCTCCGTCATGATGGCCCTTCCAACCCCACCACCTTCTCTGCCTGTTTTCTGCTACTCCTCCAGGACCAACCACCGGACTCAGTGTCTTTTGTACCTTAGGCTCGATCTGTAATGCTCTTCTCAAACACATGACTGACTAGGGATGGGTATCGAAAACCAGTTCATCTTAAGAATCGATAAGAAATGATTCAATCTACCAACATTAACAGCCTTTGGCTTAACCATTTCCTTATCGGTTCTTCAGTTCACATTACACCGGGACAGCAGTTGTGTTTGAGGGTGTGTGTCAGGAAAATGATCATTTCCTCTATGTTGATTGCAGACCCGCTGCAGCGGGCGGCAGTGCTGCTTGAAGCAGCTTCACTCCTTCGCAGCTTTTCAGAAATGGTAAATGGACTACATTTATATAGCGCTTTTCCATCTGCTCAAAGCGCTTTACAAATAACCCCGATGTGAGGGTGCTGTCATGCAAGGCGCCCACTACACACCAGGAGCAACTAGGGGATTAAGGACCTTGCCCAAGGGCCCTTAATGATTTTCTGGTCAGACTAGGAATTGAACCAAGGATCCTCTGGTCTCAAGCCCAACACTTTAACCACTAGACCATCACTTCTTTACTCATTCTAAAGTCAGTTTTAAGCAAAAACAAGGCGATACTCTGTGACGTTTTGAAATGACCGACGCGTAGTGAACACATCAGCTAGCATGTCGTGTAGCCGCGGCGCTCTGATCACTTCCTCCGCCTTTTCTGATGAAATAATACTAAATTTATGTGGAAATGACTGTTGTACTAAAACTTCAGATATCTGTCGCTGAGATAGATGATGACTGATGTGCAGTTTGAAGCAGAAACGAGGTGATAATCGTTGAACCGCGGCTAATGACATATGTGCAGTGAAGGCAGGGCAGACCGATTTTTAGGGGGGACCGTTCGGTCGGCGACACCAGTCCCAGACTTGGCTTAGTGCTGAGGGAACCTCCAGCCATTGAACATTAACTAGTAAGTTAGTTTCTATGGTGAGTCATCAGTTTTGCACTCAGTCATAAAGTGAAGGAGTGAAGATGAAGGGAAGTTTCTCTACGAAGCAACCAAATTTATACACACACACACACGGCAGCACCATTCTCAGTGCGCTGATTTGATTGTTCCTGTTCCTTCCTAAAAATTAAAAAGTAGCTGTTGAAATATTTAAAATCCCTGTTGGATTGCCGGCTCGTGCGACGTGCAGTGTCTTGTCTGTACTGGATTGTTTTATGGTTTTAGCACAAAGGTCAGCGTGGCCACCGCAGAGACAAGTAGACTGGGGTTAAATTCAGACAGGAAAGTGTGTGTATGAATTAAAAATTAACTGGACTTTGAGTGTTTGGTTGTTTTCTTACCCTGTGTTTGGCCCTTTTTTGTAGGCCAGGGGTCATCCATTAGATTTGCATGTCGCTGCTTTAACGTTCCACTTTTTGAGCGTGTGGGATTTAGTCCTGGTTAGACTGTAGGATGCTGTGTGGTCAGTGTTTCAATCCTGTGATCTGACAAAGTTCTCACACTCTCCAGATGGCCGTTTGCTGCTGTTAGCGTGACTTTGGCGATGCAGGGAGGGATGTGATGTCGCTGACTCAGCCATTCTGTGCTGACTCAGACAGAGCTGAACTGGCAACACAGCAGCCATCAAATCAAAGTGTGAGAGAACAAGCGAATTTAAGTGGGCGTGTCTGGAACGTTCCACGGCACGATGATGAAAATGACCGCCTTGTAACCAGACGCAGAAACGGTGACTTCCTGTTCACTGAAAACCCTCCTCCCTCTGTTTGTCTTATCGTCTGTTTTAGATGACGGAAATTCTAAAATCTCCAGTGTGTACTTGAACAACACTCGCAGCGTGGACGAGGATGACTTCTATGACAAAAACCTGGCCTTATTCGAGGTTCGAAGCACAATGTGAACATATTAAATCATGTGTAGATTTGGCTTATTAAAAAAAAAAAATCCTTAATATCGCTTGTCTGCTACACTATTGCTAAAAATAACCAGCAGGTGAATGGTTTCTATTATTCTCTGTCATTAGTTTTTATGGATTTTGAAGTTTTTGTCTCGTGTTTTTACCCAGTTTTTCCTGCTGCATCTCTCACTTGTCAGTGTCCCGCTCTTTTCTCTCATTAGAGCTTCTTGTAAAGTGTAACATACTTGCCTTCATGCATTATGTCATCCCTCCTTTCTTCCAACTCCAATACCCACCCCTCATCATCTGCCCCCCAACAGGAGGAGATGGACACTCGGCCGAAGGTGTCATCTCTGCTCAGTCGCCTTGCAAACTACACCAACCTGACGCAGGGTGCCAGGGAGCACGAGGAGGCCGAGAGCATCAGTGAGAAGAAGAAACCAAGAAAGGTATGTGAGACTCTGCTTTAAAAAAAAAAAAAAAAGGAAAAACTATAAAAGCAGAAAATCCACAAGTGAAATTGAATATAAAGACAGTGTAACATGCAACAGTGAAGTGTGCGTACTGTGGACTTCAGTCAAATACTCACGGCTGCTAATAATGTAGTAATCCGAATATTGTAAGGGTATCCTCCCGCTGCAGATATTTGGCCATGATTACCTTTCAGATTCCAAAAATGAGGAAATTTATCTTATTTTATGACATTAATAGTTTAAAGTTGTGTTTCATGTCATTATACAGCAGGTTATTGCAGACTACAAATAAATTTGAATGCAACCCATAACAATGAGAGCTTCTGGGCATGTGTACAACAGTATTGTATGCACAAATGTATGCGGTAGCAACACCCATATTGTATTTGTATGTCCACCATCATCCACTTTTGCCGTAGATATTATATGATCTTGCTGCTGTTGCCAAAGCAATGAGAGGAGCTGTGCACAGCCACTGAAAACACTCTGCATTGTATTTTAATTTTAGCTTAAACTGTAGACTGGGCATCAAAATAACTGAGCAGACAAATCCACATTCAAGCAGAACTTATTTTTTTCAAGATGCATTCATGAAATAAAAAACAGTCATCTGTATATTTAAAAGAGGCATGTTACCTCCCATCTGTACAGATTACAAATGAGTATTCATGATTTGTCAATCATGATGTGTCCTGTCACAATATCTGCAGTGAGAGGCTGCCTTAACCCTCGGGTCCATGGACATGGATCAGTTCATAATGAAAATAATGTTAACTGTGTTAAAACTGGACGTAGAACCTTGTAACACGAAGTCAAATCCCTTTCAAGATATCAAACATTGTTTCAAAAGTGGCAAAAGTGAACATAAAACCAGTAAATTCTCAGGGAGCAAGCTGTTGTAAACATAAGTTCCTGTCCTCCATCACATGAGATCTTCTCTTGGCTCTCTGTACAAGTTCAGGCACAGCAGAATTTGACCCCAATGTGAACTCACCACATGCACTGATAAGGAGTCTACTGACAGAGATAATAAAACAGACCCATTTGTGCCTTAGCCTGGTTCACTGTGTGGTCAATATAAATCTGGTGCGTCATTCTGGACTACAGTTATTTTGTTTTGCTCAAGGAGAGAAATGTAATTTAAACAAGAAAAAAAAAAATGAGAGGACGATGCCCGACAGTAACACTGCTGCTAATGTTTATTCCCTCTTTCATCTGGTCTCACCTTCCAGTCACCTCAGATGGGCACATTTATGGGCGTCTACCTCCCATGTCTGCAGAACATCTTTGGGGTCATCTTGTTCCTGCGGTTGACGTGGGTGGTGGGAACTGCCGGGGTTCTGCAGGGCCTCTGTATCGTCTTCATATGCTGCTGCTGTGTGAGTCCTTAGGCAATCCAGCCATGTTGGCTTTGAGACATAAACCAAGACATAACATCAGCGAAATTTGTGACGTGGCTAAAATCTGCCCTTCTCTTTCCAGACACTGCTGACAGCCATATCCATGAGTGCAATTGCCACTAATGGAGTCGTACCAGGTACTCCTCCACCATTCACTCTGCACTTTTTCCTTCTTTCTAACAGGAAAGGCTGATGGGTGTACTGTGGTGTTCTCCATGAAAAGTTAACCTTAAGTAAAACTCACATCCTCATAACAGTTTGTCATTTTTAGTAAGAGAGGAAATCAGTTGAAAGCGAATTATTCAAGATTTGTTCTTAAAGCGAACTCTCACGGGTACTACTTTAAGGTGTTTCCAATTGTGTTTTCCTGCACTTTGTTTGAAGAAATGCAGAAGCAAATGAAGCACGTCACAAGTTTGACTTTGGGCATTTTTCGATTTAAATTGGGACCGTCATAGGGCCGGGTCTAGGAATCCTTGTGCATGTACTAGCTTGACCAAGACTTTTATAATAAACTGGAACTTGAGAGACAAGGTTACCTCACTAAAAACTCAGATATGTTTGAAGTACAGCCACCAGGGAGCCAAGTCTTGTAAACCATAGGTATGTGAGATCTTGACAAAATGTTTGTATGTAGAGATGAATTTTGATTCAGAACCTCTCAGACATGTTCAGCATTGGGTGCTTGCTGTGCGTGCTGTTTTGGCAAAGGGCTTTGAAAACTTATGTATGCAAGGAATCTGCAAGGTCTTCATGGATCGTGCTCACACTAGCAATAGTAGATTATGTCTTGCTAAGTCCTTGCACAAGATGGAGTTTAGACTCGGTGATGCAGCTTAGGGTGAGTATCACTCTTGTCCTCGAGATCACTTACTGTCTCCTTTCATGTTCTAGTGAGAACAGTTATGTTTTTCTAATATGTGACATTTCTGTTTTTGCTGTCTTTCTTTCTGTTTCCACTCCCTCTTTGTCTTTTCACACATCAAAAATCTAGTGTACTTATCTATCGTTGTCTAGAGCTCTCACTGGAACGCCTCTAGACAAATTTCTGAATCATCTTAAGTCATGATGTTTCAAAGGGCATGTGAAATGTCAGTAACTGTACGTAGTATCGAAACTCTCAGTAACATAGTGAATTCATGTCTAGTATGTCATGTTTGACATCAGACATGACGGTCCATGTTCTTCTCTCACCATCTCACCCCAGACAGTAATGAACACTGTACCGTATGTGCTTAAAAATGGTTCGTATGAAGGATAAATCAAACCTGTTTCGTTTCTTCAATGCAACTCTAAAGTCAAACCCATGCAGGAGAGCAGACTGAAGGAATTATTTTGTTACGCTTTGCCAGTTGTTTTCCCAAGACTTGCACTCAGTGTTTCCTTTTAGCTACTGAGCGTAGATGTGTTGTAAATTCTGTCTTCAATGTGTTTGTTTCTCTTCAACGTCAGTGTCTTTGGTAAAAATTTTAGCCTGTATGTAAGGATGATATTACCAGATCAGGTCTGAAGTATGAGCTGGTCACATATTGCTACATGTGCCACGCTCAAGAGTCGCCCTGGGTTCTGAATGGTAACCACCCAGGTGGACAAATTTCAAATATGGAATATCAGTTGAAAAGTTGAATGTTTGGTTTGAGGCTGTGCAGCTTCCATTATCCAGAACATTCTGTCTGAAGTTTGTTCATTGTATTTTGTAGAACTGCATTAAAGCAAAAACATCTTGTTGCAGAACTTGTGGTTTTTCATGGTGCACAGCTGACAGTTTCAGACTGTATATTGTGGTTTTTCTGTTCTATTTTGGACCCCAAGTCCCCCTTGGCCTGAGTAATGATCAATCAATCAATCAATCAACATTTATTTATAAAGCACCTTACAGCACCGACTGGTGTCCAAAGTGCTTAACATTAAAAACACAAATTCACAAAAATAAAACACATATAGAATAAAATTTTAAAACAACACATAAAAAGAACATAAAAATAACAGAACATGTCACCTCCCCACTAAGTGTTAAAAGCCAGTTTAAATAATAAGTCTTTAACTTAGATTTAAAAAGTGCTAGGTCAGGAATAGTACGTAACTCAAGAGGTAGCTCATTCCACAGTCTGGGGCCAGCTACCACAAAAGCATGATCACCCCAGCGTTTATATCTTGACCTTGGAACATCTAAGTAAAGCTGGCCAGATGCCCTTAATGTCCTACTGTAGGTGCGCAAAGTTAATGAGTTAATGAGACGCATGTAACCTCCGGAGAGACCGTAGTGCCAAAGATATCTCCCCTTAGGTCTATTGTTCAGTCCAGGTCTTGCAACCATGAAATATCGTCTGAAACTCCAGGACCCTTAAGACTTGGACCTTCATTCTTTAGCAAAAGTATCGATCTGATGGCTTCATAGGCTCTTCCCAGTTGTCTCTCAATCTCAAAGGCTGATAATCCAGAGACATGAACATCACTTGAATTAAATGAACTTCTCCACTTCTGACAGCTGTGTCCAGGAAGTCATTGAAAGCCTACATTCTAGTCGTAATCAGTTCGGGCATCATTTAACTCCACAAAGATCACTGCAAAGTCAAGCTCAGTGAACATTTCCTCAACTACGAAGGCTCCCGGGTTGCTGAGTTCCACAGCCTTGCACAACAGGAGAAAGACAGAGACTCTGTGTCCACACAGTGCCCACAATGCCCATTTCTAGACTGGCGATATGTGTGGTTTTGCGACTTAAATGTTTTTTGTTTGTTTTTTTTGCCAAGAGTGAGGCAGGGGTCTACTTTGAGAGCTGCATTGCGGAAACCAAAAGGGTGAATCCTGAGCTTCCAGTCGGTATCATAGACTGTAAATAAAGATGGATGTTGCACACACATTCACCCACTGTCCGTGTGCCAGAATGAAGTTCAGATATCCCAAAGACGGGCGCGGCTGCCTTGCTCAGCTGATGTAATTGAGAAATAAACCCTGTGCAGTGGATCCACACACACACACTCGTGTGGAGGAAGTGGTCTTATCTGCATTAACTGATAGCTCATTATCAGTCACAGACATCTGCCTTTTATGATCCAATAAATGTTAACAGCAAATCATCAAGATGACGGTGTACATGAAATACAGCCATATGTGAGGAAAACGTTGTTGGATACTTTAAGTCAGACAGTTCCTCGCTCTGTTTCATGGCATTCAGACACTAGGGGGTAGTAGAGGAATCTTTGCTTCCCTCTTTAAATCTGACCTCTCACCTTTATTTACAGTCTATGATGAGAAATGCATTCACAGTTCTGTTTTTATCTTCTGTTTTGTGGCTGATTTCAACTTGTATTGGCAAATTCCGCTCAGCGTTTGTTGGGGCTCACTGGGAGTACCAGATGTGGACAGCGGTGTATGTTGGGCCGATCTGTGTGCACGGCTTCGACAATTTAATTAATCAAAATACAGGGATTTGTGCACAGCCGGTACTTCAAGTGATCAAAAACCAGCGGTGAAGTGACATTTGCAGATACTGTTTAACCAGAAGTCTGCCGTCGTCTTTCTCCGGTGTGTCATGTAGAACGTTATGCTTACACCAACAAGCACATAACTGGACTCATCACCTTTCTCTTTTTGCGCTGACACACTAACCGCCCATCTCTTGTTCTCTTTTGTGCTTTTATCCTTCTATTTTCTCTCTCATTTCATCTCACATTCTATCACCACCTCCTTCATTCGCTCTTTCCAATCTGTAATTTCAATTTTCCTTTTTTTTTTGTTTTTTTTGTTTACTATTTCATGCCCTCCTGTTGTGTCATTGTTTCTCTCTCCTTTACCATATCTTCCACCCTCTTGCATCGTTCTCCTGCTCCAGCGGGAGGCTCCTACTTCATGATCAGTCGCTCACTGGGTCCAGAGTTTGGGGGGGCGGTGGGCTTGTGCTTCTACTTGGGCACCACCTTCGCCGGAGCCATGTACATCCTCGGAGCCATCGAGATCCTTCTGGTAGGTTCTGGCTTCTTCCACATCACAGCTATCGTCTCAGCTTACTCTTGCAATTATGAACATATCAGAGGGACAGCTCAGGTGGGACAGTTTGGAGACAAAGTCAGAGAGGTGAGATTGAGATGGTTTGGACATGTGCAGAGGAGGGACCCAGGGTATATAGGGAGAAGGATGCTGAGGATGGAGCCACCAGGCAGGAGGAGAAGTGGGAGACCAAAGAGGAGGTTCATGGATGTGCTGAGGGAGGACATGCAGGTGGTTGGTGTGATAGAGGAAGATACAGAGGACAGGGTGAGATGGAAACGATTGATCTGCTGTGGCGACCCCTAACGGGAACAGCCGAAAGACAAAGAAGAAGGTCTGTTAGCATGTTAGCTAGCGATGCCACTTGGTCCGCAGGTTTTCCTCTGTAATTGTTGTTTTATGCAGTAGAGAATTAAAAGTTAAGATGTGTTGCTGTTTTTATGAATCAGCTGACAGCGTTTTATCGAAGTGGAACAAAAATATTTTTCTTTGCTTTCTTTGTCAACCAAGACACATTTGTTCAGTCTGTTCTTTACGATGCTTTAAAGGTGTAGTCACTTTTGACTTTACACAAAACTGGCAAAATTTTATCTGAACAAATTAAATTATTATACATACCTTTATTTCTTTTTTATATTGTAAAATAACAGCTACTTTTATTCCTGGCGAAGTTTGTATTTTGAGGGACACATACAGCGAGTTCACTCTGAGATTTTGTTGGCCACATGAAGGAAGAAGCAGGTGAGCAACATTCATGGAAACTAGGAATTTGCAACTACAAAAAGTAGATTTAATAAAGCTATGATAAAATGCCCCCCCCCCCCCCACACACACACACACACACACACTCTGTTATTTTAGCAAATGAAGTAAAAACATTGTCACTGTAACTTGCGTTAATATTGACAACTGATGCAGTAGAACTGTCTGTGTGTGTTGTTCTTCCTGTTTGCAGATATTCAGCAAAACTTGCATGTGAAATATTTCCAGATTTTTATCCTGAATTATTCTCACTGGAGTCTTTGGATGGTTATTGTTATTAGCCGTGTCAGATTTCTTTCTGCTTCAGTTCTACATTTGTAGTGTCACAGTGCTGCTCAAAGGTTGAATGGTATAGTTTCCCAGCATGCCATTTGAGGATTCCAATCTCCATTCCACCCCCACATCATCCATGATGTCATCCCTTCTTGTTTTATTTTAAACACCTGTGGGTCAAAATCCTAAATTGTGTCCACACAGATGAATTTTGTTCATACTGGCGATGTAACATAGTGAATCTATTATTTGAAAACTGAGGAACAAAGCTGTAGTTGTGCTGAAGTAAATCCTTTAAAAACAGGAAATACACCTTTAAATGGGGATATTATACACTTAAAAAGCTAAAAACCATTTTAATTTTCTTGTCATGTCACTGGAAAGCATTAATCAGCCTTCATCTTATATTTCTTTGGTCTTTCTCACAGATGTACATCGCACCTCAAGCAGCCATCTTTTCCCCCAGCGAGCCCAACGGTGAAGAAGCAGCCATGTTGAACAACATGAGGGTTTATGGCTCCACCTGTCTCCTCCTCATGTCCCTGCTGGTGTTTGTAGGCGTAAAATACGTCAACAAACTGGCCTCCATCTTCTTGGCCTGCGTCATCGTTTCCATCCTTTCCATCTACATCGGGGCACTGGTCTCCGCCTTTAAGCCCCCTCACTTCCCGTGAGTGGCGTAAACCCTTTCTCTCAGAAATACAAAGCAAACCAGCTGCGTCGCTCAAACCGTTTGCTCCCTGCAGTGTGTGCATGCTGGGAAATCGACCATCAACGGCATGTTCTCCAGGATGATCTTTGTGCAAAAACCGTGCTGCTGCAGACAAGCGAGGTGGCGGATAGGCAATATACCAACTTCACTTTAGCCAGCGGTGCGTGGCGGACTATAAACCATTTTTAAAAGGGTGCAGCTCGTTTTGAAAATGGCTCTGTCGTAATCATTCCGATTCCTGTTTCCTGGTAGAAAACGACAACAGTTGGGCCGACCTTTGACCCAGGCCATGGTCCAGGTCCTGCAGAGATATCCACATCACTGTGGCTCCAGTTTTGTGAGGGTCCAGAACTCAACTCTTCCTGCGCCGACTATTTTGTGATCAACAATCTCTCCAATATAGAAGGAATCCCCGGCCTGGCCAGTGGGATCATTTCAGGTGCTGCTGTTTGTGTTTGGGTATTTGCATTCAAAGCACACGTGATTAAAGCTAAACATGACTCAAACTCTTGTTCACAGAGAACCTGTGGAGCCACTACCTCAGTAAAGGGGAGATAGTGGAGAAACCCTCCCTGAACGCCTCCCACATCATCCAACCGCTGTCCAGCCATCAGCCTTATGTGTTCACTGACAGCACCACCTCCTTTATGCTATTGGTGGGCATTTTCTTCCCCTCTGTCACAGGTAACAGCTCCCCCCCAACACACACACACATGCACACAACTTGCCAGCAAGTTTGAAAGGTGTGTCCTTAAAAAAAAAAAAAAGAATTTACCAAAGTAGTGCTTTATCACAACCAGAAACTGTAAAAATGGAGATAATCATTGGGTTTTCAAATTTCTAACAGTCCCTGAACTAATCATGTTCCGTCAGGGACAGATAACCAAATAGAAGGTTTAATTACCAATAATTAATTAAAATCACTTTATCCTACATGTTTCATATAAAAAGCTGGCAAATTAAACAGTGCTGCCACATTTTTTAATGAATAAATAAATAAAAACTGCGTTCTCAGCAAAGCTGTGAATGACTGCTGAGGCCAACTGCCGTGTGATGAAAATTCAGTGAATCTTGGACTGAAGTGCAAGTCGAGACCGAGAGGAAAAGAAGGGGAGAATGGAGAGACAGTTGAGAGAGATGGTAGCACAGAAAGAAAAGTACCTGTATGTATTAAAAATGTTGTATATAGATTCCATCTTTATCAATTTTCATAAAATAAATTATCTAAGAAATTAATTTGTTTTTTCTTTCATGGCTCTTGACATTTTATAGTGCACAGAGGACATTTTTAGGTTTTTGTCCTCCTTGCACCTGTAAGTCGAGCAAAAGTGCACAGGAAAGTGAAATAAATGCAAGACAACACCTGCATCAATTATGTCCTTGACAAAAACCATTTGAGTTCAGTTTGAATTGTACAGTTGGCAGGCGGCCTGTCAGAGGCGTCAAATTCCACTTGCAATTATTATAATTTTTTTTTTTCAGGAATCATGGCAGGTTCCAACCGTTCAGGGGATCTAAAGGATGCTCAGCTCTCAATCCCGATTGGAACCATCCTGGCCATCCTCACCACCTCCATCGTCTGTATCCTTTCACAGATGTTTTCAGCCACCATCCTGCGAGGACAGAACCTGGAGATCTCAGCTGGAGACGGCTGGTTTTACATCATCATGCAGAATTGTGTTTTACACCAATGTACAGAAGAATGAGATTTGACCCGGCAGGGTGTTGTTTTTCCTGAGTGTCTCATCTAGATCTGACCAGCGTCCTTTTGTTTGGAGCCTGCATTGACGGCGTTGTCCTCAGAGATAAGTCAGTAAAGTTGGTTGTTTTAGTTGTAATAGAAAGAGGCGATTTCAGCTAGGCTCCTTTTGCTTTTATATATTTATTTTTTTTGTGGTAGCAATTGTATGTTAAGTGTTTCAGTACTCTACCCGCCACTGCTAACCACTTAAACAAACTGAAGGCTCATCTTTATTTCTGCTGTAATAACTCCTTAAAGTTTAATGCTTTGATGGTTTTTCTGTCTTGTAGGTTTGGAGACTCTGTCAAAGGGAACCTGGTGGTGGGAACTCTGGCTTGGCCCTCCCCTTGGGTTATTGTGATTGGTTCCTTCTTCTCAACATGTGGTGCAGGCCTCCAGTCGCTGACTGGTGCTCCTCGCCTCCTGCAGGCAATCGCCAAGGACAATATCATCCCCTTCCTCAGGGTTAGACAGCAAACCTAATTTCCAGCATCCACTAACCATCTAGCAAGGGGGGCGAGGCAGGTCTACAGGGCATTACATAAGGAAAACAAAGCTACTTTGAGAGTTGAGATGATATAATTTGTTTTTTGTTTTTTTTGTTGTTTTTTTTTTTTTACTTACTGTGTTAACAGATGGGGGGGCTCATTAATTCATGTCTCACGTATTATTGTATATAGGTTATACACCTAGGCTTCACCCAAACCTAGTGATACAACAGTCGTATCGCAAGAATGCTCGACAAGAGAGTGTTTTCTCTCCATTTATGTTGTGTGGGTGCGTTTGTGTTTTCCAGGTGTTTGGTCACGGGAAGGCTAACGGGGAGCCCACCTGGGCCCTGCTGCTGACGGCCCTCATAGCTGAGCTGGGGATCGTTATTGCCTCTCTGGATCTGGTGGCTCCCATCCTGACAATGTAAGACAAACACCACATGATACACAATGCTGTTACCCTTTCATGTTTACATCACAGGAGAACACGACTCCAAGTTGAGCATTCTTTGGGAATGTTCGGGGTTACTCTTCCAGCGGGAAAAGGCCAACAATACAGATTCATATACTTCCAAAATCTCAAATAGCATGCCATCGTAACATTTCACAAAGGATGGAATTTGCCTGGAATGTATCTTACTAACGAGCACGGGATAGTGACGTCAAGGTGAAGCCTGTGTGTCGAGGTGTGACATATCAGTGAGACTCCAAACCCAGCTTCAGCCTCAATTAACAGGTTATTGAAGTCTACTGACATCTATTGGTCAAATAATGCATAGCACACTTTCAATGATATGACATGGTGGAAGCCATATAGCACAATTTCAGTTGATATGCAACAGCAAGCAATATTCTAGTCTTTATTGTCGAGATGGATAGATGACCAAGTTTTCATATTAACAGAATTTTAATTAAGTTTAATTTAATTAAGTAAAATTCAGTTCAGTTAATGTGAACGTCACACTAACCACGCTCATTTTGCTTTGCCTTAATGTTTTACCTGCTGGTGTAGGACGAATTCAGCGCGGGTACGGCTGAGGCAAAAACAACTACACATAGCTATTAAAACGAAGAGGGGAGGAGGAAGTCATTATAGAGTTTTTGCTTTAACGCTGTAGAAATATTTGAGCTTATTTTCCAGTGTGTCAGGCCTTGAAAGCAGTTTTTGTCCAGGGGAGACTTTGTAAAAAATGAAAAAGGTAAGTCATTTAATTGGCAGCTCACGGAGGAGGCAGGACGTCCTGTTGGCCATTAGTTTCTCCTGAGGTCGTTCAAGAACAGCTTTGTCCTGCAGCGCCCGGTGTGGTGTCAGTTTGCAGGAATGGGGACAGTTAGTTCATGTGAAGCCTGAACCTGGTTTCATCCAGCTTTCCCTCTGCAGGTTCTTTCTGATGTGTTACCTGTTTGTCAACCTGGCGTGCGCCCTGCAGACGCTACTGAGGACGCCCAACTGGAGGCCTCGCTTCTCCTACTATCACTGGTACGACTGCACATACAGACGCACACAGATGCACAGACGTGTCTCACACAGCTCTGCTGCTCTTCTCTGTCCAGGACTTTGTCGTTTTTGGGGATGATTATCTGCCTGGCGCTCATGTTCATCTCCTCGTGGTACTATGCAATTGTTGCTATGGTGATCGCTGGCATGATCTACAAGTACATTGAATACCATGGGTATGTTGCCATGGAGATGTTTTGGCCCCCACATAACTGTGCATCAGTGTAGTCAAGAGTTTGAGTGTGCCCCGTGTGAATCACCCTTATTTATTTTTTTTTGTTTATGAGTCTGACAACATTATGACAGTATTTTTCACCTGTTTTTGTTTATCGTTAAATGTGTGTGTGTGTGTGTGTGTGTGTGTGTGTGTGTGTGTGTGTGTGTCAGAGCGGAAAAGGAGTGGGGGGATGGAATCCGCGGGCTCTCGCTCAGTGCTGCCCGCTACGCCCTCCTGAGATTGGAAGAAGGACCACCACACACCAAAAACTGGAGGTATGATGGATGTTTTGCTTTCATTTTGGAAATTTGCACTGGAAATTGCAAATCCATTTCCTGCTACAGAAAATAAGTTTTTTGTTTTTTGGCATACATGAGCTAATTAAGCTCCGTTTTAATGAAATGGCACCTTCTTTGTGTTAAAAGTCATGTTCAAGCTGCTGTTTTTCATTTTCCCGCCCGTTGGTCTTTTCCAGGCCCCAGGTCTTAGTCTTGCTGAAACTGGACGAGGACGCTCACGTCAAATCCCCTCGCCTGCTGACTTTTGCCAGCCAGCTGAAGGCAGGAAAGGGTCTGACTATCGTGGGCACCGTCGTGTCCGGGAACTTTTTACAGAGTTATGGAGAGGCTCTTGCTGCAGAACAGGTGCACACTCCCATCTGAAGACAGCCATTTATTTTCACTGGAGAATTCAGAAATTTTGTCAGGTCTCTTCCAGTAGATGTCACTAATGGCTGGATTTCCATTCCAGATTTGCACAAAAGTTAAACAATATTTTCAGAATGTTGGTTTTAAAAAAAAAACAGTTGTGAAATGACAACATTTCCATTAAGTGACGGGATGCGAGTGCTGGGTTCTGTCTTCTCACAATAGCTGTCATTCTAGCTCGGCTGTGGCGAGGACTGTAATACCAACTGGCATAGCGATGGACTAAATAATTTTTTTGTTGTTCTTTTAATCCATTATTGCCGGAATCTCATCTCTGACAACAGTTAACAAGCTCGGTCTGACCACACGCACTGTGTCATGTGACTCTTTCTGTACGTCTTGTGACCAATAATGGAACAGAAAGTGTTTTGCACCATGTTTTTTCAAATTGCTTGAGAAACCATTTAATGTGAGTGTAAAACCTAGTGTGATATTTGAGGGATTTTTTCCCTAAATACATGTTTCCATTAAGCAGATTACGTAGTTTTGGAGCATAATGGAAATCTGCTATTGTCTTGTTGGAAATTTGAAGAGAGAAGTGACTATATGATCTGAAAACACGGCAGTTAGTACTGTAATTAATTCAAGTTGAATATCATTGTTGCAGGAGCACCTGCTCCTTTGGGAATTCAGGGTCAGCAGTTGGTCCCAGGTTTTGTGTTCCGGTGCCACTCCAGCTTACTTTTACTAACCACCTTCATAAGCTCACATTCCACTCTGCATTTCTTCTGCCTCAGACTCTGAAGCACCTGATGGAGAAGGAGCGTGTGAAGGGCTTCTGTCAGTGCATCGTGGCCCAGAAGCCCCGTGAAGGCATCAGTCACATGATCCAGTCCAGCGGCCTGGGCGGGATGAAGCCTAACACCGTGGTGATGGGGTGGCCTCACGCCTGGAGGCAGAGCGAGGACCCGCAGGCTTGGAAAACCTTCATCAGTCAGTTTCAGACCACATACAAACAGATTTATCTGTCTGAGGAATATGAGGACACCGTTGTGTGATTTTTTTATTATTTTACCAACAACAGGCTAACGGCGCCCCCTGTCTTTGTTTCAGACACAGTGCGGGTGACCACAGCAGCCCATCTGGCCCTGTTGGTGCCCAAAAACATCTCTCTCTTCCCCAGCAACAGTGAGCCGTGCACTGAGGGCTACATCGACGTGTGGTGGATTGTGCACGATGGAGGGATGCTGATGCTGCTGCCCTTCCTGCTGCGCCAGCACAAAGTGGGTGCACGTGGGCCTTTGTGCACATTTTGGTACCTTAACAAATGTCTGACTTTCCAGTTTTCGCGTAACGTTTTCCTCTCTGAAGGTTTGGCGGAAGTGTGGGATGCGAATCTTCACAGTGGCCCAGATGGAGGATAATTCCATCCAGATGAAGAAGGACCTGGCAACATTTCTCTATCACCTTCGCATTGAGGCTGATGTAGAAGTCGTTGAGATGGCACGTTACTCTTGGTCATCCATCAGTGTGTCAATGAATTATTTGTTAAATGACATTTTAAGCTGTTTTAAACTCCAAAATACTTTATAATCTGTCTTGAGTTGACACGTCAAACATCTCACATTGTGGAAACTCGGTTCTCACCTGTTTTTTATAGATAAGTCTGGTTGATTTTTTTTGTAAAACATCCTTAAAGTTCTCAGTTTTTCTGACTGTGGCTATAAAAACTAATATTTAGCCCTGAAATGGTTTCTTTTGACCTGACGTATGGTTACGGTGCTATAACGGCAGTTTCTCTTCTCCTCAGCATGACAGTGATATCAGTGCATACACATATGAAAGGACGCTGATGATGGAACAAAGGTCCCAGATGCTCAGACAGATGCGACTGTCCAAGTCCGACCGGGAGAAAGAGGTGAGTTAAAATCAGATGAGGCCGCTGGTAATCTCAGGTCCAAGTCCTGGGGTTGAACTCTTACAGCCGGAGCAGCCTTTGGACAGGCCCAGGACCCTGAACATAGCAGAAAACATGCAGTGCTATGGGTCCTGAGGACCAGGATTGGTGAAATGCCAAGTTAATCCAAGTAGCTGGTTTATCGTACTTCTGCAATAGCTAATTTGAAAATATACAATTTATCTTCACTTAACTTTATCATATGTTCAGGAGTGATAAATCTTTCATTTTGGAGATGCTGCTTTCACACCCAGAGGTTGTGAAAGAGTTAACTGCAATCTGGCAACACAGAGAAGCTTCAGAGTTCCTTGGTTTTTGTGAGTTGGGTGACTGTTGTGAGATACTGTAGTTAAAGGTGATTTAACTGATCACTGGGATGAGATCACTGACAGATTTACCTTATTTATTGTGATAAAATTAAAATGTCAAACGTACATCAAGAATTACACCTGATTTTGCGCCTCGTCTGCGTTTCGTTTGATGACACTGTTTTTTCCCCAGCAGTCTTGAATGCAGCATTACAGTTGTCATTTTAAAAGGCACACACTACACCTGTGTTCTGTCTTTTACTTGTTGGAGTCCTCTTGTGACACATGGTGCAGGTCACGTGATGGTGTGCGGCTCAGTTCTTTGACTTCAGGTTTTGGAAACGAGCTGAGCTGTTTGATGTCGGCGTCTGTCAGAGACGACGTGAAACAATGTCATGTTGTCTCTAAATTTGACTTTGTTTTTCTCTTGCTGCCTGTTTCCTCAGCGGGTTCGCTGGAGTTTTGATGATGTAAGTTTGCTGGTGACACAGTAGATGAAGTTGAGCTTCGTTCCCCGTCAGCTGCAGTGAATAGTGATTTTTCTACGTAGCCGTGTAGTTTAGGGTCAGTGAACGCCTCTGTGCTGCCACCTGAGCATTGAATCCTGCAGAGAAAAACACTCCCATGAATGGATAGAAATCTGCAAGATTCAATTCATTGTGTTTGAGTTTGTTCAATCCTGATCTGGATCAAATGTCCTGCTAATTATCAGAACTATCTGATTTTTTTTTTTTTTAATTGGCTCACTTTGAACTCTGCATTGATTTTTAATTTTTCTTGAGAGTAAATTCTCTCTGACTTCTACTTATGAGGCATTTCCCTCTGAGCTGCTCCTGTGGATCCTAGATGACATTTGACCCCAGTCCGTGTGCTGAGGAGCTTCTGCGCTGTCGTGTCCCTGTAGTCGCTCTGCAGTGCTTCCGCTGGAGTCGATGCAGCCGGGTGACTTTGTCTGGTCTGCAGGTGTATCTTTCCCCCATGTACAGGAGTGCCGGAGTCCACACAGCAAACCAGTTCAGAAGAAGCAGAGGCAGACAGGTACAAGCAGGGCAGAGAGAGAGAGGGAGGGAGAGGAACAGGAGCGACACCACATGAGGTAGACGAAGAGGGGAAACGGCGACGTGATGGGTTAATCTGTTTGCATCTGTGTCGCTAACCGAAACAGGCTCAGCTGGTGAAGGATCGCAACTCCATGCTGCGGTCTGACGAGCATCGGCTCAGATGACGACGATGACACTGATGCCGGGGAGCGGGAGAGGTGCGACCAGCGGCAGCTCCTCAGCCGAGCATAATCGCCGCGTTCAGATGACCTGGACCAAAGAGAAGGGCTCACATTACCGGAACCCACAACTCCGGCTGCTCCACGCCAGAGGGCTTCAGAGGACATGCTGAGCATCAGGCCGTGAGTCCAGAGTCAGGCAGAGATCAATTGGTTAGCTGGAATTAGCTTGCTGTAGGCTAAATTGTTGTCAATAAAGCAAAATTATGTTTGAAAGGATGCAAACAGAAGATGTGCTGAGGTTTCACTGAAAGACTCCACGATTCAACAATTTACTCATCTTTTCTGCCGTCAGGGACCATTCCAACGTCCGGCTGGATGCACACTGCCGTCAAACTCAATGAGGTCATTGTCAACAAATCCCACGATGCTCGGCTTGTCCTGCTGAACATGCCAGGCCCACCCAAGAACACAGAGGGAGACGAGAACTGTATCCTTAACATGGCAGATGTTCTGCTCCCTTCCTTTTGTCTGCTCCTTCTTCTTCTTCCAGCTGTTCCACCAGGGGGAACTCCAGCAGACCATAACCCCTGTCCTCTGACTCTTATATCACACCAGCCACCTGCATGTCTCCCCTCACCACACCCATAACCCTCCTCTTTGGTCACACCCTCCATCATCAGCATCCTTCTCTGGATATACCCTGCAACCTTCCTCCTAAACCCGCCACCATCATAATCTCTCCCCACACTTTATTTGAAACGGAGCTCACTACACAGCTTTTCCTTCACCTTCCCCACCTCTCTCTTCACACTTCCTGTCTTCTTTCTTCTTGTTTATGATTTCTCGGTTCTTTTTTGCCAAACCCCTTTCTCTCCATGCTTTCATGTACATCTCATTCCACACCAGTTTTCCTGTCTTCCTTCCTCGTCCAGATGTCCAGTACCTTCCTATTTGTATCCCTCGCCACGTCTACAGTAGTTGTCACTGTGCCTGTCTCACCTCCCTTAATTTCCCACAACAGTATTCTCCTTCAGCTCCAGCAACTGATCTTAGCTCGGTTCTCACTTTCTTCCTCTTCTTCACTCCAAAGTCATCCTACAAACTACATCTGATGTCTTCTAGCTGCACTCTCCTCTGCCCCACCTGACAGTCTCATTTCTTTTAAGTTAAATGTTCCCGTGCAGGAGATGGTCCAAATGTGAGCACCTTCCTCTACTCTTCTGTCACCCTCTGCTCCTTACTCCTTCTTAAAATAAGTATTCACCTCACTCATGTTTGCCAAAGCCATTGTCATCAGCCTTTCCAGATTCCTCTTTGATACCTCATCTGTCAGTCACCATCATGTCCATTGAAATCTGCTCCAGTCACCATTCTGTCTTCCTTAGGTACACTCTTATCTAACTCATTCCAGAAATCTTCTTTCTCCCATCTCACATCCCATTTATGGGGCATATGTGCTGATGACATTAATGCGTTGCTCCTTAACACTCATCACTCTATCAAACATTTATCTTACCTCTACAACACTCTAAACCATTTCTTCTCTCATTCATGCCATTATGGAACATTTTAAACTCTTCTCTTCTGTCTCTTAACTCATCTCTTCCTGCTTCCTGTGGACATGTCCTCCCCCTCCCCTGTTTTTCCCCAGCATTAACATTTGCCACTTTTCCACTTCATGATACCTATGCAATTCAAACCGACTGACCTTTGTTTGGGTTTCCACTGGGCAAATATTTGATCTGCTCTTGCTTTTGGTATCACCTCCATTGCAGCTCCAAGCGAGCTGAGGTGATGTGAAAAGAGAGAATCATTACTGTCACTGCATCATCGTTGTCTGAAACTAACGTCCTGCACAAACCCACCATTTCTAAAATGCCGTCGGCTGTACTGGCATCTGTACAGTACTGTAACACTGATGAGTGTTTGTGTGTCGCATTCCTCTTGTGTGTTGCTTTGAAGATGTCATTACGGCACGTTCATGCTACATTATTATGATGAGTCGGGGGTACTCTAATCTAATCTAACTATGTCACTCAATATTTCTGTGAAGTGGCCGCAGTGATGATTCTTGACTTGCTGACCAGACATGGAGTTCCTAGAGGTTCTGACAGAGGGACTGGAGCGTGTCCTGCTGGTCAGAGGTGGAGGAAGTGAAGTCATAACCATTTACTCTTGACTGGACAAGAGGCTTTAAAAAATTGGCCAGTCATGCAGAAATAACTGAAGGCCAACCTCCGGGTAGGGGAGGGATTGCTTCTCCGTCCAACAACACAAAGACTTGTCATTGACATTGGTTGCAGCGTCTGCCATTAAGCTCCGTCTCCTCACATCCTTTGTTCTCTTGATTTTCATTTTTATACTTTATTGCAAGTGTTCCAGCCATCACAGTTTGTTGAGTTATCCAGGCATGAGTGTGATCAGCTCTGCGCGCATCTGTCTGTGAAAGTTGTTTACCTGTTAGCGCTTCGGTATGAGCGAGTGCCATCGTGCAGCGTACATCTGAATGTGAATTATATTTGTCAAGAGCGCAAGGACGCGATGCGTCATTCCGCTGATTAGACTCAGGGTTGCTTGTTGCATGGAATGTATTTTGGCAACAGATGTGTGTCCTGACTGTTGTGTTTTCAAAAAGTTCTTTTTTCTTCTTTTTTTTTTAAATCAGTGTTTTTTTGAGGATGAGGTAAAAAATGTAGGTATTAGCTGAGTTCAAAGTCGCTGTTTTAGCAACAGATTACTTTTAATTTTATAATAAGTATTAAAAAATAACTGAGTCATCAGTGAAATTAAAATACAGCTCATAAAATTTGCAAAGAATTTTTTTTTTTTTTTTTTTACTGTATTGTTTGAGTTTTGGTTCAGGTGGGGTAGAAGCTGAACTGGTTAAAAAATATCAAAAGCATGGTTATAAATCTGTCTATGTTCTTTTATTTATGAATTTTAATGAAGCCAACTAATCTTATTCTGTTTTATTCACACTTTTTCTCCACCTCAAGTTGTATTTCAACACTACATAAAAATTAGAAAAGAGATGCTGCAGTAAAGGTAGAAATGTCAGTTTAAAAAATAAAAAAAATACAAATTACCGTATTTTCTGGACTATATGTCGCACCGGAGTATTAGTCACATCTGCCAAAACGTGTTGTGTTCGAGTTTCTAAGAACTCATGGAGGCTGCTTCTTGTCTCCACTAAACAGCTGAAAATGTATTTGTGAAGCTAAGTATGTACACTGTTATTAAATGTAAATAAGCTTTTTAAAAACATTGTAGTTAGCCTTACTTTAGCCTAGCCATCCCACAGAATGCAAACAAGTCAAACACTGAGTAGTTTGAAAGTAATTCCCTCTGATTTACAAGCATGTAGTCTTTCAGATTGTGAGCGTGCTTTCTTGATTTTGCATGTCCTCTTATGACCAATCACGTCCTCATCATTTAGGTTTTCTTCTTTTATAGCAGTTTTCATCCACCTTAATGGTGCATTATTGCCACCTTCTGTTCTCGAGTGTGGATTAGACGGTACCTCATTCACATCAGTATAGAGGAGCAGCTGGACTTGCGTAAAGACAGTTTTATCTTCTGATTATACATCATAATGTAGTATTTGTTGACACGTCACTTTGAAATATAATTTGCAGAATCAACCGAACGAGTCAAACAAACAAACAAAATGCAGCTGACATTCCGGAAAATACGGTATGTAAGGAAAAGCCTGACCTTATTTAAAAGTGTAGCATTTCTAGCCAACAGAGGGAAAAATAAAAGGAATTAAATTGTCAACACAGAGCAGATCAATAGGGACGGACACTTTTTTTTCTGTCCAATTTTTTTATTAGCTCCTTGCAAACAAACCATTACAGAGGTTGTTATGTGTGTAGTGACATACGCGGGCCATAAGGTGGACTGCACATGGATGTTTGTTTTCAACGAGAGATTCTTTGACTTTGGTGTCTTTTTTTTTTTTTTTTTTTTGACAGAGACTCAGTCTTTACAGTGTTATCAACAGCAAATGGAGTATTTTGAATAGGACCACTGCATGCTGTTAAAATGTTCCCCCCACCCCATCTGTCATTTACAGACTGATGTCTATGTGATCCATCCAATGAATGAGTGAATGTTTTCATTCTTCCTGCTGTCGTATCCGTGTCCCCTCCCATGCTTTTTTTATACTGTCACGTAGACATTTGTTCATGTTCATCTTTTCAACATTTTGTTGCTTGTATATGATGAAAAACGTTCCAAGTGTTATCTTTTTTTTAAAAATTACATTAATATAAAAAAATTATTCTGAAAGTGTTTGCTTGGGAAAACATGGGAATAAAGACATTTTGAAAGAAAATACAATTTATTTATTCTTTTCATGTGCTTCTTTGTATTATTGTCCTGTATTTCTTGGCAGATGCCAGCAGGCTGTGATTTTATTACCAGTACAAATGATTCTGATGATGTACATAATTTTGGGGAGCGAGACTTGATCAACAGAAAATTGTCATATTTTGTTAATTTCTTAGAGGACTTTATTTACATTTCTGTTGTATCACACAATAAAAAAACAATATACAATTCAGTGATCAAAAAAATTTTTAAACTGTTAACTGATCTGTCATTTTATGCCAAATTTGAGTCATTCTAGGCTTTATTATTACTATATAGCAATATTTTTTTTATTTAGTACATAAAATATAACAGATTTGATGTGAGTTTGACAACATGGTTCATGCTTGACTGAATTTCTTCATAATAAAAACTCAAGAAAATTATTGTCATAGCAGATGGGAGACCTATTTTTTATCACTTTGGGAGGCTATTATCCTGAGGACCCCAGTCCACTATCCCTGGCAAAGAATATCCACAAAAAAATTTTGTAGAAAAAAATTAATGAAATTGACATTTTATTTGTCAATGTGTTAGAAGTTTGCTGTATTTTTATTTATTTAGAAATTGTATTTTCATCCTAAATTATAAAAAGTGTTGTGGGAGGGGGGTGGATCACCTGACACATGCTTACGTGATGAGGTCACGAACTTCGTACGTTAATTCCGGAAGTTGCCGGTGCCATATTGCGATTCTGGAAGAAATACAATCCGGGCGAAGTTCACCAACTAAAAAGTGGAATTAAAACTAAAAACTTAACTAAATTTCCGGGTGATCATGGAGGTAAGAAGAGCTGGTATTGGAAAGTTTAGCCGTATTAATACGAAAAAGTGATCTTTGGGGGAGAATGATTTGATGTCACAAACACAATAATGACCCACTTAGTTTATTAAATTAACCTGATTTTATTTTTATTTATTTTAACCTGTACAAACATCTAATCCGCCAACGCTGTATTTAAGTCTTTACAAATGCGATTTCTGTAAATAAACCAAACAGCTTTAAGACTATTGCTGTTTGACCATTAAATACCTCAATATAAGTAGATTTTTTTTTAAAGAAAAATATCATAAATAATTACGTTTAAAAATATTTTTTAAAACACTGGAGCGAATCACTGTGAAATAACAGGATAAATAATGGCTTTATAAGAAAACCATTAATAAATGTAGCTGTTAAAATAGAAATGAAGCTTTTTTTGACGGCACTGTGTCGGATCTTGGCTCGTATGTGATGTCAAAAGTTTGACAATTTTGATTAAATCTAAAACAACTTGTTTTGACTGCTGCCATGAATTCCTGCCTGAGAAACACTGACACCGCGTTTCCTGTCTTCGCTTTCAAAATAAAACCGCACCAGATCAAAATGTTTCACCTATTAACTGGCCACCCATTTCACAAATGAAACTGTGACCCTAAACGTAACCGTTACTCCATAATTAAGCTATTACATTTATTTAGTTTCATACCCAAGAATGCTAACTAGTGATCAAAGATGATGACTTGTATTGCTTCAGTAGGAGGTCTTTTCTGAGCATCCTTGTGTGATTTTGCTCGACGATGTCAAACGGTGACTTTTGGAGACTCTGAGGTGGCGTACCACATGCATTGTGAGAGAATGCCACTTACGAGGTTTTGGCCATGTGGTGGTGCGTTTCTTTGGGCATGGTCCAGCACCCTGGAGCTTCAGTGTTGAGGACACCAGTAGCTGGAGAAGGTCCAAAGACACGCCAATCTTCTTCAAGCTGTGACAGGTAGATGGTACTTTTGAAAGGTGGAGATGAACTGGTTGTGCCATCCAGGACCTGAGGGAGTTTGTGTATGTGGTGATACTGTCAGATTGGACCTGTCCTGTTGTCCTCAAAATCTCCCTTTTTTTTTTTTTTTTTTTTTTTTTTTTTGATGAAGGTAAACTGCAGAGCCCTGGTCTGAGGTCTGGACCACAGATTTTGTGTGTTGGCTGTCAGACACCGCAGTTTCACGTGAGACAACAGCTTGCACTTCGAAGTCTGACTTCTCGTGTCAGAATCAGGTTCTGTAAAAAACTGATGTAAGCTGCTTTGCAACCTTGCAAGTTGTTTTTCCTTCACGGCTTTGGAGTTAGCATTATGATTTACTTACACTTCAGGACCATGGATTTGACACTTACAGGACTTTTGCACAGTAGCATAATTACAGTATGGTCGAGCTCCAATTCTGGAATATTTATGATTGGAAAAACTGCGTGGACTGTACTTAACTTAAATCCTTTTATTTTTGAAACGTTTTAGGACGGGTTCTGTGCCGTTAACTTGACGAAGCGGCCTCTCATCCGTGACTCGGGTTCCATTGAGCAGCCTGGCCCAGGCCAACACGAAGAATAGCGGCTAGTTGTTTGTCTTCGTCCGCAGGCACATTTGAAAGATGATTGCTGTTATTATGTTCTCGATGAGCCCGACGTGTTACCCGTAACTGAAGCGTGGTGTCTGCGGTCTTTGTCTGAATGCTGCGTTTGCGGACCGATAGGCGGCGCCGCAGCTTTCGGCTAAAGCTAAACCCGCGCTAGGAGCCACGTTAACCTGTTTGCTAGCGGGCACACGGGTTATTTTTGGCACGGTTGCTGACTGGCATATGCGACAGAACCTGGGCTAAAGCTGTGTGTGAACTCCGTCCCTCTCACATGAGGTCCAGCTGAGACGATGGACCTGAATTTTTATTCGGATCTGACAGACGGAAGCGGGCACCACGACGGCGATGCAGAGTTCTTGGACCCGCAGTCCTTCAATGGATTTGACACCGACAACAAGGTGACTGGATCCGCTGTGGTCAGGACCCGGGATTTGTGATGGGTTCCGTTTGTCTGATCTTGACCCATATGTTTTGTGGTGTTTGATGATTGTCAGTCGTCTCTCACCATAGGCGTAGCCAGGGGGTGGGATTTGGATGGAACCCCTCCCCAAGATCCTTTAATGACTAGTACATTTACAAATCTGTATTTCAGTGTCCTGTCATTACTCAGAATACAGATATGACAATGCAGACTTTCTCTTGACTTGGTTTTGTTCTCGTGTGTCCGAGCTGAAATGCTCTATCCCAGCAAGACCTTTTAATAAAGTCTAGGACTTAGCTTAGACATATATGCACATCATTTAAGAGAGGATAACTCAACTCTTCTAGACTTATATGACCTCAGTGAACAACTTGGGATATGTGCCAAAATCTCTATCCAGGACGAACAACCCGAAATGACCACAACCCTTTTTGTCCCCGAGTGTTGCTTAAATGCAGCTGTATCTACTAGACTTCAGCAGCTACAGATTTTCCAAGGTATTCAGTATGTTCAGAATGACAAGTACATGTTTAGAAAAGTCATAGAAGCGTGTAAAATTTCAAATTTTGATATTCTAAGAGAAAACCCCTAGAAAACATGAGGTCAAACGACCTACATGGAGTCTGGAATCGCCACATCAGAATCAAATTTATTGCCAAGTAAGTTCTCACATACAAGGAATTTGATCATGGTGTCATTGGAGCATAAACAACAATTTAAAAAAGGAAAAAAATACTTCTGTAAGAAGTGAAGGAGGTCAAGTAGACAAATCGGCAAGACTGTGTTCACTGCCAAATAAATATAACATAGTGGAATGGGGCTGTGCAAAGGCATGCAGATGTACAGAACGTTTCGGTGCCGGGGATGATCAATCTGTACTTTGGGGGGGAGGGGGGGAGGCAGGGGTAAATGGGGGTCTCTGGCATTATTTATGTCTAGCTCAGGATGGAAAGCAGCTGTTTTTGTGTCTTGAGGTTTTAATCCTGATGGACCTCAGCCATCTGCCTGAGGGGAGGGTGACAAAAAGTTGGCATTTTGGATGAGAGGGATCAGCCACTATCTTCCCTGCTCACCTCAGGGCCCTGGAGGTATGCAGGTCCTGTAGGGATGGCAGACTGCAGTCAAACGCCTTCTCTGCTGTGTGGATGAAATGCTGCAGTCTGCTCCTGTCCTTAGCAGTGGCAGCAGAATACCAGACGGAGATGATGGACTCGATGGCAGTGTAGAAGTTCATCATCATTGTTTTTGGCAGGTTGAACTTCCTCAGCTGCTGCAGAAAGTCCATCCTCTCTTGTGCTCTCTTGATGAGAGAGCTGACGTTCAGCTCTCATTTGAGGTCCTGGGTGATGGTCATCCACAGGTAATGGAAGGACTCCACAATGGGGACTGGGGAGTCACACAGGGCCCGTGCAGTCGGCGTCAACTTCTTTGAGGGACAAGTGGCATTCAGCCACACAAGATTGCGCAGTAACAGGTCTGTGATGCCCTTAGATGTCTGGTGCTGCACGCTTGCCACATTGATTGGATCAGCATGTGCCTACCCTTCGCGGAGAGGCACAGGTAACCCAGTGAACTCCACTCGTGATGGGGATTGGGTAATGCAGTTATTTCCCATGAATGAAGAAGTAATCGCAGGTCATAAGCTCGCGTTAAGTCCTTGCCCTTTGTACACGTCGCCTGTCGCTACTACCAATTGAATGGTTTAGTGAGATCTTCACTAAAGTTACATATTTACTCATTTAAACGTTCTGGGTAGTTGGCTGTTGGGAAATTTCCCTAATAATAATTTTAAGTCATTTAAGATCTCTAGATACTGTTGTCTGCTAAAGAAACAAGTTTTGTTTTCTATTTTTCACTTTATATCAATATTCCATTGATAACAGTATGACTGAAAACAAAATTTCATTATATTTGGCAAATGTTTGTTTTCTTTCTTTGTACGGTAATAAGTTGACCCACTTATTTTAGCCATTTCTCTTAAAATATCAAAATAGAAAATTTACACTTTTTTGTGACCCTCCCAAACACGTGCCGGTCATTCTGAACATATTGAATACTTTGGAAAATCTATAGCTGCTGCAGATTAGAAAATACATCTGAATTTGAAGTAACACTTGGGATGAAAAAGGGAGCGGTCATTCTCAGGTTGCTGGTCCCAGATAGAGATTTTGGCACATATCCCAAATTGTTCATTGGGGTCATATTCAGCTAGAAGCGTTGAGTTATCTTCTCCTAAATGATGTGCACACATGTCTCAGCTTTGTCCTTGTAGACTCATATGAGAGTTGAAAATGTGGATGATTTTTTTGCATGTGATTTGTAGTGCTGTGCCACATTGCCTTATGGGTAATGACAGCACTTGATGATCCAGTGGTTTGAAACTCTAAATGACGATTACTGTTGGAATTAGTAGACAGTTTGGACAGACTCTCCAAGGACCAACTGAACGTATTCCTGATGCTAAATCTAACCCCAGATCCAATATAATTAAGGCTGTTGGTATTGATACTGTATGCAACGTGAATTGCTATTGGTAGAGCACCCATTTTTATTTAAACGATCCAACGTTACGGTTCACATGCAACCCTCATATCGACCGATGTGAGCCTTTCACCAGCGTATCAGTATCTGCATTATTTTTGCTGATATGAAAGCATTTATTTTACAGAATAAACAATGCAGAAAAAAAATTATTAAAAGGTTCTGTATATGTCGGCAGATATATTTTGTTATCATAATTTTAATATCTGTATTCGGTACTTTAACGTTTCCCTTTATCCCCCTGGTGGCCCCCCTGCACTTCCCAGAATGCACCGCGCCACCAGCAGAGTTCCGGCGTCTCGCAACGCATGTAAAGAGTAGCTATCGAGGATGTGGGTGGCGTTGATCGAGCGAGTTCACGGGTGGTTATGATGATGACACATCTTCCCAAGTTGAAGGGTTATCCAGAGGAGGTGTTGCACCTGTGACGGACTTCTGCTGTGCCACGATGTTGTCTTATTGTCCATACTTCTCGAGGTTTGCTGACCTTGTGCCTGGAACTGGAACACTGCTGAAACAGACCTCTTGCGTGAGTCACAAACCGTGAGACGGCACAAGATTCACAGCGTTGAAACAGCGAATTGGACCCTAAAAATCTGTATCAGTCAGCTGGACAGTGTTGTATAGTAACGAAGTAAAAATACTTCACTACTGTACTTAAGTACGTTTTGGGAGACTTTGTACTTTACTTGAGTTTTTTAAATTCAGCTTACTTTCACTTTTACTTCACTACATTTCCAACCTTAATGGCATACTTTTACTCCAATACATTTTCTATGCGCCATGCCGTTACTCGTTACCAAAAAAAAAAAAAAAACACACACACGAAAAAAGTCGTGTTTTCACCCAGAGATACCACTGATTACTAGTGACTGCAACGAAGTCAGGGCCGATTTGTCATGAGGTATGTCCGGTAGGCTTTTTTGCAGTTGCGCACTTGCGCACTTGTTTGTCAGGAAAATGCTAATTTCTCTACATTGATTACAGAACAGCAGCGGGTCTGTAATCAACTTTTCTGCAGCGCAGCTTTGCTTTGAACCTTGAACCAATCGAAGCAGGGATTCGCAGATCAAAGCAGTGCTTCGATCTATGATTCGTGGATTCATTGTCGCTTTATCCTAATTTTTCCTCGCTAAAACCCTGAAGAGCATATGTCTGTGAGTAATATTTTTATGTTAAACCGATGTGTTATGATCTTCTGAAACAGTTGATAGATGTATTTTATAACTTAAAAACGGGACCGATGCTAACACGTTATCATGTCTATGGCGTTTTCAATGTTAAAGTTAGCATTAAGCTGTTTGCATCAGGACGTTGGTGTTGATTTGTTTTCTGTATAATTAATAGCTTAGCGTTCGTTGTGGTAAGAGTCAAACTGTAATTTTTTTAATTTATTTTTATTCATATATTAATAATAGCAACAACAATAATAGTCTACATAATAGACAATAATAGTCAATAATAATAGACTAATAATGTTACAATACAGTTTTTAGAGAAAGAGACAAAAAGAACCTGATGAAAACAAAACAGAAAAGATAAAACCATGTAACAGTGAAAATAACTATAAATGACTGTTTCCTGTGAACACCTAGTGAGTAGCCTACTCTCGTTTAGGTTTTGAAACCTTGTTTCTGAAGTGTTTTGTGTGATGTGCACAATTTTCAGTACTTTGACTAATACTACCAGTCATTTACAAGACTAGATAAACTTTGTAATATAAAAAAATCCGTCCGTTTTTGATTATTAACATTTACTTGTACTTTACTTTCAGTACTTGAGTACATTTAGTTGTACATTACTTGTCACACTTAAGTACAATAAATACTAGATACTTTAAGACTTTTACTTGAGTAGCATTTCAATCAGTGACTTGAACGTCTACCAAAGTCATTTTTTTAATGGGTATCTGTACTTTTACTTAAGTGTGATTTTCCGGTACTTTATACAACACTGCGGCTGGATTGTCAAGTGACTTTTTTCTTTTCTTTGCGTAAAGTGTCACTTCATAAAGTGTCACTGTTGAAATGTTTGACAAAGTAAGTGAAACATTATTGTGGCCACTCGCTGCTCAGACTGAATCCTTGCGGAGCTTCACGTTTTTGAAACGTGTGGTTTGCTTTGTAAAGTTGAAAAAAAAAACTTTCAGATCTGCATCTGGTTTAAAAAAAAAAAAACAACAAAAAGAAGACATTCATCGGTGGGTGGAACAGTAACTGAGTTTTTCTCTCCGGATCTTTCAGTTCCCGGGAAGCAACGATAACTACCTGACCATTTCTGGATCCAGTCATCCTTTTCTCTCGTCTTCAGAGGTATAACTTTTCCTCTCCTCTTCACCTGACATGAGTAGTCCGTTGATTGGTAAAAATAACCATTTGTCAAGAAAAATTCCAAGATTTTCTGTGAAATAATCAACCGACTTTTATTTCGAAAATGATCACCTGTTGTGCTGCTTCCGTCTCTTTGGTCTTCCAGACATTCACCCCCGAGCCTCGGCGATGAGGAGTTTGAGATTCCGCCCATCCGCTGGACCCGGACTCGGCGCTCACCGTGTCCGATGTGGTGTCTCACTTCGGGGAGCTGTCGGACGCCGTCCTCAGGACGCGTGGTGGGTGCCCGGTAACGCCGTGGTCAAGGGCACGACCCGTCCTTTGCCTCCCACTTCGTCACCCCCTCCTCTCAGGGGCTGGAGCACCTGAGTTGGGAGTCATCACACAGTCAGCAGGGGGCGTTTTGCTGGGGTCGTCGCTGGGGATGGTGAGGAGGACTGTACATTGAATTTGAGAAGTACCACATCCTTGTTATTACCGCTGTTGTTTATCTTTGGCAGGATCTTGGCCATCCCATTGGTTCCCAGTTCAGCAGCTCGTCCCCAGTGACCATTGACGTCCCGCTGACTGACATGAGCCAAGCTTTACTCGGGACTAACCAGCTGACCACTATTGACCAGTCAGAGCTCAACGCACAGTTAGGGCTGGGCCTAGTGGGCGGGAACTTACTGCAGCGCCCTCAGTCACCTGATCATCCTCTGTCACCCACAACGTCACCCACCAGCTCGCTCCAGGACGATGACATGGACGACTTCAGGAGGGTGAGTCTCTTAAAGTGGCAGTGATGTCTTTGCCTGGACTCTTTTTATGATGATTTGTTGCCATGACAATAGCTGGAGGAATAATAGTGTGACAGCGTTAGCTTAGCTCTTCTTCAAGTGAAGCGAAGTTCGATTGTGTTCTCACCGCGTGAAGAGTTTGTGTGTAAGCAGACCTGTATGTGTGTTGCCAGGTCTGCTTACTTCAAGCCATTCTGGATTTTGCTTTGTTGTGTAAATGTTGGAGGTCAGCATTGGTTTTGTTGTAACAGCCACTGTTGCCTTTTTTGCTCTGCAAATCTGGCAACACTGGTGATGGCTGAAAGAAATCTGACACCAGGCCAGTGGTGGCACACTTCTGATAATCCGATAACAGATAATTATCGAAGATAATGTTTTCTTTATCGGATTATCTTTTTAGATAACTTTAAAAACCATTATTGGACCAATTATCTTCCGATTAATCATTGTCCGATAACTTTTAAACCGATAAACAAAATAAAGCTGTACAGCGACAAGCATTTTTAAAATTAGTTTAGCACTCACCTGTTAAAGTTCTGTAACAGACGCACAGCTATAACCTTTGCAAACAGAAGAGAGCCGCTTGTATAAAAAGCATCTCAATCCTCTGCAGACAAATGAGAAACAGAACCTCAGAATTAGTGCATTATTCAACATTAAAAGATATGTTATATTTTAACTTTGTACAAATGACATAATTGACATTAATGGAGTTATTCTATCGGTATTAATGTTATTTATAATCAAAACCATAAGTCAGCATGACTTTATTTTTCAAGACCTGCGCCTGACCGGAGTGTCTCTGTGCTGGGAGCTCTGTAGTAAACAAGAGCTTCCAGCAGGGGCCAAATGTTGAAAGAAAAGTGTGGTCTCATTGTTGGGGTCTGTTGTTGTTTTTAATATTATTATAAGCTATTAAATTTGTTCAACTATTAGTTGTAGATGTGTCAGAGGTAATATTGAAATTTATCTGTTATCGGTTATCTGTAACTTCCGATACATTTCTGGGCGGGTTATTGTTTTATCTTTATCAAAGATAACTTTTCAGTTATCTGATTATCTGTTATCGAAGTAAATTTTTTGGTTATCTGTGCCCACCACTGCACCAGGCGTATCTTTAAAAAATAAAATTCAAAATGCTTTCATCTTAAAGTTTTAGTGGATGAAGAAACTGCTCACATTTCTCAGCAGTCAGCATTCTGCACTCCCATTCTGGGAGTGGGCGGGGCTACAGAATTACTTCCTGATTGCCTTAATTAACAAATATATTTCTGTCTGACATAACAATGCCAATCTGCGCATGCTAACACTTGTCGGACCAGTTCTTTATTTTAACTCTCTGATGTGTTTGTCTCCTGTCAGAGTGTCCTCGTGGAGTCGCCGGTGTCTCTGGCCGTCTCAGCCGGAGTCATCTCCCTCGATCCGTCTTTGTCCGAGTCCCTGCTCTCCGCTCCCGCCTCCAGCATCTCTCCAGCTGCCGGGCGGAAAGGAGGAGCGGGAGGCGGGAAGAGGGGGAAGGTGAAAGGGAAGAAAGATCCTAACGAGCCTCAGAAGCCCGTGTCGGCCTACGCCTTGTTCTTCAGGGACACTCAGGCTGCCATTAAGGGCCAGAATCCCAACGCCACCTTTGGGGAGGTTTCTAAGATCGTGGCGTCCATGTGGGACAGTCTGGGGGAGGAGCAGAAGCAGGTACAAGAAAATGAATGCAGGTTAAAGCTCTGTGTTCTCATGAATCAGCTGCTCGTTAAAGGAGCTTCACTTTTTCTCAGGTGTACAAGAGGAAAAACGAAGTGGCAAAGAGAGATTACCTGAAAGCGCTGGCGGAGTACAGAGAGAACCGCGCCTCTCAGGTCAGTCACATTTAAAAAAAAAAAAAAAAAATCTTTAAGTACTGCTGACTAATGAGCCAAACATGTAACGACTGAATACTTAACGTCTGACATGCCATTAAATATGTTAGAACTAAAACAATGACACAGTTTATCAAAAGTAAAACAGTCCTTGAATATTTTTTTAATTTCCTGGTTTCTGATTTTACATTTTAAATGATATATTAGTTTGACTCTACAAATGGTGAACTCTAATCTTTATTCAATCACGATATATGACACGATGTTGTGCTTTAATAATATTTTACTTGCATATTTTTTTTTATTTTTTTCTGTCCTCATCAGGCTCCGATTGAAGTCATGGACACGTCCCCGTCACCTCCGCCACCAGCTCCGCCCCCTACTGTGGCCACACTGGCTCCTCGACCACCAGGTCCCACATTACAACCCCGAGGAGAACACGATCACCACATCTGCACCTCCAACATCATCCTGGACCTGACCCACAGGTCACCACGCGCTCTCGCACAGGCGCCATCAAGCCCCAAGTGTCGCACGCCGCCCAGAACCCCCCCACACTACCACCAAGATCACCAACAAACAGACACAGCTGCCATCTGGTGGCGTAATGGTTACAGTGGCGGTCACTTCCTCCTCCCGACAGCCGCCACCGTTGCAGCAGATGCAGAGCACCCCGCCTCCGCCCAGACTACAGCAGATGGTCCACGCACAGGCCCCGCCTCCACTGCAGGCGAAACCACGAGGTGGCGGTGCAGCCGCTGCTACAGCCCCGCCTCCACTCAGATCAAGTAGTGCCGCTGTCGCGGCAGTCAGATTCAGGCGCGCCCATTATAGTGTCATCGACAGATGAAACGCCCATGTTGACGGCGACATCGATGGCTGTGGACATGGGACACGCGGTGGCGGGAGGGGAAGTAACAGACATGGAAGAAGGGGTGAGCTCAGCGAAACGCTCTACATCATAAAGTTTATATTAAACATCAGCACCTCGGGGTGATCGCTTAAATGTCTCTCTGCATCTCTCAGATGCAGGTGGAGGTGAACGTCATCCCCAGGCCGAGTGTGACGCCCGCTGCCATGGAGAACATCTGTGTGCGGGCCGGCTGCACCAATCCCGCGGTGGAGAGCCAAGACTGGGACAAGGAGTACTGTAGCAACGAGTGTGTCGCCACGCACTGCAGGTGACAAACAACTCCTTCTTTGCACGCTGCTTTTCCTCTGTCTCTTGTAGCTAATGTGTCCAAGCAGGAAAGGGGGTCCCAGCTATGCTTGACAGCACTGTCAACAATGACATCAAAGCACCCTCTACTGGACACACAACAAAAAGACACAATTTCCAACAGCCAAAGTGTTTTTTTTTCCTGCAGTGTTTATTCTGTAAAATAAAAGTTTTTAATTCGCCAAAAATAATACAGATACTGACACATTGGCTTGATATTATCAACTAACCGATACATCGGTCAGGTTCTGGTATTGATCACTGACACAGCAGACACGTGTGTGAGTGTCAGCTTACCTGTCCAACAGATGTCCAGTAAATTGAGATGCGTCCATACTTTATCCTGATTTCTTTCCACCTGGACCTCTGATCATCTGCCGTCTTCATTATCGATATTTAGTCTGTGTTCGTTTGGCTGGTGTGTGTGACTTAGTCTTTCCACAATGTTACAATTTTATTCTTAGATTCTGGTGAAATATATGTTAAACTAAATGTGACTTATAATTCAGTATCACTCATCTTGTCGCTGTGTTTGAACCCAGTTGGGTCAAAATCCTGAATTATTTTTCATACAATTGTAATTTGCGTTGGAGGAGAAGAACCTGAGTTAAGCAATTCAGGATTATGGATCCTGTGTGTGAACACTCTGGAACAAAATTCCAGTGGTGTTAAAGAAAATATTTTTCGTGACTTCATTGGTATAAAAAATCCAAAGGGACTGGAGCTTTAACTGAGGTGATGGTGTCGGATCCCTGAGATGGTAAATATAAAGTCTGGGTAATGGTCCTTTTAGTTCTTTAGGTGCCGACACGATTCCTGAAATAACAGAGTCCTGCTAAATTTTATTTTCCTCTGTTTTCTACAGGGATGTGTTCATGGCCTGGTGCGCCATCCGGGGGCAGAACTCTGCCACTGTCACATAGACAAAAAAGGGATGGCTCAGACGGAGGAGTGCTGCACCGAGCAGACAGGACGGACACAAATAAAATGCAAACAGACAGTTAATGAGTGAACTTCATGTTGTCATGGAGAGGTGAACTGTGGCAGAGAATCATGGGAAGGTTTTCATAAGTCTGTGATTGAACAGCTCGCTCGCTGTCCTGCGCGAAGCAGCGGTATCCAGGCTGTGGGACGCTGGTGATGGCAGCAGCTCACCGCAGGTATAACGAAGAACAAACGGAACCCACGGCTCAGCGGCTCCCGACCTTCTACAAATCATTTCTTGTGAGTTTAAAATAATGGACATTTTAATGACGAAGAAACGCAAAGTGGAGAATCAGGATTTCTGGGAGTCTGTGCGGCTCATTTCACAAACAGTTTTCCTCGTCGAGGTAATCTGCTGTGGGTTGAGCTCTACAACCAGTGTTCTTTTTTTTTTTTTCTTTTTCTTTTTTTTTTACCCTAAAACAACCGCACAATAATTTTGAGACGCGTCTGTTTGTTCCCCTGCTGCTCCTCAGACGTTTGGATGATTTCTGTCGGACTTGATGTGTGAATGACAGTTGAGCCCGGAACTGACCTTACAGGGTTTGTTTTGGTAAGGTCAAAGATCAAAAATGCCTCCAAGCATGGCACATATCTCAAACTGTGCATGGCATCAAATTCGTCAAAGGTCATGTCTGTCTGTCTGTCTGTCTGTCTGTCTGTGTCCCTCTCAGGCTTTTTTGCTGATTTCTACTAAATGTGGTCCATCAGTGGAGGTCGACCCCAAAATTACCTTGAAAGATTTAATTTAGGCAAAGGTCAAGGATTTCTTTTTTATTTTTTTTATTTTTTTTTATTCCTGATTTAAACTAAATGTGGGTCACACTTACATGGTGTCCACATCCGCCGTGGGAAGATGAATCAGAGGTCAAATGTCAGATTTCTGTCTTCATCTACTGATGCTACACCCACACACTGGGATTCCGGCGCCGTTTACTCGTGCAGCTTTATCAAAGGTGACGTGTGTGAATAAATCCCACGCCCACGTGGAGCAGCTGTGACACTACAGGAGGAGAAAACCCGAAGTTGGAACCTGTGACACCAGGAACAGGCTTTAAGATGTAAAAATGAAATGGCTGCTTCCTGAAACATTTCCCACTCAGATGAAATAACTGGATCATCCTGGAAATGTTCCATGTGAAATAAAATATTTTATGTTTAATATACGTTTGTTGGCACAAGACCTTTTTTTTATGATTTAATAAAAATGTTTATAGACAGCACTTATAACAAAATAACTTCTGAGCCGGTCTGTGGTGCATCCTGTTAGACAGCCTCTCTGATGTTCTGGGTTCAAATCTCACCCAAACTGGGTCAAAGGCTGTTTGGACTTTTAATTGTTATAGGTTTGATTCTCAGGCATCCAGCTGCCCTTTGCAGTTCAACAGTCAAAGCTCAAATTTGACAAAAAGCATTTAAAGGAATCTAGGTGGCATAGAAGGTTGGGGCACTGGCCTGGTTTTGCTGTTATGGGTTTAAATCCCAGGAGTACAACTTGTATTAAAAGCAAACAAAGTATAATATCTAGTTTGACAAAAATGAGTTTTGGAATGTCTCTGTATGTGGCTGAGAAGGTTAGAACATTCCTTTGAGGTTTTAATGTTATGGGTTTGATTCCCAAAAGCTTTGTTAGGTTTTCTGTAGGTGGCTTAGAAAGTTGCACCACTGCTCTGCAGCTGTGCTGTTGTGGGTTCAATTACCAGGAGTTCAAGTTATAGGTAAAAAATAAATCAAAAGCTTGACAAAAACAGCTTCAGATGCTCTAATCTTCAGAGATTTTGATGTTATGGGTTTGATTCCCAGGAGTACAGTTATATTTAAAGTCTAACACGTAGTAAAAACTCAAAGGTTTGACAAAAATACCTTCGGTGATTTTCAGTAGTTGGCTTAGAAGGTTGGCACGCTCTTCTGAAATTTTGCTGTTGTGGGTTCCACTCCAAGAAATACAACATATAGTTGAACTCAAACACAGCAAAACTCTGAAGTTGAACAAAAAACAGCTTTAGCATGGCTTGAAAGATTACAACGCCACTTAACAGTCTTGATGTTATGGGATTGACTCCCCAGAGAGGGAACAATTACATTTAAAGTATAACAAAAAACAACCAAAGCTAAACTGTTAAAAGAACTTTGGAAGGTGGCTTAGAAGGTTGGAACACTTTATGAGTTCGAATTCCAGGGGCGCAACTTTCCTTGAAAGTCAAACCAACAGTAAAACCTATGAAGATTTCTGAAAAATATTTGCTAAAGGTGTTTGGATGGCTCAGAAGGTTTGAATGCTGCTTTGAAATTTTGTTGTTATGGGTTCAATTCCCAAGTGTATGACATATTAAAATCTAAAAACATAGTAAAAATTTGAAATTTGACCAAGAAACGCTTTAGAAGGTAAAGTTTCTGTGTTTTAGCCATTATGGATTCTACTCCAAGAAGTACACTTTATATTTAAAGTCTAACAAGCACAGTAAAAACTGACACTTGACAAAAAACAAAAAAAACACCTTAGAGGGTGTTTGTTGGTGGCTTAGATGGTTGGCATACTATTCTGAAAATTTGTTGTTTTAGGTTCAATTCCCAGAAGCACAATTTATATTGAAGGTCAGAAGAAAGAGTAAAAACTCTAAAGGTTTGACAAAAAATGGTTTTGGAGGACACACAACTCTGAGGTGTTGATGTTATGGGTTTAATTCTGAGGAGTACAAATAAATTTAAAGCCTAGCAAACACATTTGACAAAAAACAGCTTCATTACATTTGTGGGTGGCTCAGAAGGTTGGAACACTGTACTAAGGTTTTGCTGTTGTGGGTTCAATTCCCAAGTGTATGACATGGATTTAATGTCTAAGAAACAGTGAAAACTCAAAATACTGACAAAAAACCACTTGGCTATGTATCTGTAGGTGGCTCAGAAATGTAGAACGGTGTTCAGTAGTACAAATATATTTGATGTTATGGGTTCAATTCCCAAGAGTACAAGTTATATCTAAAAACACAGTAAAAAATGAACAAAAACAGCTTTAGAGAGTACACTGGTCTGAGTTTCAGCCATTATGGGTTCTACTCCAACAAGTACAACTCAATTTAAAGTGTAACAAACAATAAAACTGAAGCTGACAAAAACAGCCTTGAAAAGTGTCAGTTGATGGCTCAGATAGTTGCAATAATTCTATTTTGTTGTTATGGGTTCAAGTCACAGGGGCGCAATTTATATTTAAAGTCAAACACTAAAAACTCAAAAGTTTGACCAAAAAAAAAAAAAAAAACCCCGAAACAAAAACTTAGGAACACATCTGTGGGTGGGACAGAAGATTGTAATACTGCTCTAAAGTATTGCTGTTTTGGTTCAATTCCCAAGAGTATGACTTACATTTAATGTCTGAGAAACACACTCAAAGCTCAAAATACTGACATAAAGTGCTTTGGCATCTGTCTGTAGGTGGCTCAGAGGCCTGCAGCACTGTTTATTAAGGCAAATGTATTTTATGTTATTGTTCAATCAATCCCCCAACGTACAGCTTATATTTAAAATCTAAAAATTTGAGAAAAATGGCTTTCGAGGGTACACAGTTCCGAATTTGAGCCATTATGGGTTTCACTCCAAGAAGTCCAACTTATTTTGAAAGGATAACAAGCACCGTAAAAACTCTGAAGTTCAACAAAAACAGCTTTGGTGAGAATCTGTACCTCACATGGTTGGCATGTTGCTCTGAAATTTTGGTGTGATGAGTTCAGCTTATATTTAAAATCTAAAAACACAGTTAAAATTGAAAAAAATTGACAAAAGCAGATTTAGAGGGTGTTCTTCCTGATGGGTTGTACTCCAAGAAGTACAACTGATATTTAACGTTTAACAAACAGTAAAAACTCGGAAATTTGACAAAACCATTTTGGTATTCGATCGCATGAAAAAAAAAAAAACTTTCACTGGACTTGAGAGGATTTAATGCTGCTATAACAGACTGGTGCAGCAGGTGGCAGAAATGCACCAACAAGGATGCCGGCTGCCCGTTAAACGCCAGAGTAGAAGAAGAGCTCTTCTTCTATGGTGGATAAGAACAATTATAATTTTCATCCTGCATTATTTTTTCATTTATTCGATTGGTAATTCCATCTGTCTTACGTGCAATGTAAATGTGGCTTTACTGAACAAAGGGAATTTGGAGCGGCATTTCAGACGATTCACAAGAAATGCGATGCTATCTTCTAATGCTAACCCGGCTAAATCCCCTCTGCCCGCTCGAAAAGTCGGCGAGCAGCACAATGATTCATGGTCCATAAATACGAAGAGTGATGAATGTGGCCAACAAAAGTGCAGTGTTCTGTTCGGGCCAGGAGTCTGAGGACGCATTTATTCTGTTCTGCAGCTGCTGCTGCATTCACGGACCGTTGGAAATTACACCGTTTGCTTGGATTTTTTTTTGTGTGTGTGTGCTTCACTGGGCTCAGGCACCTTATTTAAGCCAGAATTAATCTTTTGTGTGGATACAGTGAATTATTTTAACAAAAATAAAGCAAAAACCATGCTCCTTGCCCCAAGCAACTGCTGTTTTATGCCTGAAATTAAAGAATTTCTGAAATGTTCAAACCATGCTGAACATGCACAGCTTTTGGATTTGAAAGCAAATTTAAAAGCAAATTACATGTGCTATCAAGCAGGTTGCAACAATGAGACCTGCAGATCTTTCCACACATGGACACAGAGCTTAAGTACCAGGACACAGACTGGGCGGAGCCTGAGAGTGCACGTTATGATGATCACGTGCAGAGCGTCTTGTCAAAATTTGACAGGTGCTTCAGTGACTTTGCATCCAAAGAGCCTGTTGCCAGTTTTCTCTGTTTTCCATTTGGGGAAAATATAGATGTGGACTGTAGATCCTCCAAAGTGGCATCACTCTTCAACCTGGATCCTCACACTGAAAAATGACATTGAGCTCAAATCCAGAGCAACACCTGACATCAATCCAAATCTGGAATGGAATGCAGACAGATAGTGTCTGAGTGCTGGATTACGACTGAACTCAGCTCCTACTGTCCGGAATATGAGAGACCAGCTTCCTCCTCTCGGGGCCAGAAGTCCCACTAAGGTAGGGAACAACTTTTCCAACTTGAGGCCACTCCTAGGCCTACTTGTGCTTATTCTTTTCCACCATGCACATTGACTTCAATGATGCATTATTATTGTTAAAACCTGCCAGAAAATTGTGTTATTATATTGGTGCACAATATATTGCGGCTACACCTTGGCGTTCCATATGGCTTTGTAGATCTCGATACATTGTCAACTTTAAAAGTAGATCTCTGTTCAAAAACGGTTGGGCACCCCTGCTTTAAAGTATAAAAATGAAATGGCTGCTTCCTAAAAACAAACAAACAAAAAAATCCTGGAAATGTTCATTGTGAAATATAACAGTTTATGTTCAATACGTTTGTTGGCACAAGACTTTTTTTCATGATTAATAAAAATATTTATATAGCACTCAAATTTAAAATAAGTGACACAATAGCAAAATATTTGCAATCATTTCTGACCATCAAAGACAAAGAAGATAACACTTAACTGTGCTGCTTTAAGTTAGCTAATTTAAAAATAAAAAGTCATGTGGCCTTTTATAGAATTTTTTTTTTTTAAATGTAAAAGCTTCATAACGTTTTAAAAATGAGGGGGAGGTGCCGCATCTTTTAAATCCCATGCTATTGGTTCGATGGGACATCAATAATAAAATCGTGCATTTCATTGGTTTAATTGTTGGGGGTTGAAAGGTTCGTGTTTGTGGTGTTAACGTCAACGTTAAAAAACAAAACTAAAATGTGGGCAGAATGTTGAAATAATCGACAAGCTGCACTGTTGGCATTAATATATTTGATAAAACGTGAGATTAGCTTTGACGTGGGTGGAAACTTTCATGGCACCAGAAATAATCGGTTATATTTTAGATCTAATTTTTAATCATAATTTTATTTTCACTTTATTTTGATTCTCGCCAAATATTCGTCATTTGTACTACCTTAGTCGCCCTGAAGGTGGTGCCATTTTCAAAATAACACCCGTAACAAACAGGAAATGTCAAATGCGTCACTTGCTGTCGCGGGATCATGACGTCCTGGAAAATAAATACCTGAAGTGAATAGTGTTTAAACTGAGTATTGTTACAAATGTAATCTTTATAGTACTTGTGGGTAATATTATTCAGATATAAACTACAATGTACAAGTAATATTGAGTAATAGGGTAAATAATTAACCAGTTGTGAGTCTGTTGATGGCATCCCTCACTTGTTGACCTGCTCTGGTCCACATTTCTATATTTTTATAAATAAATAAATAAATACATTTCTTTATGAAGTAACTGAACTTCAAGCTTCAGCGACTGTGATACTCTGGAATGAATTCTTAGAAAATCCCGGTGTAACGCTTTGAAGCACATGTTTTGGGAACACCACCCAAACTGAGGAATCACCTTGAGTCAGTAGTCCATTGAAGACCTGAGTGTCGAGAATTGGTTGTTAAAAGGCTGCTGGGTATAAAAATGATTTTTATGATATTAAAAGGTGTGTAAGAGTCATGCTTAGAAGAGTAGCAATGAGCTGAGACATGATTTTATTTTGAGAAAACTGAATCTGGTGTTTACTTTCAGTGTGTTGATGGAGGAGTTGTGGTTTGTATGTAGACATGACGAGTGGCAGAGAAGTATGTGAGGGTAGTGCAGGATAGTTTTGAGGACAAGGTGACAGCGGTGTGGTGTGCAGCAGAGAGGACAGATGGGCAGAGCTCTCAAGTCTCACTCATTTGAAGTGAGACTCGCGCATAAAAGCGGTCCTGTCAAGTCTCATGCATTCAGCGTGAGACTCAACATGTTCTCTTGCTCTCATGCTAATGCATGACATTCTGAAACATTTCACTGCTATGACCTGCAAGACAAGATTCAGCGAAAAATCACTCCTTGAGCGTATCTCAACTTGAGAGCTCTGGACGGGTTCAAGGTGGATTCCCTCAAAGAGGCTCTGAGCCCTTTTGTGTTGCAATTGTGATCTCCATGCTGATGGATGAGATGAGACAGGAGTGTCCATGGACTATGAGCAGGTGGAGATATGCTATGGAGAGAAGGGAAATGAAAGACTGAATCCTTATGTGTGAATGAGGAGCGTGGTGGAATAGTGCAGTTACAAGGAGCAGAGGTGGTGAAGGTCAGTGAGTACAAATACTTGAAGTCAACAATCCAAAATTTGTTGAGAGTGGGGTCGAGAGGTGAGGAAGAGGGAGAAGAGTGGCAGGACTGATTTGTGACACAAGGACATAAGATGGAAGCGAGACCTACTGTGTTGTACGAGTAAGAGTTGGTCGTGCTAACAAAAAGACAGAAACCATAACAACATAACTTTAGATCAGTACGCCATCCATCAACAAACAGCCACCCAAGTTGTTTTTTGTCAAACATAAGCGTTTTTATGATGTTTGTTAGACTTTAAATATAAATTGTGCACCTGGGAATTAAACCCGTAACAACATAATTTAGAGCAGTATGCCAACCACCTAAGCCATCAACAGACACCCACCTGTTGATGTTTTTGTCAAACTTCACATGTTTTACACTCAACAAAAATATAAATGCAACACTTTTGGTTTTGCTCCCATTTTGTATGAGATGAACTCAAAGATCTAAAACTTTTTCCACATACACAATATCACCATTTCCCTCAAATATTGTTCACAAACCAGTCTAAATCTGTGATAGTGAGCACTTCTCCTTTGCTGAGATAATCCATCCCACCTCACAGGTGTGCCATATCAAGATGCTGATTAGACACCATGATTAGTGCACAGGTGTGCCTTAGACTGCCCACAATAAAAGGCCACTCTGAAAGGTGCTGTTTTATCACACAACACAATGCCACAGATGTCGCAAGATTTGAGGGAGCGTGCAATTGGCATGCTGACAGCAGGAATGTCAACCAGAGCTGTTGCTCATGTGTTGAATGTTCATTTCTCTACCATAAGCCGTCTCCAAAGGCGTTTCAGAGAATTTGGCAGTACATCCAACCAGCCTCACAACCGCAGACCACATGTAACCACACCAGCCCAGGACCTCCACATCCAGCATGTTCACCTCCAAGATCGTCTGAGACCAGCCACTCGGACAGCTGCTGAAACAATCGGTTTGCATAACCAAAGAATTTCTGCACAAACTGTCAGAAACCATCTCAGGGAAGCTCATCTGCATGCTCGTCGTCCTCATCAGGGTCTCGACCTGACTCCAGTTCGTCGTCGTAACCGACTTGAGTGGGCAAATGCTCACATTCGCTGGCGTTTGGCATGTTGGAGAGGTGTTCTCTTCACGGATGAATCCCGGTTCACACTGTCCAGGGCAGATGGCAGACAGCGTGTGTGGCGTCGTGTGGGTGAGCGGTTTTCTGATGTCAAGTTGTGGATCGAGTGGCCCATGGTGACGGTGGGGTTATGGTATGGGCAGGCGTCTGTTATGGACGAAGAACACAGGTGCATTTTATTGATGGCATTTTGAATGCACAGAGATACCGTGACAAGATCCTGAGGCCCATTGTTGTGCCATACATCCAAGAACATCACCTCATGTTGCAGCAGGATAATGCACGGCCCCATGTTGCAAGGATCTGTACACAATTCTTGGAAGCTGAAAATGTCCCAGTTCTTGCATGGCCGGCATACTCACCGGGCATGTCATCCATTGAGCATGTTTGGGATTCTCTGGACCGGCGTATACGACAGTGTGTACCAGTTCCTGCCAATATCCAGCAACTTCGCACAGCCATTGAAGAGGAGTGGACCAACATTCCACAGGCCACAATTGACAACCTGATCAACTCTATGCAAAGGAGATGTGTTGCACTGCATGAGGCAAATGGTGGTCACACCAGATACTGACTGGTATCCCCCCCCCCCCCCCCAATAAAACAAAATTGCACCTTTCAGAGTGGCCTTTTATTGTGGGCAGTCTAAGGCACACCTGTGCACTAATCATGGTGTCTAATCAGCATCTTGGTATGGCACACCTGTGAGGTGGGATGGATTATCTCAGCAAAGGAGAAGTGCTCACTATCACAGATTTAGACTGGTTTATGAACAATATTTCAGGGAAATGGTGATATTGTGTATGTGGAAAAAGTTTTAGATCTTTGAGTTCATCTCATACAAAATGGAAGCAAAACCAAAAGTGTTGCGTTTATATTTTTGTTGAGTGTACTATGTTTGTTAGACTTTAAATATAAATTGTGCTCCTGGGAACTGAACCCAAACAACAAAATGTTAGAACAGTATACCAACCGGCTGAGCCATCAAAAGACACACTCCAAAGCTGTTTTTGCCAAAATTCAGTTTTTACTGTGTCTTTTTACTTTACATATAAGTTCTACTTCTTAGAGTAGAACCTAGAAAGGAGGAAACACAACAGTGTACCATCAGGTGCTGTTTTTGTCAAATTTTTAAATATAAGTCATCTTCTTGGGAATTGAACCCATAACAGCAAATCTCGACAACAACATTCCCACATTCTGAGCAACCCACACACCTGCTCCAACACTACTTTTATCAAACATTTGAGTTTTCCTGGTTGTTAGACTTTAAAAATAAATTGTGCTCCTGGGAACTGAACCCAAACAACAAAATGTCAGAACAGTATACCAACCAGCTGAGCCGTCAACAGACACAGTGAAAGCTGTTTTTGCCAAAATTCAGAGTTTTTACTGTGTTCTTTTCACTTTCCATATAAGTTGTACTTCTTAGAGTAGAACCCAGAAAATATGTTACCTTCTTGGGAATTGAACCCTTAACAGTAACCCTTGACAACAGCATTCCAACATTCTGAGCCACCCACACACCTGTTCCAATGCTTCTTTTATCAAACATTTGAGTTTTCCTGGTTGTTATACTTTAAATATAAATTGTGCACCTGTGAATTGAACCCATAACAACAGAACTTTAGTGCAGCATGCCAACTATCTAAGCCATCAACAGACACCCACCTGTGTTGTTGTCAAATTTCAGATGTTTTACTATGTTTGTTCATTCCCCAGGTACACAATTTTGTATTTAAAGTCTAACAAACACAGTAAAAACTCAAATGTTTGTCAAATATATCTTTTGAGCAAAATTGGTATTGAAGTTCTAACAAACAGTAAAAAATCTGAAGTTTGAAAAAAAAAGGGGGTGGTTCATGGTTGTCTGTTGATGGCTCAGGTTGTTGGCATGTTGCTGTAAAACATTTTTGTTATGGGTTCAATTCCAAGGAGCACAAATTATATTACAAGTCTAATAAACAGTAAAAACTCAAAAGACTGACAAAAACAGTTTTGGTGGTTGTGGGATCAATTCCCAGGTGCACAATTTATATTTAAAGGCTGACAAACATAGTAAAAACTCAAATGTTTGTCAAATATATATCTTTGGAGCCTACTTGTGGGTGGCTGAGGTGGTTGGAGCACTGCTTTCAGGTTTTGCTGTTATGGGTTCAATTTCCAAAAGATTGATTTATATTTAATGTTAAATAACAGTCAAAACTCAAAATACTGACAAAAACCACTTTAGTCTGTGTCTGTAAGTGGCTCAGCTGGAGCACTGTTCAGTAGTGTAAACATATTTGTTTATATTTGATGTTATGGGTTTAATTCTCCAAAGTACAACTTATGTTTAAAATCTAAAAACACAGTAAAAAATTGACAAAAACAGCTTTAGAAGGTACACTGTTCTGAGTTTTAGCAGTGATGGGTTCAACTCCAAGAAGTACAACTTATACTGTAAGTCTCACAAGCACAGTTAAAAACTCTGAAGTTTAACAAAAACACTTTTGGTGGGTGTCTGTTGATGGCTCACATGGTGGGAAGACTGCTCTAAAGTTATGTTGCTATGGGTTCAACTCCAAAGTAAACAATTTGTATTCGTAAGACTCTACATATAAACTGTGTTCCACGGCATTGAACCCATATCATCAATATTTCATATAAGCATTGCAACCATCTGAGCCACCAACAGACACACTAAGGCTGTTTTTGTCAAACTTCAGAGGTTTTACCATGTTTGTTAGACTTTAAATATAAGTTGTACTTGGATTAGAACCCATAACAGCTAAAACTCAGAACAGTTTACCCTCTGAAGCTGTTTATGTAAAATTTTTGAATTTTAAATGCAAGTTGTACTCTTGGGAATTGAACCCATAGCATCAAATGTATTTGTGTTTCTGAGCCACCTACAGACCAGAGGTGGGACGAAGTCACCACCAAGTCATTTTCAAGTCATGAATCGGCAAGTCACAAGTCTCAAGTCAAGTCAGCTTGCAAACAATTGGTGGTCATTATGACTTGAGACTTGACTTGAACTTGACAATGATTTGGTGGTGACTTCGTCCCACCTCTGCTACCGATATGCCAAAGTGGTTTTTAGTCAGTATTTTGAGTTTTGACTGTTTCTTACTCTTTAGAATTGAACCTACAACAATGAAGTTTCAGAACAGTGTTCCAACCTTCTGAGCCTTTTTCAGCTGTTTTTGTCAAATTTCGTACGTCTTACTGTGTTTTAGACTGTAAATATAACTGTATTACTAGGAGTCAAAGGTATAACATCAAAACCTGTGACCGTGTACCTCCTAAAGCTGTTTTTATCAAATGTTTGAGTTTTTATTGCATTTTTATGTAAATGTTAGTTGAATTTAAATTTCCTGGAATTCAAAACAACAAAACCAGAGTGTAGCATTCCAACCCTCTGAGCCATCGTTCCAAAGTTCTTTTGTTTAAACATTTTAGCTTTGGTTGTTTTTGTTGTACTTTAAATGTAATTATTCTCCAGGGAATGAATGTCATAATATTAAGACTGCTAAGTGGTGTAATCTTTGGAGGTGTCTGCAGAGAAATGCTGAACCTGTTTTTGTCCAGCTTCAGAGTACAGCAAATTTTCAGAAAAGTGTTCCAACCTTCTAAGCCACCTACTGACAACTGTCAAAAGTATTTCTGTCAAAGTTTTAAAGTTTCCTTGTGTTTGTTAAACTTTAAATATAGCTGTACTTGCAGGAATCAAACCCATAACACCAAAATCTCTGAAAAGTGGACCCTTCAAAGCTGTTTTTGTTTTTACATATAACTTGAACTGGTTATTGAACCCATAACAGCACAACCTCAGAGCAATGTCACGACATTCTAAATCACCTACAGAAAATCTCTAGAACCTATTTTTGTCAAAATTCATAGTTTTTACTCCGTTTGTTAGACTTTAAGTAATGCTCCTTGGCATCAAACACGCACAGAAAACCTTGGTGTCACATTTTCACCTTTTGAGTCACCTACACTGACTCTCCTGAACTGTTTTTACTTAAAATATAAGTTGTACTTCTGGGAATCAACCCCATAACATCAAAAACTCTAAGCAGTGTCCCAACACTCCTTTCAATGCTCTTTTTGTCAAATTTCAGTTTTTACTGTTGGGCTGCAAAGGTCAGTTGGATGCCTGAGAATCAAACCTATAACAAGCAACAGCATTAACCAGCATCCAAACAGCCCCTGACCCGCAGTGCTGCGCTGGTTTTGGCAAACCTTTAAACATTTTGGGTTTTGAAGAAACTTGTAACTTGCAGATGAGTCTTACAGAAGACTAAACCACAGGGTCTGCAGATGAAAGTACTGAAGCAGCGTTTCACTTTACACCTGCTTGTTGGATTTAAAATTAATTTAGGCTGAGGTTTGAATCCCCTTCAGTCTACTCGACCCACTGTGACAGGGGACTTGACTTAAAAGTTGAATTTGTCTGGGATTAGAACATCAAGCTGCTCTTTGACCTTTTCAGTGTTCTCTTTACTTGTTTGACTGAAAACTCAGTTTGGGTGAGGTTTGAACCCAGAAAAGCAAAACATCAGAGAGCCTGTTTAACAGGATGGACCACAAACCCACTGACAGCTAGAAGTTATTTTGTTAGAGAATTTGATGGGTACTTAAAAGTTGAAGCCACAAAGCACTTCTTTGAGGCTCTGGTGTTGGACCTTTTTGAACATGTAACTGAAAGTCTAATGAACTCTCCTGTGACACAGAAGACTAATTTCTCCACCAAACCTTACAAAAAAAACAAAAACATGACTGAAAAACTATTTACAACTACAGCAATATTGTACCTGCATTAATGGTAAATGTCCACCAGGTGGAAATATTGCTCCATTTCAAGCACCTTAAATAGAGGCTGCTATGGGACATGACGGGGACCAACCTGTTGTCTATATTAGCAGATGTGGATGTAGCAATTGGGATTTTAACCTTGTCCCCTGGACTCCACCTGCGACTGCCCACAGGAACTTTAATTACCCGCCTTTTAGTTTCTGGATCTTTGTTTTTACTCACAGTCATGAAGAAAGAAGGACTCATGAAGTGTGAACTTGGTTTCTTAAGAAAAATTGACTTATATAAAATCTGCACACACAAACATTCCTTCCAAAAAAGATGAAAGGAAAACTTTATAAATTAGACTTTGTGTTCTTAAAACAGCAGAACTGAAGTAGACATTTTTACACACTCATTAAAAAGACTCACAATCAAAGATCACTTTAACATCTGAAGTTAAAATCCTCTCTTTTTTTTTTTTTTTTTTTTTTTAATGCTGTCAGCGTGATGGACGCTCGGCACGGAACTGTTCAGACTGAAATCCTTGCTCCGATATTCCGGTTGAATCCATCCTGAGAGTCTAGAAATACAGAAAATGTCTGATGATAAAAATCTTTACTCAAACTTCTTGTTGGGTGGGAGGGACCCGCTGCCATTTTCCGCTGCTTTCCCATTGGTCAGAGGACTAAGTGGCGCCGCCTCTAGCTGCAGGTACTCACTGACCACTCGCTGGTATGTCGGGTGGCTCGTCAGCACTCGCAGTAGGTTGTCTGTGGAAACACGTCGCATTGAACATCGTCTGGTAGGACACAAGAAGTCAAGCCTCACCACACGGGGGCGCTCACCTTCAATCAGCCGGCCATCTATGGAGGCTGCGGTATAAAGCTCATCCGTGTGGCGCTGAGGAACACCCAACAGCGCCCCAATGAGGTCCGACAGCTCTGCTACAGTCAGACTGCCTCTGCGCTCGCTGTCGAACAGCTGGAAAAACAAAACGCTGCATTCAAACGTAGACATAATAAACTGTGGGTAAGTGCTAACGTGCTAAAATATGACGCTTACGGTGAAGGCGGTGTGAAGGAGCGACTTGACGCTGATGCATTCTGAGAGAGCAGCAACACTAAGGCAAACCTGTCTGAGGTCCACAGTTTGACTCTGAAAATAAAAAACCCCCACCATGCATGAGATAAAAGTCAAAGGTCAAAAACACCATCACCACGACGTAGCCGCGGCTCTCACATCACATGGAAAAGTGCATCAAAAACCTATCGCTATGCAGTGTGCTGCATATTGTCATCATGGTTAGATATGGACAGTGATGATGAAGGACGGGCCCTGCTGCAGGTGAAGACATCATGTGCCCACTATCATATGATCTGGACCGTGTCCTGACGGTTCCCATTTTCCTCGTGTGTCTCTAAAACTTTGCGAACATGAAACTTTTTTTTTTTTTTTTACTTCACTACCTTGGAGTAAAGACCAAAGATCGTGTTGGCTGTCTGCATCTCTGAGAGTCCAAGAACTGCAGCAAGTTCCTCCACTTCAACCTTTGAACTCTGACCTTCTAACTGACACCTGTCAGTCATTTTGTCAAGGGCTGCTGCAACGTCAGACGCTCCCAGACTGAGATACACAAACAGAAGCGAAAGTCAATCGACAAGAACGACCAGGACTCGTGCCAACACGGATTGCTTCTCACCCGTCTCTGTGGAGCAATGTGAGGGTTTCTCTGGCTGGCAGCTCCAGCGGGATGGACAGACCGCCCAGCTTCCTGACAGGAACGTCGCCCTCCATCACATAGTCTGTTGCTGGAATTCCAAGCGCACTACAGTTGGGGGGGGGGGGGTGTTAAAGCGCTAAAACTCTGGTTCACTTTGTAGCTCAACATAACCACATCAGGTGCGACTTACTTGGCCATGACTTTCTGCACATTGTCTGCGTACAGACCGGGGTTGTTCTTCTCTTCGTCTGAAGGCTCGTAAACTGGTAAAAACTGCAGCACAGCAGGATCTGGATGTTACAGTTTGTCTTTTCATGCACTTTGGTGCAAAACACGTGACAGACTGACGGAAAAACCAGAATTACAGTAAAGTGGCACCTTCAGACTCAACAGGTCAACAGGAGTAAGACTTACAAACGACCTCTTTCAACAAAATGTGACTTTTACTTCAGGACGAGGATCTGGTTTACCTCAACGGTCATGTTGGTGTAGAGCTGTGACGTGGTGTGCCAAACAACCTCCAACCTAACGGACGGAGAGCCAACGTTACGGTCAGGTTTTTAACGGGTAACAACAGCAACAAATAAACTTTTTTTTTTTTCCCTTTGTGGACTATACTTAAACCACGTACAGGCTAGTTTTGTGTTTTCACCCTATATACGGTATACCGCTAGCATACATGCTATATTACTGCAAACTGTTTTTCCAACAATGTAACTGGAGGAATGAACTGAAGAACGCAAACCAGTATCACCCATCCTCAAAGACTAGTTTATTGTTCTTTACCGCAGACAGTTAGCTTTAAATGCTAGCTTCAACGGATTTAACATCTCTAAACTTGCACGCTGTAAAAAAAAAAAAAAAAAAAACTCTTCTGATTTAAATCATATATCAGTAGATTTTAATAATGTTCCAGCAGCTGGACTTTGTGTGTGTGTACAACCCCTGGCAAAAATTATGGAATCACCGGCCTCGGAGGATGTTCATTCAATTGTTTAATTTTGTAGAAAAAAAGCAGATCACAGACATGACACAAAACTAAAGTCATTTCAAATGGCAACTTTCTGGCTTTAAGAAACACTATAAGAAATCAAGAAAAAAAAATTGTGGCAGTCAGTAACGGTTACTTTTTAGACCAAGCAGAGGAAAAAAATATGGACTCTCTCAATTCTGAGGAATAAATTATGAAATCACCCTGTAAATTTTCATCCCCAAAACTAACACCTGCATCAAATCAGATCTGCTTGTTAGTCTGCATCTAAAAAGGCGTGATCACACCTTGGAGAGCTGTGGCACCAAGTGGACTGACATGAATCATGGCTCAAACACGAGAGATGTCAATTGAAACAAAGGAGAGGATTATCAAACTCTTAAAAGAGGGTAAATCATCACGCAATGTTGCAAAAGATGTTGGTTGTTCACAGTCAGCTGTGTCTAAACTCTGGACCAAATACAAACAACATGGGAAGGTTGTTAAAGGCAAACATACTGGTAGACCAAGGAAGACATCAAAGCGTCAAGACAGAAAACTTAAAGCAATATGTCTCAAAAATCAAAAATGCACAACAAAACAAATGAGGAACGAATGGGAGGAAACTGGAGTCAACGTCTGTGACTGAACTGTAAGAAACCGCCTAAAGGAAATGGGATTTACATACAGAAAAGCTAAACGAAAGCCATCATTAACCCCTAAACAGAAAAAAACAAGGTTACAATGGGCTAAGGAAAAGCAATCATGGACTGTGGATGACTGGATGAAAGTCATATTCAGTGATGAATCTTGAATCTGCATTGGGCAAGGTGATGATGCCGGAACTTTTGTTTGGTGCCGTTCCAATGAGATTTATAAAGATGACTGCCTGAAGAGAACATGTAAATTTCCACAGTCATTGATGATATGGGGCTGCATGTCAGGTAAAGGCACTGGGGAGATGGCTGTCATTACATCATCAATAAATGCACAAGTTTACGTTGATATTTTGGACACTTGTCTTATCCCATCAATTGAAAGGATGTTTGGGGATGATATCATTTTTCAAGATGATAATGCATCTTGCCATAGAGCAAAACTGTGAAAACATTCCTTGCAAAAAGACACATAGGGTCAATGTCATGGCCTGCAAATAGTCCAGATCTTAATCCAATTGAAAATCTTTGGTGGAAGTTGAAGAAAATGGTCCATGACAAGGCTCCAACCTGCAAAGCTGATCTGGCAACAGCAATCAGAGAAAGTTGGAGCCAGATTGATGAAGAGTACTGTTTGTCACTCATTAAGTCCATGCCTCAGAGACTGCAAGCTGTTATAAAAGCCAGAGGTGGTGCAACAAGATACTAGTGATGTGTTGGAGCGTTCTTTTGTTTTTCATGACTCCATAATTTTTTCCTCAGAATTGAGTGATTCCATATTTTTTCCCTCTGCTTGGTCTAAAAAAGTAACCGTTACTGACCACAATTTTTTTTTCCTGATTTCTTATAGTGTTTCTTAAAGCCAGAAAGTTGCCATTTGAAATGACTTTAGTTTTGTGTCATGTCTGTGATCTGCTTTTTTTCTACAAAATTAAACAACTGAACATCCTCCGAGGCCGGTGATTCCATAATTTTTGCCAGGGGTTGTGTGTGTGTGTATGTATGTGTGTGTGTATATATATATATATATATATATATATATATATATACACAAAATACTAACAAAAGTTGGAACTCACCAGGATGTTCCTTTGTAAGTCCAGCGGACGGTGTCCTGAGAAAGTCATAAAAGCACAGATTAAGTTGTGGACACAATGTAAAGTGTGTGTTTTCCTCCACTTCTCTTTAACAGCGTGTCATTTCACGCTTATACACACACAGCTTTGAATAAACAGTGTGACACAAATGGCGTTTTTATCTCTGACCTTTGGGCACACGAGACCAGAAACGCAAATATGATGAACAGCCAGGCTGTGGGTGGATGGACCGTCTCCTCTTTGTTTAAAGATCGCAACAACATTCAAATGATGCCGTTAATTATTATTTCGGCCTCCAATAACCATCAATCTGCTGCAGCCGCTGGAGTCCTCAACACTCATCATACACAGAGAAACACACCACACCCTCCCAAAGTAACAGAGAGGAAGAAACCACAGTGGGGGGGAGGGACAGCTGGTGCAGTGTTGAGGAGTCATCTGCGACACGGCGGTGCCCAGGTCCAAACCTGAGGCGGCTCATGCAGGAGAACATCTGGATCATGCAAAAACTACAGTGTGGATCACTGAATAATAAATTATGAACTTAGGTGGGGGGGGGGGGTTGCCCATAACTTGGCAGAAAATACGCCACAAGTTTAACGGGAAATTTCTTAATATATTCCATAAAAATAAAGTGAGTGGAACCAACAACCCGTCTGTCCGGGCGGATAAAACACCCGCGAGGTGACGGGGTGACTCTCGGCTGCACGGAGCCCGTGTGCGACTCCGGCTCTCACTAACCATCTCATCACTCTCCAGTGACTCCACTCACCAGCTGGTTGGGGTAGTGCAGCAGAACAGGTTGGACTGGAACTCCGGCGAGGAACACGCCTGAAAGAATGTGAGAGGAGGAAAAAAAAACACGAGATGATGAAGGTGGGAAATCAGTGAGTGAGCAAAACTCCAAGCTGCTACGCCCTGTTCTTCTCAGAACGCTCATTCCAACAGCAGATGGTTCTGACGTGCCAAAACATGTTTTGAGCTGTAACGGAGAACAGGACCTGCTGCTTCGGCTCCTGGTCTGACTCACCATGCTTGAATTTGAGGAGAGCTTTGCCGTTTGTCGTGGTTCCTTCAGGAAATATCAGCATCTAACCACCAGGGTGAGAGAGAGAGAATTCATCAGTCCAGAATTCATAGGCCACTTTGGACACAATTAACCAAGTGATCTTCAGCGTCTGACCTGAGGCCAGTAGCCGTTGGAAGACAACCTCTCCTTGAGCTGCGTCACCGCCTTCTTCCTGGACTCGGGGTCCTGCCTGCTCACCACCAACGACTGGTTGAACTTCAACAGAGCTGAAACACACAAATAAAATAAAATACGTCACCGTCAGTGGGGGCGTGTCCACAGCTAAAAGGGCACATGTACACGGCCACTTAATTAGGTACACCGGTTCAACTGCTCATTATGGGAAGTATCTCATCAGCCAATCATCCTGCAGAAATCCAGCATGATTCAGTATTGCAGACACGGTGAAGAGGATCTGCTGAAGTTCAAGCCGAATGGGGCAGAAACGTGACATAATCTGTGCAACCTGCAGAGAGCGTCACAGAAAGACCAAATGTCTCCCTGGTTTAAGATAACACCAGAGGGTGCAGTCACTCCTTACCACCAGGAAAATAGTCCCTCAATGCACCACACGTGGAGTCTTGAAGCGGGCGCCGCTTCCTGTCACTAAAGAACAAGAAGCTGAGGCTGTGGTGGGCACGGCCTCGCCAACATCACACAGTGGCAAAGTGGAAACACACTGCCAGGTCTGACGGATCTGGATTTCTGCTGCCACTTTCAGATGATTGTGTCAGAACGTGAAAAATACAAATCCTGTCTTGTATTGACAACATCGTCATGTCATCACGTCAGCATGGACCAAAGCCTGCGAGGAACGTCTGGAGCAGAATGAATGCCAAAGGGCAGCAAGGTGTACCTAATGAAGTGGCCAGTGAGTATCCGTTACAAGTTCACAGCACAAAAATACTTCAGAGACAGAGGCCTAAAAATAAATCCTCACTTCATCAGGACTACGTGCTTCAGCACAGAAAATAAAAGACAGAAAACAGGCCGCAGTCTCAAGAGCCAAACATCCAATCGCTGAGCCGTATGTTTTCCTTTGACATACTTTCATTTTCCTCCTCACGCTTCCTGTCAAAAAGCACGACTTTGGGTTGTTTACACAATGGGAGGGTTAAGGCATGTGTTCCGTGCATGACTACAAGTCAACATGGCTCCAATCCAGCAAGAAAAACAACAACAACAACAAACAGTTTTCCAACATGGATCAGACGAATAAATTACTGACACATAATATCATCCAGACACAGGAATTAGAAAAAAACAAAACAAAAAATGTTCCACAACATTAACAGACATAAACAGATGTTTGGTTGCAGCATCACTGAACGCGAACCAAAACCCGCCAGCTGCCGACAGAAGGCGGGCAAACTTGATGCTGTCTGTATCTCAACAACCACAGGATGGATTTTAACCAAATTTTGCAGATCTGTTGCCTTCAACACAAGGATGGGTTGGGCAGATATGGGCCACGAATTTGAGTTTTATGGTAAAAGCAAAAAAAAATTGCACATGATTTGATATATAATAAAAAATGACCATGTCAATCTACTTTTTTCCTTTTTGTAATGTAATTTTACATTTATTTTATTTTTAAAGGTGATAAAACAGCTTGCCATGATATATTTTTTCATTACATATCAAATCAAGTGTGTGCAAAATTTTATTAAAGCTGTTTCATTCCTATAACAGCTTACGTTATTTTTAACCTCTTCACACTTTCCCAACTGTTAATAAGCCACAAAAACACACAAACACGATGGGTCCGAGTGAAAGGAACCGCCGTCCTTCAGGATTCACACCGCGAGGTCTGAGAGAGGATCTTACTGTTTGGTGAACATTTGGTGAGAGTTGTTGTGCATACCCGATGGACCTCGTGACCTCACCTCCAATGACGGGCAGGCTGGCATTCTCCGATCGCGACATCACCATTGCCAGCTGGGTTGGACAGAGAACCAGCATATCCAGAAAGCTGCTGTGAGGGGCCACAACCAGCACGGGGGCCTCTTTTAAGTTCGCCCTGCGTCCTTTCACCTTCACCCACAGGAATCCTGCGAAGAAGAAGACAGCTCGGCTCAGCAGGAGGACGATGGGGTGGAACACCCACTGCCGCCAGCCCGTGATGGGTCGAGAAAGCTCCTCCTCAGACAGGCCGACTACTCGCAGCAGGGCAAAAAACCACATGATGATAAAAGCAAGGATCGCCAGGATGATGCGGATCGGGGTGAGGATGCTGCCGAGGATGATCCCCTAAGAACCAAACACAAAAGAAGAAAAGCTTGTTACCTTCTTGTCAGTTCAACACCATGAAAACAAACTCAAGGTTGGTGACGATCCTCAAAACCAAACATAGGCCCCTCCAGTGTTTCAAAAATCCTCCATATGTTGACCCAGTTTTTTTGCCAAACATCAACCTGATCATCTTTGACCTGAGGAAGTTCAGCAGATAAACATTTTTCTCTTCATCTGAGTGTTTTCAGTCTCAGCATTGTGATATTAGCTGACTCCACATTGTTAAAAGAAGAAGAAGACAAAAAGCGAGTCCGAGCCTGTAGTAAATGTATTTTCCAGCCAAATTTGGCCGGATTCCTTTACAGTGATCATCGGTGGTAACAGTACGCTGGCTGTTCTATGCAAAGGAGAAAGTCAGCAAATAGCTTTTTATTTATCTATTTATTTTTGGGTGAGGTTAATGAAAAAACCTTTAATAATGTACTTTTAAAATAAAGCTGAAACAATTAATGATTAATCAGTTATTAAATTAGTTGACCACCATTTTTGTAACCAGTTAATCATTTTAGGGAAGTGTGGGAGGAGCAGCTTGGTCTGCTGCCACTGTGAGGTGGACCTGGATAAGCTGCAGAAAATTAAATAATGATTAATCCTTTTCTTTTTTTTTAATGTTCCTGTTGTCTGATTTCAGCATATTAAATATGAATATTTTCTGATTTGTTTGCTTCTTTCTAACAGTAAACTGAATATGTTTAGGTTGTGGATAAAACAAGACATTTGAGGATGTCAACTTGGGATTTGAGAAACAACGATCAACAGCTTCTGACATTTTATGAACCAAACAAATAATGGATAAATCCAGAAAATTAACAGATTAAATGATAATAAAAGTAACTGTTAGTCGCACCCCTGTGGAATATGTCAAGATTTTTCAGTTTTTATATCACAGGAAAATACATTTCTTACACATTTTCTTCTATGACCACCTTTTAATTATTATTATTATTACTGTTTCTTTTTTAAAGCAATTTGTATCCTTTATATGTTGTGATTTTTATTATTTATTTATGGGTGGGAGGAGTGTAAAATAAATGCTTTTTATGACAGAATATTTGAATGCAAGGTTGAAACTTTTTGGTGTAGAAATTGCGGCTAAAATTCACTGGTTAAATTTACCAAATGATCATCAGCTAATCAGGAAATAATCAATGGGACTAATCCTGTGTTTCCTGCAGATTCTCCATTTGTCCCTGAACTAATCAGAACAGATCAGCTCAGTCAGATGTGTTCAGCTCATCAAAACAGCTGACTGAATTCAGGGACAAATGGGAAATATTTTGGGTCCTGGGGATCAGGAAACACAGAACTAGTCAAAGAAAAATACTAGCCAGATAAATCAATTTACTGAAACAAACTGCCAAAAAAGTGAAGTTGTTCAGAAATGACCCCCCCCCCCCCCGTCACAGCTACGCCCCTGTAAACGGATATGTTTTGACTTATTAAAACATATTTTAAGTAATTAAAAAGCTTGCGGATCACTGTCCCTGACTGTGTCCTCTCAGCCACAAAACAGTTTAAAATGTGTGTTTCTTGTCGTACCTTGATCCTCTGAGCGCCGCTGAGTTGCAGCTCGTGCACAAACGGGTTTGGAACGTCGCGCGCCGCTGAGTGACGGCCCGCGTTCTCCATGGCAACGGGACAAAACTCACACACAAACCCAACTTTGAAAAATAATAATTTTATATATATAAATTATATATTTTTTATTTTAAATCCTAAAAAAAAAAGTAGAAAATATGTCCTCGTTCTGCCTTCGGAACGGAACCTAAAAACGCGTGAAAAATAAGTATTTCCACTGAAACGGCAAAAAAAAAACAAAACAAAAAAAAACAAACACAAAAAAAAAAAAACCAGCTGACGGCGTTTAAAAGAACCAAAAAACTTAATAGTACGAGTCTTCTACATGGTGAAACATACACTCAAGACAAAAACCACCCACGCGTTTCCTTTTTGTCACCCGCCCGCCCAGTCTGACAAACTAGTCCCTGAAACTGGTCTCCAAGTAGGGGAGACCGGGACCGCGGTTACAGATGTAGCTCTGGCTACATTCTTTTAAAATGCAAAATAAAGTCACAAAGAAAGGGAAAAAATCCTGTATAACAAGTTGATAAATTGTAGTTCTGTACACATGCCAATAATGTAGCTACTAAAAGTTTCAATGAGAATCTATAATGAACAGTTTAGTTTTATTTCTTGCCCTGAAGCATTGAGTACGACATATTTAACAGAAGTTCAAAATGCTTAGTGGTTAACAGGTTTATAGCCTTCAGACAGTTCCAGGATGTCCCAAGGGGACATAACATATGCTGTTAATATACAGTTTTGATTGTTCAACATCCAGTCCATCACAAAGGGTCCATTCTGCTGAAACTCTACTGCACTGCTAGCAGCCCTTCGTGCTAACACACAGAAGGTACTGGGAGACACAATGGATCACAGCTGTTACATTAAAGAAAAAGGGCACAGAGTGAAGCGCCACCTCTGTCTTCATCCATGTCTCAAAAAAAAGCTAGGCATGTACTCTCAAAAATGCAGGGAGTGAATAGGTAAGTCCATCTCCTCCAGGTTGTTTACACTAACTAAAAAACATTCTATTTCTCCAAATTAAAAGCACACATACACACAAACTGAGGACAAACTCATTAAAATCTGGTTCTTTAATGGACTAGATAAATCATAATTTAAAAAGCATCATTGTTTCTGCTTGTGTAGCAGCTGCCACATTTGGTGGATGCTGGAAATTAGAAGCATGTGCGGTTGAGTTTCTGCACAGGACTGTACAAACTATTACCATGTTATTTTCTGCTGTTATGTGTTAAAACTCAAATAGCCACTGAAAGGATTTCAAGTGAATGCAGTCAAAATCAGACACTTCATTTTCAGTCTCTCTCTACGTGTGGTTCTGAAGCAGCGGGGTCACTGTGTGCACTTTAATGTGCACGATGCACATTCTGCTCCTTGTCGATACTGTTTGATCTCTGGCCCAATTCCTTTATCTATAGGTGGTGCTCCTAGTGCACACACCCACAAATAAGCATGTGAAGAAATGGGTGGAAACCAGTGATGACCCAACCAGTTGAGGTTGCACAACCAGAAAAATGAGGAAGAGCTTTTTATATAGCGTAGGTCCCAAAACAAAACTCCTCGTCAGTAGATATTAAACAAATTGCTATTTCAAAAGGGAAACACTGCTAGCTGCTGAGGTGCAAAACAGCAACCCCCCCAAAAAAAACCTTTCAGTAAAAAAAAAAAAAGATATATTTGATATGTTTATGTGTTGACATGCTGTTATCAAAGAGTCAACAATGTGATTCAAAATAAAATTGACTGTAAAAATTGCTCCTTCCCCACTTCAATTCAGTCAAACTGCTTTGGTGCATTTTTTCCACACCCATGTGGAATCACTGTGGGTGGGACTGGTATCAGGGAGTGATAAATGTTGGTTGGCTTCCAGTTTTGCTGTCCCAGGTAATGGCAGCAATGATTGCCTAACTGAGCCAATTTCTCAAACAGGTTCTGGGACTTTTTTGCCGTGCGGACGGTGTCGTTTTTACTGAGGGCAGTTATCAATCGATCGGTCAGTCAATTCTTCCACACCCTCAGGCACCAAAACACAAGAATATGTAAATGTGATCCGACACCACATCGGTTAAATCAATATCTTGGGGAGGGGGTGCTCCAAAAATTGATCACTAACGAACATTTATTCGTTTTATTTAATAAACATTTTCACAGAAAAATCTGTATAAATAATCTTTACTTCAAGATGGTCAATTATAGAAACATCTCAGTGAGCACGAAACAGGCAAGTTGATGAAATTAGACTCCAGCGAAGATCAGGATGGAAAAACGGTAAATTAAAATGTCCATGGAACTAATGATCTTTTGTTTTTTAGAAGCAGGTCAATGACAGAATACAAACCAAATGATTGACACACATTAATGTGGCAGAACTGATGACAATCTAATTTAAGTACACGACACTGTCAAAGAGACGCATCCAAGCACAAGTGTGTAAATCCTGCTCAATAACACACAACACCACACGAGGCCAAAGGGTCATGGCAGGTGTTTGTTTATATTACTATAATTTAAGAAGGACAAAGACACAAAAAGTGTGTTTGCATGCACACTCCTCCTCCTTCTTCTTCACAGCAACATCCCTCCACCCATCATCTCCATCCTCTGTAGAGACAGAAAAAATTTTTTTTTTGGCATCAATTACCCTCCATACACACAGACTACACACAGCTGGAAAACAAACACACACACACACACACACACACACAAAAATGCATGTTGTAAATTTTTTTTTTTTTTTAATGCTTAAATTGAACATGTAGTTTAAAATTGTAGTCATGCTGCTCTTTTTTTTTTCTAACCACATAAAATATTTAAGATCCAATTGCCATCATGTCATAAGAACAGCTTCTCCTGCCATCTACTGGAGTAGACATGTACTGCAGGTAAAAGCACAGCAGCACAAGCTGTCAGATGAATGGTGACAAATCCGTAAGACTGATTTTTACCTGAGGCGGGTCTATGAACGCCAGCCAGTCAGAGGAGTGCGTGGGGAGCAGTCCCATGGACTGACACTTGTAGACGGCCAGCGCTGAGCCCAGAAGGTTCCCAATCAGGTAGACGAGCCCCTGAAGCCACTGCTGACTAGAGCTCTCCAGCAGTTTGAAGGCTGCAGTCACAATGCGACACGTTTTTGTGAAGCTCGTAAGGTTTTTTTTTTTTTTTTTTTTTGTGTGTGTGTGTAAGTGTGACTGAGGCGATGCGAGTACTCACTGGCCGACATGGACATGAGCGCCTGGATGGGCCTCCAGGCCATCATACACACCATCATGATGGGGAAGATGGAGATTGTGTTGCCCGACATGTACATGATAAACAGGTTCATGGGGATTTGCTTCAGTGGCCCCAGGGCCACGTCCCAACAGCGCTGAGGCAAAGACAAAATTACTCCCACTCAAGTTCACAATTAATTGGACTGTGGACATGTTTGTAATTTTGCTTCTGTGCAACAACAGAGTTAAGATGAAAACAAAGTAGGTCACAGTCACAAAATAAATTGCTTTTCTGCTTGCTCACCTTCTCCACCAGGTTCTTGTCTGTCTCTTGGATGCTGGTGTCGGGGACGGGTTTCTCCGAGTAGCCAATAGGGTAGACGACGTCTCCTTGACCCCCCTGCCGGTCACCACGAGTCCTTGAGCACAGACACAGCACAGATTCATTCTGTGCTGGTTTTATGAGATTTGTCTTTATAATATTTGAGGAAGCTAAACATTGTTGGCTGATAGACTGTCTCTATGTAGATGGTTGCTATGGATACCATAGAGTTTGTAGAATTACAACGACATATAGCCGACATAGATTTTAATCTGTGATGAACAGTTTGGTTCTGGTTACCTCGTATTGCCCATACTGAGCTCCAGAGTCCATTTCATCCTCCGGGCTCCGCCACCTCCTCTCGTCACAAGAGCTCCTCCTCCTTGTCCTCCTGGAGACGCCATGGCGACTGACTGTGGCTGCTGGACCTCGGAGAGAAGTGAGCTGAGCAGATTCTTTACTCCCTGTAGTGGACAAATGTATGTGTGCACATTAAAAAAAAAACAAAAAAAAAACATTAAAAACACTAAGGTTCCCTCAGGAAAATCTAAACATATTCTTTGATTTAAAAGTGAATTGCAACATTTAAGTACACAATAATTCTGCTACACCACAGGTTTTTAGCAGGTGTTGGAAGAAGGTGAATTACTGCATTATTATTGTAACCAGTATGACTCCATAATATTTCATGTTTTGCCATATCAACTTATTTTTATTTGTTTTATACATCCATTCCTGCAGAGCCAAAAGGATATTTTCTGGATTTTACCATACCTAAAAATAAACAAATGAAATAAAATAACCTATATACAACCCCTGGCAAAAATTATGGAATCACCGGCCTCGGAGGATGTTCATTCAGTTGTTTAATTTTGTAGAAAAAAAGCAGATCACAGACATGACACAAAACTAAAGTCATTTCAAATGGCAACTTTCTGGCTTTAAGAAACACTATAAGAAATCAAGAAAAAAAGATTGTGGCAGTCAGTAACAGTTACTTTTTTAGACCAAGCAGAGGAAAAAAATATGGAATCACTCAATTCTGAGGAAAGAATTATGGAATCACCCTGTAAATTTTCATCCCCAAAACTAACACCTGCATCATATCAGATCTGCTCGTTAGTCTGCATCTAAAAAGGAGTGAACACACCTTAGAGAGCTGTTGCACCAAGTGGACTGACATGAATCATGGCTCCAACACGAGAGATGTCAATTGAAACAAAGGAGAGGATTATCAAACTCTTAAAAGAGAGTAAATCATCACGCAATGTTGCAAAAGATGTTGGTTGTTCACAGTCAGCTGTGTCTAAACTCTGGACCAAATACAAAAACATGGGAAGGTTGTTAAAGGCAAACATACTGGTAGACCAAGGAAGACATCAAAGCATCAAGACAGAAAACTTAAAGCAATATGTCTCAAAAATCGAAAAATGTACAACAAAACAAATGAGGAACGAATGGGAGGAAACTGGAGTCAACGTCTGTGACTGAATTGTAAGAAACCGCCTAAAGGAAATGGGATTTACATACAGAAAAGCTAAACGAAAGCCATCATTAACACCTAAACAGAAAAAAACAAGGTTACAATGGGCTAAGGAAAAGCAATTGTGGACTGTGGATGACTGGATGAAAGTCATATTCAGTGAGGACTCTCGAATCTGCATTGGGCAAGGTGATGATGCTGGAACTTTTGTTTGGTGCCGTTCCAATGAGATTTATAAAGATGACTGCCTGAAGAGAACATGTAAATTTCCACAGTCATTGATGATATGGGGCTGCATGTCAGGTAAAGGCACTGGGGAGATGGCTGTCATTACATCATCAATAAATGCACAAGTTTACGTTGATATTTTGGACAATTGAAAGGATGTTTGGGGATGATGAAATCATTTTTCAAGATGATAATGCATCTTGCCATAGAGCAAAAACTGCAAAAACATTCCTTGCAAAAAGACACATAGGGTCAATGTCAATGAGCAGATCTGATTTGAGGCAGGTGTTAATTTGGGGGATGAAAATTTACAGGGTGATTCCATAATTTTTTCCTCAGAATTGAGTGATTCCATATTTTTTTTTTTCCTCTGCTTGGTCTAAAAAAGTAACCCTTACTGACTGCCACAATCTTTTTTTCTTGATTTCTTACAGTGTTTCTTAAAGCCAGAAAGTTGCCATTTGAAATGACTTTAGTTTTGTGTCATGTCTGTGATCTGCTTTTTTTCTACAAAATTAAACAACTGAATGAACATCCTCTGAGGCCGGTGATTCCATAATTTTTGCCAGGGGTTGTAATATTATGCTCATGTGTTGCATATCAAAATGTTCAGGACAACCTCTGCTTTCTGAATGTGAGCCATATATTCTTCTTGAACACTGTGCAAAGACATGATCTATGAATATAAATATAAGTACACCAGGATGTATGAGAGCATTATTAGGGCTGTATAAACCCCCTGTGATTGGACTAGTTGGGCTGTTCCGCCTACCCTCTAGGTTATGGTAAATGGTGTATTCCACTTTGCCTGCCTTGTTGAACCTGTAAATTGATTGATAGGTTTGTTGCTCTGAACGTGTGCCGTGTGTGCGTGAATATTAACATGAGTATCCTGTATATTGTTGTCATTACATGTGCTATGTTTAATACTGCACTGCATAATGTAGTTGTTAAGTTTGCGCGGTGTTAGTTTGGTTATGGTGTTTATTTGGCCGTGGGGCATTTGACCATAATGGCGGCGCCCATACAGTCTTCAACCAGAATAAGGATCCCTCAGTAAAGATGTCTACATTCTTTGTTAGTAGGGTAGTACATTTTTTTGTCCAGAAGAGGGCGGTATTCTACCACTTATGAGTGGCCTGAATTTGAGTGTGTTTTTCATGCTGGCTTGACATGTAGACTTAGATTGTATTATGATTATTCATTCAATTGCAATTGTTTTTCCTTTTGTTGTTTTACAGAAACCACACACACAAACACTTGTTACTTGCATGTCCTAATAAAGTCCTGGAACCCAAAGGCTGTGGATAAGACTTCATTTCAAGTCTCCAGTACCTTCTGACAGAGGATAGGAATATCCAGCTGTAACTAGCCAGTCAATACACACGCACAACGTTCGCAACAAGGGCACTAAGGCATTTGTCCACTCAGGAAATGATCAGTTCACAGAAACTCTCCAACGACTGGTCATGAATTATTATTACAGTACTACAGTGAAACCACAACTTTATTTTTGGTAACAGCTTTCTGTACAAAACTGTGTCAAAGGTCTCCTGGCTGGAACGTCCACAATTCTAAAACCATCTGTGACCTTGAACAGCTGGAACACATTAAAGTCAAGTCTGGCAAATTGCACCACATCATCGACACCGCCTTGAGTCCTGGATGGCAACCACCAAGATGACAACCGGTCTATTTCCTCGTCTCTAAAATAACCATCTGGGAATCCCGTTGGAACATATTAGAACGTGTTAAAGAACTGCACACATTTTCAAATGAACCTACATCACCAGCAATGTCTAAAAATAAACGTTATCTGAAAAACACACTCAATAAATATTATGCCCAATAATAATAAACATTTTTAGGCGACTCAGGCGGAGAGTCTGAAACAAGTCAATTTTGCTTACAATGATGAACTTCCGAATTCACAAGCTTGTGGGATTCTGAGTACTGCAAAATTTAAACCAAACTATGTGAAACTATAAAACAAACGTGACGTAACATTAAAAATGTGTGAAATAACGTTTATCGTACTTTGACGAACGCTACATCTTGCGGAACAAGTGGATTAAAAACGATATAATCTTACCTCACAGAAAACTCTAAAAACTCCAACAAAGCTGTTTATTTGAAAAACAGCCTTTCAGCCCAGAAAGTGTCCACAAGTAGTCGTAGGGATCACAATGATGACGTAACCGCCGCTTCTTCTTCGTGCATTCTTGTAGCTGAGCTAGCTCACTGCTGCCTCCTGTTGGTCTACTTGCCTGTCTGCACCAAATTTTGTAGACTGACGCTTTTTTTTTTTTCACAAAAAACAAAAACAAAACAAAACAAATCTTACAGTGGTTGGAATAGATTCAGTGTGGAAGAAAACACTTCACACGTATGTTGCACTGAAGTAATCAAAGTCTTAGACGTCACTTGTTTTGGTGAATAAGTTAAATATGGTTTTATTTCACATGCCTGTTGAACATAAGGAAAATAAAAACAGAATCAAAAAGCAAACAATGATATAGACACAAACAAACTAAATCACGTTTATTTCCAGTTGATTTGTGTATTTTTAATTCCCCTGTTCTATTGCTTCTCGGTCTACAGCAGCCTTAAAATAAAAACCCTACACATGATAAGGTGTCTATCATCACAGTTTTGACACTATTCTGTGTGAACTATCTTCAGGATGTGAGCAGCAGCACTAAGGCACGTTACGCCGTAAACTCAAGTATAAAGTACAGTAGTGACACCTGACAGCTAAAGTTCACAACTCAGAGCAGAACCCTGTCAGCTTGTAGTTATGTAAATCATCTCCAAACACTTCCTGCTGAAGATTTGGGTCCAATAATATGACATATTTGACAAAGAATCCAGAGATAAAACATCAAATGATACTTTAGCTCAACCCTGGATGTCTGCAGGCTTTTTTTTTGTGACCATTACTTCTTAAAGAAGTCTTCAACATCAGGCTCTGAAACGTCAGCTGATTAGGCACAGTGGAGAATGTGTAGATCATTTCGTCCTGGAGACGATGCCTCCTAACTTTGGCGCTGATTGTCTGGAAACAGTGACACGTCCTCGGATTGGACTCAGTATCTCATTTGATCATTTTCTTTAACTTATTTTAGTAATTCTACAGTTTGCTTTATGACATCACATAGATCACACACAGATCAAAGTCAGTATTGTGACTGCTGACGTACTGGCTCTAATTTCTTTTTCGTTTTTTTTGGGGGGGGGGGGGCAAAAGCGCCACCTGTCACATGACAGCTCCAGCAGACTGTGGTCCTGATAACATGTTGGATGGGTGACTGCTTGGACTCAGGGCCGTGCGCAGGTTCTGGGTCCATGAAGTCTGCTATTTGTAGAGGCTGAGCTCAGGACTGTGGTACAGACACATGTAAGAGTCACAAAGCAGACGGCGGGTGATCTCCTTTAAGGAGGCGGGGTCCACTCGGCCAAGTTCCTCCTCTGACAGGCTGAGGTAGCGTCCCACCTCAGGACACGCCTTCACCTGTGGAATGTTGAAGCCGTTCTCGCCACCTGGATGAAGGCACAGACAAATTCCAGCTCATTACAGTCTGTGTTCATGACAATTGACCTGAAAAAGGCTGATGGTGCAAATCCAATTAATTAGAAACATTTTACAACGTAAAAACCCGCCGGAGCCCTGAGAGATGTTAATGTGCACTCTGTGGGTTGGTAAGGTTAGACGTTACTTATGCATTGCGCCACTATGTAAATAAATTAAATCATTTCCTACCACTTCTTAATCTTTATTTTACCTTGTCTTTTATTTGTTTTATTGCCTGTTGTAAATTTATTGTTATTCTTCATTCACTGACTTACGATTGGGGGTAAATTGGTGCCCATTTTTTAAATTATGTACAGCACTTTGGTCGACTGCTGTCATTTTAAACGTGCTTTAGAAATAAAAGTTGAGTTGAGTCTGTGGGACGTCCCAACAGGATGAGTGTCTACAAAGTGAATTTTGATGTCACGTCCCTTCCCTCACCTTCCCGGTCGGCCATGCTGTCAAAAAACAGCCAGTCGGACGGGCTGCTCCCATGTTTGACGAAGCTCACATAGTGACTTGTCTCGATGCATGTCACAGCGAAGAGGGACATCCGCTGGCGGGTACAGTGCAAAGGACCAGACCACGTTCCCTCAGGAACAGCCATCTTTACCGGACTATGTGAAGCTCGATTCCTGTGAGAGTGAACCTGAAGGCGAGGACAAACACAAGACACAGAGAAGAAAAACAACTGTTTCTCAATCGTCATGTTACATGAAGGAACTTTTAAAGTTTAATCCTGTAGATAGAGTTTTGAGGCAGATTCTGAATCTTTGAAGTTTTTTTTAATATATATATATATAAAATATCTTTATGACATCACAAGGGTTGATACATGTTGCCCATTCGTCTGTCATTTTGTATAAATAAACCACAATATTACCCCGGTGGATATGTTTGTTCTCCAAATGCATCTTTTAGTGGTGTTGGATAATTATTATCAACAACAGACAAATTTTGACTTTACTTTTTTTCAGCTTTTCATCTACTTTAAAGATAGCAATATTTTAATCTGCTGCCCACTTTTAAAGTGCTTTCAAATCTTTTCAAACTGAAAAAATTACTTAGCTGCTGATTTACTGACTAAATTAATCTACAAGCTGATTTCAAATAGTTTTAAAATTCTTTTAATACTCGTTTAAAATAGTTGTATGAACATAAACAATTTGAAAAAGTCTTGGGGGTGCCTGAGAAAAACAAAAGACTTTGCTTTTAATTTTTACATTCAGATTAATAATAATAATAATAAAAAAAAGCAGCAACTTTTCCCATGTAATATCCCAGAGACGTGTCTGCCACCTGCTGGATCATTAGTGAATGCAGGATTGATGATTAATTAGGAGCAGGTGCAGTTATCAGCAAGAATGACAGTGTTCCTGCGTGGAAATGTACTAAATCAGAGAAGTACACTTACATTTTCCAATTGTTTAAGAGTAGTTCCCATCAAAAAACGGAAACAACATGACCACAAATCCACACAACCCAACGTAATTAATTAATTAATGTATGTTACAATCAACCTGAGGATCCAAGCATTAAAAGGTTACCTGAGTACTGCAGGTCTGACAGTACTGCTTAAGACGACCAGGCGTGATGTCCATATCTTCATAACACTGGAGACACTCCCACTCGGCTACGCCCTGACAGATACTGCACTGCCTCAGAGCTACAAGGACACAGAGGAGATAAAAAAAATAAATAAATAAATAAATAAATCCTGCCATCAACAAACATGATGGAAAACCAAAACAAACAAACTGCCGCAGAGACCAGAAGTAAAACAAAAAACAAACAAAAAAAAACTGGTGAGTGTGGAACTCTTACTGTCATCCAGCAGGTCTGTGATGTCCAGACTGAGCGTGGGCACAATGGCATCAAACATTTTGAAGTCCTTCCCAAAGCGGGGCATAAGCAGCAAGAGGCAGGAGGGAGCCTGCCGGACCGACCAGTAAAATTTTACTAACTTTTCTGAATGGTGTCAAAATGAAATGATGCAATACAACAATCAGGCAGCGTGCACAGTGAGGCGGAAAATCAGATCACAAAATCAAACTGACTTTCAAGGCACCCATTCTACCCATCAACACCAGGGGGCAGTGCAGGCATAACCTCAGATTGACTAGCCTGTTGTTCAGGATGTTTATATTCTGCAGTTTCAAAAATCATCTGACCATCAATTTAAAAAAAATTCTCAGGAACATTTTTACCTCCACAAACTTCAGCCCAGCATGTAGGAAGGACGACTCCAGCAAGCCCTGGACACTGGCGACTCTCATCTGCCCGGATAACGGCGAGGACAGCGGGATGGGGGATTCAAGTGGGGAGGGGGGTGAGGAGGGAGATGGAGGGAGAGAAGGTGGGAACAGCTGGTAGAGGTGACACTTCTGAGGCTGCTGAGTCATCGACCTGGAAGAGAAGTATGAAATAACGGGTAACCGACCACTGATACAAATCAGCTCATATCATAACTAAATATCCAATCAGTGCAGAAACAAAAGTGGGTGTGACTACCTGATCTGGAGGAGCGGCTCAACTCGGAGAAGCTGGAAAAGCTTGTTGAGGAACTCTTCTGGGTCTGACAAAACCAAACAGTAGCAGTGTGACGGCATTCCTCAGTGTCATCACCCCCACCCCCCACAAAAACGTGCTCAACATCAGTCAGCACCCCCCCCCCCCCCCAAAAAAAAAAAAAAAAAAAAAAAAAAAAACAAACATAAAAACCCCACACTACATCTCATACCTTTCTCCTGGTTGGTGAAGCCTGCGTCAGTGTTCTCGGCTTCCAGCAGCCGCCTCAAACCCATCGTCTTACTCGCACAAACGTAACCAAACCTTGAAGAGAAAAACAAACCATTACATGCAGTGAACAAAGTAAAAAAAAAAAAAAAAAAAAAAAAACATTTAAAAACATCCACAAAAATTGTGCTTAAAACAGCATTTCTGGAGTAAAATTTTTAAAATTTACTTTGAATACATTTTGCAAGGATCCATGTATTAGCACTAATTTTTGCAAAGACTAACTATTTTCTGGAGAAGTCTGCAGAGATGTTTTGCTTTGCACAGAGGTGCAACATTAATAATTGTCTTTTCACACAAATACATCTGAAGGATTAATTCCATGCTGTCAAAAATACTTCAGATGTCACAGAATTTAAATGTATAAATCCTGCTTCATGACATGATTTCTATAACGTGCAAGAAGCTTTAAGACTGCATCACACAAACATTACCTTCAAAAAATTGTTAGGTTATTATTTGGGTTTCGATCAGGAAAGATATCCACGCCCAAACATTCCACAAGGCAGTCACGCTAACTCGCTTGACCCTCTTCCGTCATGCATTTATTCTCTGACATTAGCGAACCACATGGATTAAATTTTTCAATTCACCAGTCTCAACTTTGGCTTTCTTTAAAAACAATCCAAAACTAGAAATTAAAACGCCCAAGGTCACATTCTTCATCTTCTAGGACATTATCCATCTGGTCAACAAACTTCATCAACAACCTCCCACAACTTCTTGAGCTACATGTTGCTATGTGCTACATGCTCTTCTGGATCTCAGTTCCAGAATATATTCCGGATCACCGCCAACATGGAGTCATTTGTATACTGCAGTATTATCTGTCTGTCACAAAATTTCACTGAAATACACTTATTAATTTTTGAGTTATCGTGCAAACAGTTAGACGAGCTAACGAGTTAGTTCATTTGGTTAGCAAGCTGATACCCCGGAGTTAGTTGTAGCGTGCCTCAAAATTTTGTGTGCCAAACTCAAGTTATACAATCTCTGAGTCAATAAATGAATAAATAAATAAAAGTTCATGCTTACTGACCCTGTGGCTTTTATCAATATGCAAATTAGGTCACTTACTTGCCGGGACTACCCATGTCGCACATTATCCTATAACACTAATGGCAACGGTTTACATGAAACTCTGAACTCTAGTCTAGAAACAGATGTGCAGTTATACTATGATGTTTTGAAACTACCATCTTGAAGCACTAAAGATGATCTAATTTTCATAACAGGTTAAGTCCACGTGACAGCAAAGTCATCACAGTAAGAGAAGCTGAGTGAAACCTGCGCAGTGGGTTGACGATCTCGCAGCGGAGCAGGTCCTGAGCGTGACTGGCCTGATGGTCATTCTGAGGGTCCGAGGGCCAGAACAAAACCCAGTCTGCTGAGCTGCAGCAGGAGAACAGACTGAAAGAGATAAAAAGAACTGCATTTGTCACACCATGAAAACCAAAAACTCCACAAACATCATTCCATATTTTGGTTAAAACTAAAAAAATTTTTTCTACCTAGTCAAAATAAGCCACTTTAGTCATAATGTACAATTTGTTTTCCTCTACAGATACACCGGTTGAATGTGCCTTTAAACCAGATGTTAGATTTGAAGCGTGACGCATCCAGAAAGTATTCACAGCGCTTCACGTTTTCCACATTTTCTTATGTTACAGCCTTATTCCAACATGAAAACCTGAATACTTATGGACATGTGACTTCTTTGTTTTTTGTTTTTAATAAATTTGCTAAAATTAAAAAAAATAAAAATATTCCCATTTTGTCATTATGGGGTGTTGTGAGCAGATTTTTTTTTGGGGGGGGGGGGTATTCCATTTTGAAATAAGATTGTAACATCACAAAATGTGGAAAAGTGAAGTGCTGATTTAACCTGAAGTAAAACAGGCTAAATTGGAGAGAGACTGTTTTTAAACAGCCTACAATCAACCTGTGGACATTTGCAGAATTTCTTAAAAAAAATAAGCAACTTGAAGACATTTTCTATGTTTCCAAGAAATCAGGCATTGCTTAACCTTTTAGACGCTCAAGAACTAATCAATTAGGACTGTTTCCCATTGCTAATTTTTGGTCCCAATTCCAAGATATATTAAAATACCAGGCAAAAATTCCCATCTCTTACTATTATAGAGGGTCAGGCATCATAAATCATCAGCAGGAAGCCGTCAGTAGTCTTACAATTGTAAGCTTGTGGAAAAACAAATAATTGCTGGCTGCATTTTTCACAACCTTAGAACACTTTGAAATCAGATCTACAGATTTAGCATCCACACATCAAACCCGTTTCCTCAGTTTATTTTCTTCTGATCGTAATTTAACATTTTGTTCTGACAGTTCTGTGTCAGGCACAAACACAGCTGCTGGGTTACCTGAACAGTGTAGCGTCCAGGTAGCAGGAGTTGAGGTGACCTTGGATGCCTCTCTTATAGCCGTGGTAGAGCTCTATGGCCTCGGTGCCCTCCAGAGGAGGCGTTGGCTCGTCCACTCGCTCACTGCCCCAATCTGCAAACGCTGACGGTCACAGGAACACACGCTTTGTGTTTTCTGGATAAACACGTTGTGCACATGACCTCACAGATGCTGCGTCCACATTTCCCCAACACCCACCTATTGAGTTGCAGCGTTCTACTTGATTGACAGGCGTCTCCGGCGCAGGGAACCTGGAGTCCCGCCTGCACTTGCGAAGCTTGACAAACAGCCCCTTGTTGGCGGAGCAGCGGAAGTGCCGCTCGCCGAGGTAACTGCCATCTGTTCCAGCAGACACCTCCTGGTCCTGACACGCACAGCAGCTTCGTGTCAATAATTAATCAATCATTCTGTGCATTTTGATTTGTCTTTGTGCATTAAAAAAAAAACTACCAGTTCAATTCCTGCCACAGGCTCTGAAACCCCGTCCAGCTGTCCGATCCAGCGAATCACCCCGTAAAGGGGCGGGTCATTCACTTCCACCATGGATCCCACCTCCAGCTCACTCTCCAGTATCACCTCCTCATTCTGCTCCACAGCCTCACTGATGCCTGGCGACCTCTCGGGCGAAGGGCGGTCGTGTGTGCCGTTGGCGTGCTGCAAATAGTCTGTGGCAGGCGGCAGTGAGGGGCTCAGGGGTTTGGGAGGCGGGAGAGGAGGAGGTTTGTGGTTGGGCTTTGGCGGAGGCAGCGGGGGGGCTTTAAGCGCATGCTTGGCAGTGAGCAGCTGAGGCGGGAGCAGAGCAACTTTGAGTCTGGGGGCGGGTGGTGAAGAAGGGCTTGATTTAGTGACAGGATGAAGTGTGGGCTTCAGGATGGATTTGAAAACGCGGTGATGAGATTTCGGTTCTAAAGGCGCAGAAATGGAAAAATGAACAAAGAATTCTCTGCCGTGCTAAAACAATGAACTGCCTGAGAGGAGCAGGAACACATCACTCAGACTTCAAGCTGTTCTTTGACTTATGACAAGTTTACAGCACTTATTAATCAGCAGCGTGTCAACGCTTTTAGAAAACAACCATTATCAATGTGGATTATTTTTAATCAACTCAGCTGTCGACTTTGAAGTGAAACAAAAAAGCAGCAGCTGATTCAGAGATGCTGATGGATAAACACGTCAAGAGGAGACATGATGCACCTCCGCTAAAAATACATAAATAAATAAATATTGGCATTCTGCAAAACTGCCATTTTTGAATCAGCCTCAGACTTTAATCAACTACAGAATTCTCTGATACAAAGACAATCTCTCAAAAGAAAAAAACAAAACAAATCTACTCTTTTTTTTTCATGACTGCAATTTTAAGATTTTCTGGGTTTGGATTCTTGGTAAAATAAAGCTGGTAATGTTTAGCTGTTTTTGGCAATTTACTAAAATTGTTACACAAATTTTACACAACAAATGCTGAATTGATAATTATTTACAAAAAACAATAACAACAATCTATATTAATGAAGAATTAAAATCTCCACTTCTAGCCATATATCTTCAGTTAACAACTTCTTTTTCCAAATTCTCAAATTAGATTCTTAGAATTTTCCAGATAAATCTAAGAGGACTAGAGGCTGTTGTTAGTTCAAGGATAATAAGCGATATTTTAAAATGTTATCATGGAGCACAATGCTGTATTTCTGGTCAAAATGTTAACTTTTAGGGAAGTATTTTCCCAAATCTTTGGAGAAGTTCTTTTTTAAAACAGCTGCTAAATATAAAAACAACATAAACTTAGTGTTGGGGACAAAGACGATGAAAAAATGAGAACTTGACTCTCATCTCTGACCATAACAGGGTTTAAGTGTCAACCAACGGCAAGAACACGGTTCGGACTCGTTGGACCCACCTGGAGACACGGTGCTGGCCGGCAGCAGTTGTCCGTACTGAGCAGAAGGAATGGTGCACAACTTTTCTCCCCTATAGACACCGTCCCAATTCCCAAGAGGAGCGTCCTGTCACACAGAACACAAAGTCAAATTTGCAAAAACAGCATAAACTGAGCAACATTAACCTCGTGCACGATGATGTTACAAATCAACATTTATAGCACAGCCTTAATTTTATTGTTATTTTGCACAAATTATTTATAGTTTAGAAAAATACTTGATCTGACTATTGTGCACTGCTGTGAGAGTTTTACTATGTAACAAAGAATTCAGGAAGAGGCAGACTTCCTAAAACAGACCTCATGTTGAACCTGAGAACTGTGCACGGCACCATAATAACTTGTTGAGGAAGTTTTCAGGAGAACTATTCAGTCCTCTTTCAGTTATCTAAACTGATTTCCTTGAAGCGATAAACTGTTTTATTAGTTTGTAGTTAATACAGTTTTTTTTTTTCCTCAGAATCGCCTTTATTGTCATTGTAATTTGCAATGCAACAACATTTGTGGAGCACTGACCAGCAGAACGCCGACGTACACCCCTGACGAGGCTCGGCCCGGCAGCAGACCGCAGAACCGAACTTCCCCGCCTTGAACAGAATCCTCCAGAGGGAAACACACCCGCTGGCCAACATGGAAGGGAGGGAGCGAAGCAGGACCGCGAACCTCGTTCTCGGCTGGGACGGAGTCTGTGGTTCGAGGCAGAACGGCGACACCTTGCGTGTGAGCGTGGCCGATGTGTAGATGGTGACGAACACTAGTGTGAGGACGCTGATGATGCAAGTGGTTGTCGCTGCTTTGGTGGTGCCCATTGCTGGGGTGAACGCTACTGCGAGGATTGTCTCGTTCCCGATCGCGGGATCGCTCCTGCCCTTCGGTGATATTGCTGCGGGACCAGCGACGGACCCTGATATGAGTTATAGGGAGAAAGAGGGCGGAGGCTTCGGGGCAGATGAAGAACTGGTGGCCCTTATAGGAACCGTTAGTCAGGCCTTTACCAACGGCTGAACCCTGGACGAGAAAGGGGGAGGCACACACACAAAACATATGTAATTTAACTGTCTGACCAATCACAGGTCTCTTTCAAGTATCGGTCTCAGCTCCCCAGGATTACAGCTATTTGAATGTTTCATAGCTGTTCAGTCTGAATATTGTTGGTTTGAAACCACTGATCAAAGAGGACTTACTGACCAGGACTCCAAACAATGCAGGAAATTAAATCTGTTACACACTTTGAGGGAATCCAGATTGTGAAAAAGTTTTATTCAGAGCTTCAGTGGGGTATTACCATTAGTTGTGCTCCAAAGAACACAGCGCTGCTCCCTTTACTCAGCGGCCCGACGTATCGCAGCTCTGCCTCTGCCAGCTCGTCCTGTTGACCCATTTGGACCCACAATGGAGTTCCTACAGGCAAAGAAGCCAACTGCTGCAGCTTCCCAACATTAACTTAAAAAAGAAAAAAAAAAAAATTACTGAAGGTTTGTCATTCAATGGAAACCTCCAAAAGGAAGTAAAGCTGACTGATGCTTCGCCAATACCTCAAACACAAGAAAAAAACAAAAACAAAAAAAAAAAAAAAACACTTTTAAAGTTATTCTGGCATTACTGAGAAGTTTCAGACGGGCCTCTGGATCAGGTACAGGCTCCAAAAAGCCAGGGAGGTCAGCTGGAATTTCAAGCAGGAACCTCTTCTCTATTTTGACCACATTACCGGTGTCCAACACCTGGAAATAAAGAAAAATGTAAGGAACAGAGAAAATGAGAGGTAAAAATAAAAGGAGATAAATCACACATAAAAGCAACTGACACACGGTAAAGTGCTCCAAAAAACATTATAACTGGTCTATTTTTGGATGCATATGCCCACCTTATATAGATACTTTTTCTGGGCACTCACTCACTTACTGACGGTTACCACTGTTGTTGTTCTTGTTAATTCTTGGTAAATTTACTGTTCTCACAACAATGTAATTTTGTCCTTTAACAAAAAGTATAAACTATTACCAACCCTCCTCCTCACCAAAATTGTTTCAAAACATTCTGCAGCAAGTCTATTCAAAATTAACTCTTTAGAGCATTTCAAAATTATAATGTCAACAACAGCTTTAAAAACAGCAACTGACCTTTTGTGGGAGTTCTACACACAATACAATTTCTGATGAATCATGGTTTTAAAGTTTCTAAATTCCCCAGGGGTGCAACTTAGGTCACATGACTGCATGAAAGCATGCCAGTTTTCTGCACTGACGTAACATTAACGTTGGCATCAAAAGCAAATTGAATCAGAATTTTTTTTTTTTTTTTTCCCCAGTCAGGTTAGATTTGGGTGTGTGTTTCCTTTTCTAGTAGTACGGTTCATTCTTGCATTCAAGTGATCTGTATCTAATCAAATCACAAGAAAAGGCACAAATCAGGTCTGAATCTGCGCTGGGGCGAAGCAAGTGGTCCAAATCAGGCCACGTTCACATTAACACCAAAAGTGTTAAGATTCAGGACACTTCAGCTCTTAATGTGAATGTAACTCCTTCACATCTTGATAAAACCCACCAAGAGAAAAAAAAGTGCTGTTTTTAATAATATGAGCAAAGCGTCGTACAGCGGCGTGAAGCTCACTCATGGTACAGGGCGTCCTAAACAGGAAGTGCCAATTTTCAAATCCACAGTAAAACAGGAAATGTTCAAATGTCAAACATTTCCTGGATTGACAGACGAGATCCCAAGGAATCTCATGGGAACACAGCGGCAAGCTCACATTCAAACAGGAAGTGCTAATTTATCAGTCACAGTGAAAAAGGAAATGTTCAAATGTCAAACACTTCCTGGCATGGGTGGAGCTAGAGCAGAGGCCGGGGTTTTACTGGACTCTCCTGAAATCTGACTGGACACAGATGATTGACATGTCATGACACCACACGTCTGGTTGAAAGACCTGCATTTTCAAAGTAGTGAGTCACACTGACTGCTAGGTTCCTCCTGTCCAGTAGTTGGTGCTGTGTACCACAAAAGTTCTAATCCACCTTAGTAGAAGAAGATAAATGTTTGCTCCAGATTTGAACTGAACACGTCGTTTGAACTATGGACTTCTATTGACACCAAACTTATATTGGTGAGTAAACGACCGTATTTTATGTCAGAAATGAGGTCCAGGTTGTTAAAATCAGCATTTCTCCTTTAATATGGGTGGCTTATTGTTGTTGGCTTATTAGTGCAGCAGATAACTAAAACAATCCTTCAAATGGTGATACAAGTATCAAATTCAGCAAAATACAACTGGAGCTAAATTAATGGAGCAACTTTAACTTTTGACCCCTGTACAAACTGAAACTGACCTTTGTCACCAATGCTACTTTTACCTCATAACTCCATAACATTCAGTCACAGACTGTCCAAGCTATACCTTTTTTAGAATCTTTATGATCAGGCAAATAATGTGTTGTAGTTTTCTATATGATTGGAGCATCTTTTAATTTAGACCAGGGGTAGGCAACTTGTTGCAGAAATGGCCAAGAGGGTGCAGGTTTTCTTTGCAGCCACTGACTCCACCAGGTGATTTCACTGATTAATATCACTTTGAGCAGATGGAATCAGTTAATCAGTGAAATCACCTGGTGGGGTCAGTGGCTGCAAAGAAAACCTGCACCGTCTTGGCCATTTCTGGAACAAGTTGCCCACCTCTGATTTACACCCCTGTGTAATTCTTCAGTTGACCCCTACCTGGCTGCCTATTGAAAATTCAAGTGACCAATCAGTTTTTTTAAAGAGTTCATGTCTATGGATTATGTGTGCCAAATGTGATGCAGGATTCCACTCTAAATATTCTCTTATCTGCTGCACTATATATGAGATGTAAGATGCTGCTCCTCAGTGTTTCTCAATTGCCCTCAAAAGTATTGGAACACTTGGTATTTCACACACTTTAATTTGTTTATTCCATTTCAAATAGTGTTTTTTTTCTAAAATTATCTTTCTTAACTCAAACTGAAAGCAAATCTCTACAACTTGATAAAATTAATTAAAAATATAAAATCCAGCTTCCTGATGAAGTGGTGTAGAGGAAGATTTTCTTAAAAAGAAGACCTGAAAGTTCAGCTACAATTTGACAGAAAGTAACTATTTGACTGAAAGTAACATTTGAGATGAAAGCCTGGATTTGATGTTTTGGTGAAAGAAATTTTTGTATTTCTTCATAATTGATGTAAATAAAGTCCAAGACATATTCAGTGACTTGGAAATGTCCATGTTTCCATCCCCTGACTTGTCTAAATAAAACTGGCAATAAAACTGATTATTATTTACAGGTTTTATCAAGTTTTAGAGATCTGTTTTCAGTTTGAGTAAGATAATTTTAGAAATTGTAATTATTTATTTATTTATTTGTATTTCTTGTATTTAAAATGACATAAACAAATTAAAATGTGTGAAATTCCAAGTGTTCCAATACTTGTGGAGGGCACAGTTTCCTAAACTTATGAGTGCAAAATGTGTGGTATTACTGTTTGGTTTAAGAATGTTTCTTTTTCATTGTCGCTGCACTTTGTGTCAAATCATAGTCATATCGTATATCATATTGATATGAAAATTCAGTAAGGTATATCTTCTATTATACATTCCAAATCTAAGGTGGAACTCTACTAGTGTTTACTAAGGTACACCTAAATATCTTTTAAAAAAAAAGAGAGTAGAGCCACTTAGGTGCCTGGTCTTGAGAACCAGGGACGGTAGATTGAAAAGCTTTTTTATCCCATGGAAACTCTCCCTACCCAACTAAACAGCTCAAGAATATGGACAGCATGTATATGCGGCATTTTCATGGCAATTTATGTGACAATATTGAGATACAATATTTTGGCCATATTGTGCAGCCCTACTGTCAACTAGCTGAAAACTTCAAATATTAATTTACATCTACATTAAAAAAAATGCTTAAAGTGGCAGGGGGTTAAGAGGGCTGTAATGAGAGGGGTCAGCTGAAAAGCAAAAAAAGAAAAATGCTTAAAAAAGTGAAGAGTATGGGGGGGCAGAGCCCCTCCAGATACTGAAAGGCAGAATAAGGAGGCAGGGGGTCTTTTTAAGGTTTTAGTCATGCTCATGCTCCCAAGAACCATTTTACTGAAAAGTCTGAAGGGCCTAAAGGACATGGTTAGATGGCGAGGAGGTTTTCCAAGTATGTGAGAGGCAAATGTTTTTGCCATGCTAATGCTCCCCTGAAGCATTTACTCGAAATAAACTCTGAAAAACTTAAATGACATGGTGAGATGCTGACGAGCAGCTCGTTCATGTCCGTGACATATGCATATTAATAAAAAAAAAAAAAAAAAAAACGAATTTTACCGCTTTACTGGTATTTTGCTCGGCATTATGCTCGCCTGGAAATTCTCCTTAATTTCTGGGAAAGCTGATATAAAACTGATCGACTGATTACAGTTATTCCAGTTTGTTAATACCTTGACCCACAGCTGGTCTCCTCTGCCCCTGTCCTGCTCCTGGCAGATGCTCCCCCGCTGCAGTCGAATGATTCCTTCCAGTTGGTCTTGGATCTTTATGTCGGTCGATACCAAAAACATTTTTGGGGGGTGACGCTTCCTGCTTTGCTCGTGGGCTCCTGACATTTTATCTATGCATCTGTGAAGCTGCTCACAGAGGAATCGAACTATCACATTCCTGACAAACACATAATGATCATTATTTGAAAAATAACATTAAATAATAGAAGCGCCCCGCTTAGAAAGTAACCACAACAAAGTTTGCATATTAAACGGTCTTCATTCACGTTCTAAGTAAAACTTAAGTGTGAAAACGCTTAACGACGTCACGTATTACCTTTTTGTTGAATTCGCAGTGTAAAAACCTCTGACTGAATTTCTGTTTTTGTTCGTTAACTTTATCAAACTTTGATGTCGGACACTTAAAAGTAGCTCGACTTCAATAACAAACGACACCATTAATGAGGAAGCGATGTGACTGACACCCACACGAACCAATAGAAAGTCAGCACAGACGTGCAGGAAAATCACTTCAGCCAACCAGGTAATTGGAAACGTTCCACTGTTGCCTAGTGCTGACAGTTTCTGCATTTTACCAGCTGGAATCCAAAAGGGTTCACTGTCAATATATATATATATATATATATATATAAACGCAACACTTTTGGTTTTGCTCCCATTTTGTATGAGATGAACTCAAAGATCTAAAACTTTTTCCACATACATAATATCACCATTTCCCTCAAATATTGTTCATAAACCAGTCTAAATCTGTGATAGTGAGCACTTCTCCTTTGCTGAGATAATCCATCCCACCTCACAGGTGTGCCATATCAAGATGCTGATTAGACACCATGATTAGTGCACAGGTGTGCCTTAGACTGCCCACAATAAAAGGCCACTCTGAAAGGTGCAGTTTTGTTTTATTGGGGGGGGGGGGGGGGGGATACCAGTCAGTATCTGGTGTGACCACCATTTGCCTCATGCAGTGCAACACATCTCCTTTGCATAGAGTTGATCAGGTTGTCAATTGTGGTCTGTGGAATGTTGGTCCACTCCTCTTCAATGGCTGTGCGAAGTTGCTGGATATTGGCAGGAACTGGTACATGCTGTCGTATACGCCGGTCCAGAGCATCCCAAACATGCTCAATGGGTGACATGTCCGGTGAGTATGCCGGCCATGCAAGAACTGGGACATTTTCCGCTTCCAAGAATTGTGTACAGATCCTTGCAACATGGGGCCGTGCATTATCCTGCTGCAACATGAGGTGATGTTCTTGGATGTATGGCACAACAATGGGCCTCAGGATCTCGTCACGGTATCTCTGTGCATTCAAAATGCCATCAATAAAATGCACCTGTGTTCTTCGTCCATAACAGACGCCTGCCCATACCATAACCCCACCGCCACCATGGGCCACTCGATCCACAACATGACATCAGAAAACCGCTCACCCACACGACGCCACACACGCTGTCTGCCATCTGCCCTGGACAGTGTGAACCAGGATTCATCCGCGAAGAGAACACCTCTCCAACGTGCCAAACGCCAGCAAATGTGAGCATTTGCCCACTCAAGTCGGTTACGACGACGAACTGGAGTCAGGTCGAGACCCCGATGAGGACGACGAGCATGCAGATGAGCTTCCCTGAGACGGTTTCTGACAGTTTGTGCAGAAATTCTTTGGTTATGCAAACCGATTGTTTCAGCTGCTGTCCGAGTGGCTGGTCTCAGAGGATCTTGGAGGTGAACATGCTGGATGTGGAGGTCCTGGGCTGGTGTGGTTACACGTTGTCTGCGGTTGTGAGACTGGTTGGATGTACTGCCAAATTCTCTGAAACGCCTTTGGAGACGGCTTATGGTAGAGAAATGAACATTCAATACACGAGCAACAGCTCTGGTTGACATTCCTGCTGTCAGCATGCCAATTGCACGCTCCCTCAAACCTTGCGACATCTGTGGCATTGTGCTGTGTGATAAAACTGCACCTTTCAGAGTGGCCTTTTATTGTGGGCAGTCTAAGGCACACCTGTGCACTAATCATGGTGTCTAATCAGCATCTTGATATGGCACACCTGTGAGGTGGGATGGATTATCTCAGCAAAGGAGAAGTGCTCACTATCACAGATTTAGACTGGTTTGTGAACAATATTTGAGGGAAATGGTGATATTGTGTATGTGGAAAAAGTTTTAGATCTTTGAGTTCATCTCATACAAAATGGGAGCAAAACCAAAAGTGTTGCGTTTATATTTTTGTTGAGTATGTGTATATATATATATATATATATATATATATATATATATATATATATATATATGCAATGTACAGTGAAGCTCAAAAAAATGGAGCCATTTTCAAACACAGTAACTTAAATGAGTTTTTTTATTCTTCTTAAATACTGCAACAATAACTAGTAAAAAAAAAAAAAAAAAAAAAAGACAAATGCTTTGACCAAAATACATTTTCGAAAAAATACATCAGTTAGTTTATGCACAGTAGTGTGCAAAGGGTTGAGGCACTCTACAAATTGGAATTTTTATTGTATTTTGTTTATTTTCAGAATGTTCAAATTTTTTCTCAAAAAAATTAAATTTGTGATGTCCAAACTTTCCTTTTGCAAAACAATTTTTTTTTTTTTTAATTAAAGAAACCATCACAATGCAACACTGAAAAATTAAGTTTGGAAAAAAATCACTGACGATCGTTCCAGGAAATGTATATATATATATGTGTGTGTGTGTGTGTGTGTGTGTGTGTGTGTATATATATATATATGTATATATATATATATATATATATATATATATATATATATATATATATATATATATATATATATAATAATTTTGCATTTTCAACTGGAAAAATAGTAAATTATTTTTTATTTATAGCAGCTTTCCTTTAATACTGTATTACATTGTCATTTATTTGACATACTGCATTACAAGAGACCTTTATTTTCAAATACACTGCATAAATTGTATCTACTCAGCGACCCGATCCCCGATAAATGGTTGAAGATGAGAAATTGTATTTAAATGCTAATTTACCCATTTAAAGTAAAATTAGTTCCCCATTATTCAAAGCATACTGTCCACACATTTTACCAAAATTAATGTATTTTCATGCAAAAACATACTATAAAAATATGATCTCATCACAGTGTCAAAATTATTTTCATTAGTTTTGTCATGTAACGTCAGACATAATGTCTTCTTTTTATTATTATGACACCCAGTTTTGGCACATATTCATCATGCAGGATGCATTCATGCACAAACTAACAAATAGTGGCAATTTATTTATTAGATTATAAATACAATAGAAAAATATGTATATCTACATAGAGGCACTCCAACTCTTTCTGTGGTCACAATTCTCAACACATCAAACTGACACCCATCCATTAAAAAAATGTAGTATGTGGTGTAGTGTGCACTACTGAATTCAGAAGTACATTTAAAAAATGTGCAAATAGGTTTTTACATAACATATTGTTAGATAAATGTGAACAGAAAAGTTTTAAAATACTACAATCAGTACCATAAATATGCTTCAAGTAAAGAAAATGATCTACTCATTAAAATTCTAACACAAAGTTGAAACACTGAAAAGTAAAAAAAATAAAAAAATAAAAAAAGACATAAATGCTGTTTGGAAGTGAAGCTCCATCAACACCGAAACACATTTTTACTGTTCAGCAGATAGAAAAAGGTCATTTGTGGTGGAAAACAAGATCAAAATTGAAGTTGTTTTTGTCAAAACCCTGTTTTGAACACACACTTTTCATTAGAGATCATTTTATTGAAAACTCTGGAACGTGTGTGATGGAGATTTGACGCCCAAACAGCAGGTGGGCAGAATAACAGAACATGGTGCAAACACAGGTGATCTGCCTCGAAAAGGTCCAATCAGCTGAAAGATTTCTGCTTTCAGTTTGCAAAGTGTCATGTCTTTATTTGACCAGTCAGGGCTTTGAGTTGTATCTTATCCCAAAGACAAAGGCAGCTCCTCATTAGCTGTAATGAGCCGTGCAAAGGCTTGTGCTGATGCCATCTTTTAAGTTTTGTCGTGTTGGCTACGAACCAGTCTGCACTGCAGTGGTCAGAACTGAGGAGATGACTGCTCCTTGTTGATGAAGTAGGTGGTCAGATTCCCTTTGCCCTTTACGTTGACCACTCCTCTGAGAGTGACACTGAATCCCACACTCTCGACCACCTGGGCCGTCTCCTCCGTCACCTGGCAACAAAGAGGAAGAAGAGACAGTGACATTTTTTTTAACATCACCATCCGTCTGTCAGTCCGTCTGTCCATCCTGCACTGTGACATTTTCAATTTAAAGGCACAGTCACTTTCAGTTTTCCACGAAAATGACAAAATTTACTTTATTTCTGTGCTATACTGCAAAATTCCAGCTCATTTTATTGTTGAAGTATTTTGAGAAGATTCCTTGGTCATTATACTGAGGTCGCTCCATGAGCTCTTACAGATGACAAAAAAAACACCCTTCTGCTGCTCTTCTTCACTTCTCTACCACACTCTCCCTGACTTTGTTCATCCCAAGCATTTAAACTCATCAATCTTCATCGCGTCTACACTTTAGAACCTCATCCTTCTCTGCCTTGCTCCTACTAACTTTCATTCCCCTCCTTTCCAGAGCATACCCCCGCTTCTCCAAGCTCAACCTGCTCCTTACTCTCACTGCAGATTACAATGACATCTGCAAACATCATAGTCCACGGAGACTCCTGCCTGATCTTGTCCCTCAACCTGTCCATTACCACTGCAATCAAGGAACAGCTCAGCAGAGTGAATCCTTGTATGTTTTTTGACGTATGTAGTTGTAAGTTGTGGTCCAAGGGGATGCTGTGTACTCTAAAATCCAAATTATAAAGTACTCAAAATAAATAATTTTATACTTCTAAAAAAAAAATTCTGTTGAAACAGCAGCATCACAGATTTTTGATTCTTTAGTTTGATGCATTTAGATTAAACAAGATATTTCTTTTCTCTTACCTGTATCTTGTCCAGAACTCCCGTACTGTCCATCCTGCTGGCCACATTAACAGTGTTCCCCCAGATATCATACTGGGGTTTATGAGCTCCAATGACGCCTGCGATCACCGGGCCGTGGTTTATTCCTGCAGTTAAATGAGGGTGAACAACAAAACTACAACAAATTGTGTGTTGTTCCTTTCTGTACATGTTATGAAGTTTCTTGGATCGGTTAGTTGTTGATCTGTTTTGTGTCTGACTTCATGCTGTCACAACTAGCAGAAAAACTCACCGATCCTCAGTTTGAAGCTGTTGAAAGAGTGCGTGTTGATGAGCTCCAGTTTGGCCATCAGAGCGATGGCAAACTCCACCATGGCTCGCACATGGCTGTAGGACATCTCATATTTCTGTAGGGGGCGCCATAGCATATATTTTCCAATCAAGTCTTCACAGACAGCAGCAAGAGTACATCTGACAAGTAATTTCCCCTCATCAAAGAAAAACCCCCCCCCAAAAAACAAACCCTGAAATTCTAATTCCTAACTGCCCTTTGATTTTAATCTCATTCATTTTAAACAATAAACAATCGAAGGACAGATTTATCCACGAGGCATCACTGATGATCTGAACAAACCTTTCTACTCTCCTCCGAGTGTGTCAGCCCTGCAGCGGCCATGTACGTACTGCCGATGGTCTTAATCTTCTCCACTGAACTGAATTTTGGTTTTGAGAGAAGCTGCCAACAGAAGACAAAGACTGACATGTTACTTTAAAATTAAGTGCTGAATAAAAGAGTAAGGAAAACTTCTTAAACCATCTCATGTTTGTTTTAGTTATGATTTGGAGGACAGCTGCCCAAAATCTTTCCTATGTAAGACCATGAATTCTCTGGACTCTTTGAACGTTTGCAGTTTGGAGTATTCGGCCGTCTTGGAGTCCCTGAATGGAGTCCTGCTTGAGGCTCTACTGGGGGACTTCAACGCACACGTGGGCAAAGACAGAGACACCTGGAGAGGCGTGATTAACAGGAACGACCTCCCTGATCTAAACCCAAGTGGTCATTTGTTGTTGGACATCTGCGAGTCATGAACGGTCCACAACAAACACCATGTTCAAACATAAGGATGCTCATTAGTGCACATGGTACCAGAGCACCCTAGGCCGAAGGTCGATAGATTTTGTGATCGTATCATCTGATCTGAGGCCGCATGTGTGGATTGTTGGGTGAAGAGAGGGGCAGAGCTGTCAACTGATCACCATCTGGTGGTGAGTTGGAGGAGGAGTTGATGGGGGAGGACTTTAAACAGACCTAGTAAGCCCAAACAGATAGTTTGGGTGAACTGGGAACATCTGGAGGAGCCCACTGTTTTTTAAGATCTCATTTAAAAAAATTATTTTTTTTTTAAATAGAACCTGTAGGCTTTAAATGTTGCAACATTTTTAAATACGTAAATTTAGACCAAATTGTAAATTTAGACAAACTTACTTCAATTGTATGTCCCCAAATAAAGCAATTTATTTAGATATTTTTCTTTTTTCAGTACACATAATACACACACACACACACACAGAATTTTTTAATATATATAATTATGCAGGGTGTATAATTATGTACTTTAGCTTTTACAGCTCTCTGAAAACTTGAAATTCTACTTATCTTCTGTGGAACTCACAGATCTCCCTCAGTTATCAACCTGAGTGCATCTTTTGCTGTTTTAAACACTAATTCTTGTCACTTTTATTTCAATGGAGAGGAACATCTGATGAGGACACATGTGCTTTTCTTTAAGGTGGCTCAAAGTACCTACTTTAACACCCGCCTTCCAAACCCCCTCACTCTGACAATCTGACAAACCGTGTCACTTTCGTCATACCTCATCGAAGTCGGCGATAATCTCGTTGAGGAAGCGCAAACACTCCAGGCCGTCCCTGTTTTCGCTGCTCTCACTGTAGAACTCCTTGAACTGAGGCACTGAGGCAAACATCACGCACACACACTCATATGACTGACTGTAGAGATCCTGAAACAAAAGACGTCATTATCAGAAGACATCGTAGCATTTCAGGAAGTTGTTCAAGAAGTCAGAAAGCTGTTCATGTAACAATTCTGAACATCTCAGCAATTATCTATATGTGGCAGTTTTCCTCCACTTCATTCTTGAAAACAGCGTTATTATATTTCACAGAAGCCTCAAAGGATTTTGCAGTACGTCTAAGAGTTTAGCACAGTCATGACACTGTAGAGATTGACACATGCAGTTGGGTAATGAGCGTGTGGCGGGTTTTTACTTTACCTGGTTGCCAACACTCTTGCCTATGAAGACGGACGCAACGTGAAGCGGCAGGACATTCTGAAGGAGGAGCCTGTTGACATTCTCCATTGTCTCCATCTCTTCTCTCTCCGACTGGAAGCAATGCTCCAGCAGGAAGTCGACACGGCAACCCAATTCGTCCTGAAAGATTCAAAATAAAATACCTAAAACACAATCCAAAAGGCTAACTTTCAGGAAAACAAGTTACCTTGGACAACTCGGAACATAATTGTTGCCGCACAAACCTGTCTGGCCAGTATGAGGCAAACGATGTAAAAGACAACCAGCCAGAAACCGGACATGATTTGAGGGTCCTTCAGAACACCGGGCCTAGAGAAACACAATCACATAGTGCCATACTTTAAGAGCTAAGAGCAATTTCCACAAATTACTAATTTTTCTATGCACTTCCTGAGGCAGCTGTCCGTGATGCTGAACACATACTGACAATGCGTTCAAGACAACGGCAAACTCCGGAAAACTCGGAAAACAAATGTTGATCCCCACAGTAACATATTCCATCTTTGTTAGATTTTTTAATAAAGACCACACAAAGGGAAGTTGGAAAATGCTCTTGTGAGTGTACGGTGAATTTGTAACTCCCACACATCTCTGCCACAAACCAATTTCCTCTGCTTATTTTTCCAGTTCACATTTCTCACCAACAAATAAATCATAAGCGATGTTTAGATTGCTCACAGCATTTAAATATGCTTACGATTGTACAAAAGTGACTTTAACTTTTATTTCACTCCACTGATTGATGGAGGAGAGAAGAGATTATTGGATCTTGGGGCCAGGCCCCCTGAAAGTGGGCGCGTCACTACCACCCAGGGTGGCAAAACTTTGATATGACATTTTGGCCCTTTTGACCCCTGTACGAAGTGAAATTGAATTTTGTCATCATTTTTTTGCTCTTTTTGCCTCATCACTCCATGACATTCACTCACAGACAGTACAAACAATACTTCTTTGGAATCTTCATGATAATGTGGTCTACTTTTCAGTATGAGTGGAGCAATTACCCCTACCTGCCTAAAGCTGCCAGCCTGGCATGGCCATCATACTTTTTCAAGTCCTTTTAGAAAGGTGACCAAAATGCCATATCAAACCTTTCGTCACCCTGGGTGGAAGTAACCAACCTTCCAGCCCACAGACTAGAACTAATCTCCCTCATCTGTGTCTGTGTAGAGGACAGTAAAACTTTTTGTGGAGTCTAAGGTGAAAAATGTTGTCAGATTTAAATGTATCAGAGGATACCGAACACACAGCCTGCATTTATAATTTGTTTTATACGTACTCTAAATATCACAACTTAGTTATGAAACATTATTTCACCTCATCAGTGGTTGTGATAAAGGCTGAAGTCTCAAAATAGTACACCTGAGTCAAAGTTAATCCACGTCACTGTTCTTTCTTTCCGTGACATGACGTCTCGGAAAAGAGGCTCTTGTGTGTCAGAGTGAATGGGTTCGGAACCCGCAGGTCTCCATCTACTGAATTAATAATGCAGAGCTGGAACTGCACACAAGAATTACAATCTGGACAAAAGTCCAAGAACCTAAAACCTCAGCTGAGCAAGCCAGACAATGAAATGAATGAGTGAATGTGGTTGAGTGGAATATGAGGAGATAAGTGTGCAAACATTCATGCACGTTGCACGTAACATAACACAGAATTATTACCTCCGCCAAGGAGGTTATGTTTTCGGTCGCGTTTGTTTTTGTCTGGCTATCAGCAGGATAACTCAAAAAGTTTTGAACGGATTTTGATGAAATTTTGTGGAGTGGTTGAAATGACAAGAGGAATAAGTGATTAAATTTTAGTGGTGATCCGGATCCCGATCCGGATCCCGATGCTAACACGTTAGCATGTCTATGGCATTTTCAATGTTAAAAGTTAGCATTAAGCAGTTGCAGCTGTCATCATGTTTGGGTGCATTTGTTTTCAAATTGTAATATTTCTTAAATTTATTTTTGTTTATATACTTAAACTTAAATACTTAAATACGAGATACTTAAACTCCTCCACTTGTGTCCTTGCCTCAAGTGGAGGAGTTTAAGTATCTCATGGTCTTGCTCACGAGTGAGGGACGGATGGAGCGTGAGATCGATAGACGGATCGGTGCAGCATCTGCAGTGATGTGGTCGTTGTATCGGACCGTCGTGGTGAAGAGAGAGCTGAGTAGGGGGGCAAAGCTCTCGATTTACCGATCGATCTACGTTCCGATCCTCACCTATGGTCATGAGATTTGGCTCATGACCAAAAGAACGAGATCGCGAGTACAAGCGGCCGAGATGAGTTTCCTCCACAGGGTGGCTGGGCGCTCCCTTAGAGATAGGGTGAGGAGCTCGGTCACTCGGGAGGAGCTCGGAGTCGAGCCGCTGCTCCTCCATGTCGAAGGGAGTCAGTTGAGGTGGCTCGGGCATCTTTTCCAGATGCCCCCTGGACGCCTCGCTGGAGAGGTGTTCCGGGCACATCCCATTGGGAGGAGGCCCGGGGAAGACCCAGGACATGCTGGAGGGACTACATCTCTCGGCTGGCTTGGGAACACCTTGGGGTTCCCCCGGAGGAGCTGGGTGAGGTGTGTGTGGATCGGGAGGTCTGGGCGGCTTTGCTTGAGCTGCTGCCCCCGCGACCCGACTCCGGATAAAGCGGAAGAAAATGGATGGATGGATGGATTTTTGTTTATATATTAATAATCTAATGATTATTATGTACAATTTTAGAGAAAGAGACAAAAAGAAACAGATCACTGTGCCAAGGAGGGAATCTCTTTAGGGTCAGTGACCCTATGGCCTTGTTTAGAGAAGTGTTTCATAAATGTTAAAAAATTCATATATTTGCAGTTTAGTTGAATAATAAATTTAATTTTGTCTCATTTGTTTTTGTCTATAAGCACATGCAATATCAGTATCAGTGCTCAGATGACAGTAGCTTCTGGGAAAGGTGCAAGTTGCAATAAACTGTGATGCCAAGCGCTAAGGATACATGCTATCCAGTCACAGCAGATGAAACTTTTTTTACTACAGAGCAAACATCATTGTTAGACTTTTTTAGGTTCAATGATTCCACGACGTGTAGATGTTATGGCGTCAGTGACCCCATGGCCTTGGCAGAGGTTTGCACTCTCTGAGTGCTTCTAGTTAAATCCTGTTTTTCTTACAAAAAAAAGTCTAGCAGAAGACGCTCTGTGAGAATGTTGATAGTTAACCTAGATCGTTAGAACACTGAGAACGTTAACTGTTTCATAATGAGGGAGAGAGTTTAATCTAAATCATCCTGCTTGCTGTTGATGTTTCAAAACTGCCCCTGGTGACCCGTGCGGAACTCACTTGGAGTTACTGGAGTTGTAGAGGAGGTCGACGAGGCAGTGCGATCTGGCTTCATAAACGTGGAGGAAGAGGGCGAGGTACACCACAACCGCCAGGGTGAGCAGCAGCGCCTTGACTGACAAACATGTCCTGACGAACACGATCACTCCGAGCATGGCCAGCAAGCAGCAGTACAGGTAGTACTGGATGTTTGAGAGATGAGAAATGGTTCAACGTCACAGTCAGACAGAAATTCATAAAGCTACAAATATATCAGCGACTGTAAAAACTCCGAGAGGAGATTTTGCCACCACAAACATTCAAAAGTTCCGAGTTGGTGATTTGTTGCACAGTGGTCCATATGAAAGCTCCCGCCGGAAATACTTCCTCTGGTTTGCACAAACAAACTGATGCAACTGGGATTTGAAAAATCACCGTACTCTTAAATAAGAGAAACGTTTGTTTGTTCCACTATTCCCCCGAGGAGCCTGGACCACATTCCAGCAAACCTACAACGTGCATGTAGGTTGAACCCAGACTATACCTTAAAGGGGTTGTTTTGGTCAAGGTCAACAGGATCAAAGGTCAAAAATTTGGTTTGTGTGTCTGTTTGTTCCCCAAACAGAGGTCACAGGGTCACAGTACAAAATAATAATTTTTTAATTTTTTTTTAAACCACAAACATGCTGCACATATATAAGTGGGTTCTGGAACTGCCCAGGTGACATCAAATTTGCCAAAGGTCAACTGTTTGGATCAAAGGTTCATTTTTTTTTTTTTTTACTGCAACTTGCAGCAAACTTGGCACACATATGGACATGGGTTCAAAAATTGCCCATGAAGTCAAATTCACCAAAGGTCAATCATTGGGGTCAAGGTCATGTCTCTACTTCTGTTTGTTGGTCTACTCATTGCAGGTGCTTTGGTTGGTTTCCACTGAACTTGGTACATCAATGAAGGTCAGCCACAAAATTGCTTTTGAATGGATAGTTAGGGAGATGATGGTCTAGTGGTTAAGCATCGGGCTTGAGACCAGAGGATCCTCTGGTCAAACCCCAGCCTGACCGGAAAATGACTAAGGGCCCTTGGGCAAGGTCCTTAATCCCCTAGTTGCTCCTGGTGTGCATGGCAGCAGCCTGATGTCGGTGTGTTTGTGTGTCGGTGTGAATGTGAGGCATAATTGTAAAGCACTTTGAGCGTCTGATGCAGATGGAAAAGCGCAATATAAATGCAGTCAGAGACTCCGGATAAAGCGGAAGAAAATGGATGGATGGATGGATGTTTTTCTTTTTTACTTTCACTTTTGATACTCTGTGTGCTTCTTGCCCTGTGTGCTGTCATACAATGCTGCTGGAACCTCAATTTCCCAGAGGGAGTCTTCCCAAGGGATCAATAAAGTTCTAGCTAATCGAATCAAATCAATAACAACAAAAGATGAGTTTTGATGAGTCTGCAGGTTTACTCACAGGTACGGTGTAAAGTCTGAGACTCTCCAGCTCCGTCCTGTTAGCGACAGCGGCGCAGTTGTTTCCTGGTAAGAAAAACTAAAGAAACAAAGCGGAAAAAAGGAAAAACTTACTGAGAACATGGCACACTCCAAAACAAAAAAAAAAAGAACAAAATCAAAAAAACAAAAACCTACACATGGGATAAACTCAAATTTTGTGCAGAATTTCCATCCAATAAATACATGAAGTCAATGAGTTTTTTTTTTTTTTTTTTTGTTTTTTTGAGTGTATGGGCTGTGAAACAAAAACGTATGTGTACATGATGGGAATGAGAGCAGAATGACTCACAAAGTTGAGGATGGCCATAAGCAGGGTGATGAGCACACTGAGAATGACCACAAAGACCCGCACGACCACAATGGTGGAGAGACCCCGAGACACGCCCGAAATCCACTGGAGAGCCTGTGGCATCTTAGAACGCCACCGCTACACAAACACACACAATTCATACAAAAGTCAGAACCATCTACACACACTTACTTCAAATCCCCATCATCATCATGTAGGAACAATGCTCATTTGATTCCCCCACCCTCCAAAATAAGTCAATGTAAATAAATAAAGACTTTGAAGAAAATTTCCTCCTATTTGCACTGGGACAAAAGTTTGACCTTGACTTTTGACCACAAGGCATCATTTGTTTGCTTTTCTGTCCACAAATTTAGAAATATACAAGAGTATTTCAGTTCTAAATTGAAGCATTCATCTGTCCCTCACTTTGAACGTAAGCTTTAGCTCCCTCCATCTCAAACATGACCACCAGAGCAATGTTTCAAGAGATCAAACAGTTAGGCATCTTTGTTTCCCAAAGTCAGCAGGTCACACGCTCCTTGTAACTTGACTACTGTACACTGCAAAAATGATAAATCCTACCAAGAATATTTGTCACATTTCTCAAGAAAATCTAAAATCTACACTTAAAGACACAAGGTCACTGTGAGGTCGCTGATGCCTTGATAGGGATACTGACTGAGACTGAAACCAAATTGAATTTGGTTCCTCTAAAATGAAAATGGATCTGAGTGGCCTGTCACTTGGTTGGTATTTACCTCCAAGTATCCGGTGAAAGCAACAGACAGGAGCAGCACCAGCACAGGGAAGGTGGCGCCGTAGGACAGCGCCAATTCTAAGTTCCTGTTTGAAGCAAAGCAAGATATTCTTAATTTATGCAGACCAGTGAGTGAGCACACTAGGATACATCTGTGTGTGGATTTTCGAGCAGACACTGAGCGAGCGTGCAGACTTGAATTAAGCAACGGTTTTATTGCAGAGGTTTTTGAGTCCGGGGGAATCACACACATCCTCTGCTGAAGGGAATTTCCCAGCATAAAAAGGAAGAGCTGAAAAGTGTGTGAGTGTGACAGAAATGTGACTCACTTTAGAGAGACAAGCATCTGCACGATGAAAAGAGTTACGAAGATCAGAGCGATGCAGCTTATGGAGTGGTGCAAACCCTTAACCTCTGAAATGCGGAACTGTTGTAAACAGACAGCAGATAAGACGTAACAATCAGACTATTGGAGGGGACATTCTGTAGCTTGATGGCAGTTATACATTTTGCAAACATAAGCAGAGGCGGTTCTGGAAAATTGGGGGGAGAGGAGATATTTTTTTGAAGTACAATTCAGGAGTTTTTTTTTTTTTTTAAATGGTTTGGGTGGTCCTGTGATTTATATTTCAAAGTGACTTCTGTCAAAAAAAAAATCCATCTACAGCACCGTCTACATGCATAATGAGCTGCTCTTGTGTACTGATCTAAATGACGTCCTGTCTGATTTACACTATGGAACAGAAGGTGGCCGCAATGCACCATTAAGATGAATGGCAGCCACTGTAAATCAAGAAAAAGAAGATGATCTGAATGAGGTGAATGTTTTAGAATCTTAGAGAACCAGCAAAATTAATAAAGCATGCTCTCAAACTGGAAGACTATGCTCTTTAATAAAGAGAGAAAATCTTTACTCTACTTGGCATGCCACTTGTTTGCACTTTGAGGGACAGCCAGAAGAGCAATGAGGAGTACAGCTAGGCTAAGGTAAGGCTAACTATCAAGTTTTAAAATTGTCTAATCAATGAAAAAGTTTCACACTTAATGGGATACACATTTAGCCTACTTGTTGTCACAGATTGCTAACAATTCTAGAATGGCTAGCATGCTTTGCACTGCCTGGCATGCAAAGCCATGCCAAAATATACTGCCATCATCAGCACTCAGACACTTCGAGTGGTGCTATATTTACAGCACTGGTGGTTTACAGCCACTAGCCTGTTAAATTCCAGTGAATGATTGCAATGGAAACAACTTTTGGCAGTTGCCCAAAGACAAGAATTTGACTTTGCATACAACCCCTGGCAAAAATTATGGACTCACCGGCCTCGGAGGATGTTCATTCAGTTGTTTAATTTTGTAGAAAAAAAGCAGATCACAGAAATGACACAAAACTAAAGTCATTTGAAATGGCAACTTTCTGGCTTTAAGAAACACTATAAGAAATCAGGAAAAAAAATTCTGGCAGTCAGTAACGGTTACTTTTTTTTGACCAAGCAGAGGGAAAAAAATATGGAATCACTCAATTCTGAGGAAAAAATTATGGAATCATGAAAAACAAAAGAACGCTCCAACACATCACTAGTATTTTGTTGCACCACCTCTGGCTTTTATAACAGCTTGCAGTCTCTGAGGCATGGACTTAATGAGTGACAAACAGTACTCTTCATCAATCTGGCTCCAACTTTCTCTGATTGCTGTTGCCAGATCAGTTTTGCAGGTTGGAGCCTTGTCATGGACCATTTTCTTCAACTTCCACCAAAGATTTTCAATTGGATTAAGATCCGGACTATTTGCAGGCCATGACATTGACCCTATGTGTCTTTTTGCAAGGAATGTTTTCACAGTTTTCGCTCTATGGCAAGATGCATTATCATCTTGAAAAATGATTTCATCATCCCCAAACATCCTTTCAATTGATGGGATAAGAAAAGTGTCCAAAATATCAACGTAAACTTGTGCATTTATTGATGATGTAATGACAGCCATCTCCCCAGTGCCTTTACCTGACATGCAGCCCCATATCAATGACTGTGGAAATTTACATGTTCTCTTCAGGCAGTCATCTTTATAAATCTCATTGGAACGGCACCAAACAAAAGTTCCAGCATCATCACCTTGCCCAATGCAGATTCGAGATTCATCACTGAATATGACTTTCATCCAGTCATCCACAGTCCACGATTGCTTTTCCTCAGCCCATTGTAACCTTGTTTATTTCTGTTTAGGTGTTAATGATGGCTTTTGTTTAGCTTTTCTGTATGTAAATCCCATTTCCTTTAGGCGGTTTCTTACAGTTCGGTCACAGACGTTGACTCCAGTTTCCTCCCATTCGTTCCTCATTTGTTTTGTTGTGCATTTTCAATTTTTGAGACATTGCTTTAAGTTTTCTGTCTTGACGCTTTGATGTCTTCCTTGGTCTACCAGTATGTTTGCCTTTAACAACCTTCCCATGTTGTTTGTATTTGGTCCAGAGTTTAGACACAGCTGACTGTGAACAACAAACTTCTTTTGCAACACTGCGTGATGATATATCCTCTTTTAAGAGTTTGATAATCCTCTCCTTTGTTTCAATTGACATCTCTCATGTTGGAGCCATGATTCATGTCAGTCCACTTGGTGCAACAGCTCTCCAAGGTGTGTTCACTCCTTTTTAGATGCAGACTAACGAGCAGATCTGATATGATGCAGGTGTTAGTTTTGGGGATGAAAATTTACAGGGTGATTCCATAATTCTTTCCTCAGAATTGAGTGATTCCATATTTTTTTCCCTCTGCTTGGTCTAAAAAAGTAACCGTTACTGACTGCCACAGTTATTTTTTCCTGATTTCTTATAGTGTTTCTTAAAGCCAGAAAGTTGCCATTTGAAATGACTTTAGTTTTGTGTCATGTCTGTGATCTGCTTTTTTTTCTACAAAATTAAACAGCTGAATGAACATCCTCCGAGGCCGGTGATTCCATAATTATTGCCAGGGGTTGTAGTTCTCCTGACAGCTTTTTTTCATTTATGAATGTGCTTAAAGTTTTAAATGCCAGGGATTTTACATTTGAACTGAAGATGTCTCTTGGATGACAGATGGAATGTTCAGCTATTTTGCATGTTTAAACTTCTATTACGCATCCAGTAATTTTATTTTATATACGTTTTTTAGGTTTGTGTTACAGCCACCCCACCCAGTCCACGCCTAGAACCGCCATTACAAAATCCTGTACTCAGGCTTCTGTTCTCTGTTTCATTAATATTACTGTAACAGTACCTGTTTTTCCAGCTTTAGGTCGTTGAACAACAGAGTCAGACAGTTGAGCTTTTTTGATCTCCAACTGAAGGACAGACACAAAAAAACAGCAATGACTTTTAGAGAGCAAGAAAAGATTAAAAAAAAAAAAGAATTGTATAAAAGGTAAAAAGAATCACATCAAATTCACAAACTTGACACAACATGTTTACAGTTTTCAATAAGAGAACACAGGAAGGAAGGAAAAAATCTAAATAACAGTTTGAGTAAAACAATAAAATGAGTGAATGTGACGTCTTACCCTGCAGTGTTCACTGTGTCCAGAGAGCCTCGGACAGAATGATCCACAGCCAAACTGAGATTAAAATAAATACAGACACGTTTACACTCACTCACTCACTCATCTTCAACCGCTTACGCAATTAAGGATCTCAACTCCAACTAAGGCCGCATAAAGACACACACACATTCACATACGGACAATTTAAAGTTTCCAATCCACTTAACCTGCATGTCTTTGGATGTAGGAGGAAGCCGGAGCACCCGGAGGAAACCCACGCAAACAAACACAGGGAGAACACGCAAACTCCACATGGAAAGGCCATGGGTGGGAATCGATCCCATGCCCTTCTTGCTGTAAGGCAACAATGTTAACCACTAAGCCACCGTGCTGCCTACAGGCATTTTTAAAAACTAAAATACTGTAAAAACATTTCACTGGTGACAAAATCGTCACTGCGACAATAAAGCTGCGCATGTTAATGTTTTCTCTGCATCATGACACAACAGTCAGACTACGATCTGATAAAACGTTTTGTTTGCCGAGTGCACGTACGCTGACCCCAGAATTGAACCGTAAGGGCTTTGGTTTGGCACAGGTCAACATTGTCGGGGTCAAAGGTCAAATTTTCAATTTACCTGTCTGTTTGTTCCTCTGCTCCTCTAACAAACCTGATTTGTGGATGACAGTTAACCCCCAAAAATTACCCTCAAAGGGTTTGTTGTAGTGACCAGGAAGGTCATTGAAGTCAAAGGTCAAAATAATGATTTTTCACTCTGATGGCCAACATCAAATTTACCAAATATAAACTGGGGACAACGGTCAAACTTGGCAGGGTCAGATGTCACAAAGGTTGATCAGCAAGGTCAAGGAATTGGGGACAAAGGTTAAAATTTAGGTTTTGCGCTATGATTTCCATTGAACTTGGCCCCACAGTCAAATTTGCCAAAGGTCAATCATCAGGATCAAGGTCAAGTCTGTGTGTCTGCTTGTTGTCTTCTCCTCTGAGGTCCTTTTAGTTTATGTCAGTAAATAATGGTTTGAAACGGCCTTAAAAAAATCATGTTGGCAAAGGTCAAGGAATTTGATGTTCAACCTGATCTGGACCAGATGTGGCACACACCTGGTGGATTCCAGAACCACACTGGCAAGGTCAGTCAGGGGTCAATCATTTGGGTAAAGATCAAGGTCACTGGGGTCAAATGTCAGATTCTTGGATCATTACTGTCTTTACCTCATAACTAAGTTTAATGAAAGCAGGGAACATTTACAAAAACAAAGCTATAAAATTCGTTTTGTATTACAATTTTCTAAAACCACTGAGTATCATAATTCAACCTGAATGACTCTATTGTTTATTAATACAATTCAAACACTTGCATGCTTTAAAAGTGATTTTTTTTTCCTTTTCATTTTTGAGGCTCTCTCTCACACACTCACTCACTCACACCCACTGTCAGTGTCACTCTCCTGTTCTGCAGTGAGTGCACATGAAATTCCAGCACATAGCCAGAGTCAACCTGAGGTCTGCACAGTCTGCAGAAGAGAACACAAATTCACCCTTCCACATCTGCACTGTTACTGCATGCACAAGTGATAAAACACGGACAATTCATGACTAATAAACAAATGCTTTGATTCTTTGTCACATTCCTGCCTATTCTTATGTGGTAATAGCATAGTTTTATTTATTTATTTATTTATTTTACAGTGTGCACACATTTTACCTGTAAGACTGGGAAAATTTAAGATGTCTTGAAAGTGTACTTGGAATAATTAAACACTGCAAACACAAATCTGTACAAACATTTCAGATGGAGAAGTGCATTTTTTAATCAGATTTTAAATATTTGATTTACATTTTTTATAGATTTTTTTTAATCTGTTGTGTTTTATATATGCATCATTGTGGTTCTTCTTTTTAATAAAAATAATAATTTTACAGCAATAATTATCATGTTATTGCTGTAAAGCACTTTCATTTCTAAGTGATATATATGAAATTATTATAAATATAGTAGATATTTTGTAAGAACTTGAAGATAACAATAATAACCTTCAAATGGACTGAAGGTGTAATTGAATATACTGGATAACTTGTAATTTCATGCTTATACAGTACACTTACCTGCCAGGGTTGCTGTCGGATGGAGGTCTTTCCTGAAGCAGAAACAGACACACAAACATCATCAGCAAACAGCTTGACCTGCAGCTCTTAACGGTGCAAAGAGGACACGATGACACTCTGCTGAGTGAATAGACGCGGTGTGATCTGTTTGCTCTTCTAATCTTTATTGAGGTCATGTGTTCCTTGGAGGAAAGTGTTTGCCAATGATACGGGATAATTTTAGTCTTTTTGTGTATATGTGTACAGTGCTACATCTTGGCTTTCTCACACACCTCCACCTGTGGGATCATTATTGTAGCAGCTAGGTACATACCGGTGGCACCTGTGATTGGTTCACAATGGGAACTTTTGGGATGGCCGGCTTCTTGGAGTGTGCGGCCTCAGGGTTGTTCAGGTGGTCGAAGGGATGGACAGACCGCCAGGACTGGAGGTACTGCGACATCCGGACTGACGCCCGCTGTCTGGTATCACTTGGTCTCAGAGTGTTTAGCTGAAATTGATAATAATATCACTTAGACATTTTTCCCACATATGTGTCTTTGTTTTTGGAGTTACGTATTTGTATTAATGGTATTTTAGAGTCTCATTTATTACTATGTGTGAGTTAATCTCACTAACCATCTTTTGTGTAGATTGTTTTTTTTATTAATATCTCAAAATATGTCATGAACATAGAAATAAAACAAATAGTATCTTATTTCCCAGACATGAAAATGCTAATTCAACCTCTTACATTGACCTTTAACACATACTAAAAGTGATTTCTTCCCCTACACTGTAAAAAAAAAAAAGGATTTCTTGACTCCATCTTGCTGCTTGCATTTTACACTTACATAACTTTATCAAAGCAACAATTTAACCTGACAGAATTAAAATCCAAAATCCTCATTAAGATGTCAATGATACCTTTTTAATGTTGTCCTACTACAAGTATAACTGAGTTGAGGGTTTAGATCTAAAAAAAAATCATATTTTCCCATTATAACTTCACTCTGCATTCCATCCCACATTCTGAAATGCAGTGAGGGAACACATCGATAAATATGTCCATTCCCTCCAGACTAGTCACACTTTAACTCAAAAACAATAGATGGCATTATCCTATAACTCATGGAACTAAAAGGACAGATAACGAGGTCAAACACATTAAAATTTGGTGCAACACAGTTCACCAAAGTTGAATGTGTTTCAATACAAAAACAACTTAATTTTGACCATGTGATACTGTATATAGATATGTCTGCCCCGTGCTGGATGGTTAGGTGATGCTGGATTGATGATGGATTAGGAGCAGGTGTGGTTGTCGATGAGACAGACTGTTTCTGTATAACAGAAATGTTTAACAGTGGTTCGGTTCTAAACAAAAGGACAAACACATGAATTCATACCGGTTTGTGCCTCTTGGAAAGGTTTTGTGCTTTGTGCGGGTCGATCACCAGGTAGGTTCTCCTGCCTGCTAGATGAGGATTGCGACTTGCCCCGTCCCCGTCCTCCACTCGGTACTCACCATTCAAGTGTTGCAGAGTTTCCTCTGTGATGTGGACTCGCCTGTTAGTCACAAAAATCACATCAGGAACAAAAAATATGGGAATAATCTCACAGAAAGATGTTTCACTGAGCACTTTCTCACCCAGGAAGGCCTCCAGACTCCATTTGATTAGCCAACGTGACGTCATCTGACCACACGTCATACTGCCACTTCTGCAATCCAATTACACCAGAAAGCACGTGGCCGGAGTGAACGCCGACTCGCATGCTAATCTCGACATCCGTCGCCTCTCGCAAGTTACTGCGGTGAGATGACAGTGTTACCGCATTTACATTTTTTTTTTTGTTTTCCTGGAAAATACTGAACACTTTCCTGGGCAAACATTATTTAAAACACTTGTCAAAAATTTTCTTGAGGGTTGCATGAACGTCACTCAACAAGAACATAAAAAAACCTGCCAAAATTCTGAATTAAATGAGAAAATTTGTACACTGCTGAACAAATAAAACTGCCAAAGACAGGCCACAACACTGAAATTAAGACGACACGTGCAAATGCAGAAAACACCCGTGACAATTCTACAACAGTTAGCTGCAGCAAAAAAAAAGTCTTTCAAACTGAGGAAAACCCTTGCAAGCACAGAGGAAAACTATACAACAAACACAATATAACTTACCACACATGCAACAATTTCATTTGATAAAGAGTTTGCTACAAATTCACGCAACACACCCAAAAACACAGAACACAAAAAAAGATTTCTGCCTGATCCACACTTTATCTAGTTGGCAGACCTGAGTAAGTTTATTTATTGACTTTTATTAAATTTTAAAACTTTTTTGCAGTGCATGAAACAGTAGGTTTGTAAAACTCCTCAGTGCAGAAATCTTCTTTTGTGTTGCTTGAATTTCCAGTGTGTTATGGAGCTTTGTCTGTGTTTTGATAGTTGTGTGAATGTGCAGCAGACATTAAATTGTTACACGTTATATAAGTTATATTTACAGAGCCCTCCAAAAGTATTGGTATTTCATATGTTTTAATTTGTTTATGCCATTTCAAATACAAAAAGTATATTAGGCTTTCTCAATATAAAAATACTGTTTGTATTTCTTCATAATTGATGTAAATAAAGTCCAAGACACATATAGTGACTCGGAAATGTTCATGTATCATCCCCTGACTTGTCTGAAGAAACCTATCAATAACACTGATTATTTACAGATATTATACCAAAGCGTTCCATTACTTATGCAAACTGTCATCTTGGCTTTTATATTTTTAATTTAATTTATATCAAGTTGTAGAGGTTTGCTTTCATTTTGAGCTCAAGGAAGATAATTTTAGAAATTATTATATTGAGAAGCCTGATTTACTTTTTGTATTTGAAATGGCATAAACAAAGTCAAATGTGTGAAATAGCAAGGGGCCCAATATTTTTGGAGGGTACTGTATGTCCTCTGTGTTTGCAAGGATTTTGTCAATTTGCAAGATGTTTTTGGATGTAATTATCTGTTGTTCACCTGTGTTTTCTAAATTTGGAAGAGTTGTGACATTTCTTGGCCACCATACTTGATACTGTTTTTCTTCAAAGTCTAGAAGTGGACTTTTTTCAGTAATTTTATCTGACACAGTATTATATTTCTTTGCAGAAAAGGTCCAGCATAACTGTTGTTGAGGAAGTACAATACTATGATATCTGGCAAAAACAAAAGATAAAACAATAAAAAAAGATTTAAAATAAAACATCAGGATCATTTGAATCTCTGCACATGAAAAACAAAAGCATAGAGGTCAAGCATAAATTTAAAACAAATGTATATTTTAAAAAAATCTTTCTTGAAACACTGCAGAACAAAGAGGAATACAGCGGAAGTTTTACCAGGAGGAAGGTAAGCTTTGTAATCTCGGATAAAAACAGGAAGCAATGAAAAGCTAAATACAATGTGCAATAGAAATTATGACAAAATAAGTTGTACAAAAGGCAAATAATTTACAAGTTGCATTGTGAGTAAGATCCAGACTGTATCATATAATAGATGTTGTGTGCTGAGTTCAACTGAGTTACATACTTGGAAAGTTTTCATATTTATGCACCACCTCTTTGTTTGTACATGAAAACAAGGTTTTGTTTTGTTTTAAAGTTCTAAGTAAAAAAAAAAATCTGCCAGTGGACCAAGTGAAAATGCACTTCAGCTTTCTTGATGCACTCAAAAAAATGGCTCATTGGATGAACTCAATTCAGTTATGAGCAGGATTTCCATCTAATAAATACACTCAACAAAAATATAAACGCAACACTTTTAGTTTTGCTCCCATTTTGTATGAGATGAACTCAAAGATCTAAAACTTTTTCCACATACACAATATCACCATTTCCCTCAAATATTGTTCACAAACCAGTCTAAATCTGTGATAGTGAGCACTTCTCCTTTGCTGAGATAATCCATCCCACCTCACAGGTGTGCCATATCAAGATGCTGATTAGACACCATGATTAGTGCACAGGTGTGCCTTAGACTGCCCACAATAAAAGGCCACTCTGAAAGGTGCAGTTTTATCACACAGCACAATGCCACAGATGTTGCAAGATTTGAGGGAGCGTGCAATTGGCATGCTGACAGCAGGAATATCAACCAGAGCTGTTGCTCGTGTATTGAATGTTCATTTCTCTACCATAAGCCGTCTCCAAAGGCGTTTCAGAAAATTTGGCAGTACATCCAACCAGCTTCACAACCGCAGACCACGTGTAACCACACCAGCCCAGGACCTCCATATCCAGCATGTTCACATCCAAGATCGTCTGAGACCAGCCACTTGGACAGCTGCCGAAACAATCGGTTTGCATAACCAAAGAATTTCTGCACAAACTGTCAGAAACCGTCTCAGGGAAGCTCATCTGCATGCTCGTCGTCCTCATCAGGGTCTCGACCTGACTCCAGTTCGTCGTCGTAACCGACTTGAGTGGGCAAATGCTCACATTCACTGGCGTTTGGAACGTTGGAGAGGTGTTCTCTTCACGGATGAATCCCGGTTCACACTGTCCAGGGCAGATGGCAGACAGCGTGTGTGGCGTCGTGTGGGTGAGCGGTTTTCTGATGTCAATGTTGTGGATCGAGTGGCCCATGGTGGCGGTGGGGTTATGGTATGGGCAGGCGTCTGTTATTGACGAAGAACACAGGTGCATTTTATTGATGGCATTTTGAATGCACAGAGATACCGTGACGAGATCCTGAGGCCCATTGTTGTGCCATACATCCAAGAACATCACCTCATGTTGCAGCAGGATAATGCACGGCCCCATGTTGCAAGGATCTGTACACAATTCTTGGAAGCGGAAAATGTCCCAGTTCTTGCATGGCCGGCATACTCACCGGACATGTCACCCATTGAGCATGTTTGGGATGCTCTGGACCGGTGTATACGACAGCGTGTACCAGTTCCTGCCAATATCCAGCAACTTCGCACAGCCATTGAAGAGGAGTGGACCAACATTCCACAGGCCACAATTGACAACCTGATCAACTCTATGCGAAGGAGATGTGTTGCACTGCATGAGGCAAATGGTGGTCACACCAGATACTGACTGGTATCCCCCCAATAAAACAAAACTGCACCTTTCAGAGTGGCCTTTTATTGTGGGCAGTCTAAGGCACACCTGTGCACTAATCATGGTGTCTAATCAGCATCTTGATATGGCACACCTGTGAGGTGGGATGGATTATCTCAGCAAAGGAGAAGTGCTCACTATCACAGATTTAGACTGGTTTGTGAACAGTATTTGAGGGAAATGGTGATATTGTGTATGTGGAAAAAGTTTTAGATCTTTGAGTTCATCTCATACAAAATGGAAGCAAAACCAAAAGTGTTGCGTTTATATTTTTGAGTGTATATGTAGCCCCAACTCAAATAAAACACATCCATGCAAGATCATGTCATCTAATTTAGTTGGGACAACATATATTTAGTAGATGGAATCCAATTCAATGCATCAGTTTTTTTGAGTGTGGTTGAAACATCTAATAGTGTCACCTGATGGCCGTGCACATGTCCAGCCCCATCTGAACACAGTTCTTGGCGTGGGTCGGGATGGGGTCAGGCAGACCAGACACGCAGTAGTAACAGTCACCGAGGATCTTGATACGGAGACACCCATTCCGCTACAGATGGTAAAAGACGTTCTTTTTAAAAAAAGTCTTGACCCAAATATGTAACATTTCATTTTGTCGTGGATGTGCTGGCGTGCTCACCTTGGCGATGTCGTCAAATCTGCCAAAGAGTTTATTGAGAACAGCAACGAGCTCTTCAGGTGAGCAGGTACTTGCTAGTTTAGTGAAGCCCACAATGTCAGCGTACAAAATGCTGCAAAAACAGACATTAAGGTGGACTATAAAAGTGCTGCAGATTCAATTATTATAAAAAAAATACCCTATATAAATTTTAAATAGGCCTATAATGACAAAATATAGGTAATCAGACAGACAGACAACAAACTGACTCAAATAACCTCAGAAATTTCCATTTTCTTCAACTATCCACACTCTCATCATAGTGCTCAACACTGTGGATTCAAAAAAGCAAAAACTGCAATGGGAAGGACCACAACAACAAACAAAAGGCTTAAAGTCAGTGTCACGTCACACACGACACATCGCGTGTCCCATGTGGTTTTATTAGTGATGTCATCAGGAGTTAACCAAGCTTGACTCAGCTTTCATGATGCAACTACCAACTACTAGCAGGTTAGTCCCATTGAGATCGAGACCTCTTTTGCAGAGGAGACCTGGACAATTACAAAGTTTCCAGTCCACCTAACCTGCATGTAACCCACACAAATGTGGGGAGAACATGTAAACTCCACACAGAGAGGCCACAGATGGAAATCAAACCCATGATGTTCTTGCTGTGAGGCAACAGTACTAACCACTAAGTCACTGTGCTGCCCGGTGGCTTCAATGAAGATGCCGGTGAAGAAAATTTGTATTAGCGTTTGTGGTTAGACACGGTTTAGGTGGTGACACTGCACAGAGTTTTAGAAATGAGGTCTCTGATGTAAGAAGTAACAACAGCATGTATGAGAAGTGACATATTTGGGAGATAAAAAGATAAAATCAAAAATAACAACACGGTCTCTTCTACTGACGTAGGGTTATCATCACCTGACGTCTTTGTGCTGCCGTATGTAGAGACTGTGGAAGTTGTGGAAGCTGCAGCCGTTCTCATCGTGGCCTTTGGGCTTCGACAGCCTCTTTATCACCTCCGTTTTCAGCTCCATGGCGATGTACCGTGGCAACACCGACAGGAGGAGCTGCTCCTGTTGGCAGGGAAACAAAGCAGACAGGGGGTGTAAGTGGGGAGAAGGTGGCTGACGCGCACTGGTGGGACGACGTGGTACCGAGGTGACAATCTGCTCACAAAGGCTGTAAAAAGAACAAGCGGCCATCAAAAGGACGCCATGTTTACCCAGTGGATCGCGTTTCATCTGTCTGTTGACTCGCCGTGAATAGTGTCCGTTTTGGTTTGCCGGGCCCATTGCTGCTGGGCTTCAGACAAGTGAATGATTAATCTATTGACCGAATACAGCAAGCCCAAGCTGTCCACATAAAGAGGCCCTTAATGGCAGCAATTACACGTAACGATTTCAGATTCAGAGGAAAACCTGCACTGAATTTCAATACTCCAGTTTGGTTCACATTCAATAATTACCTGATAATAAAAAAACATTACTTGTGCATACAAGAAACAGAATTAAAGTGTTTGATAGGTAGTTAAAAGTAGCTTAAAAGAATTCAACAATAGTTAAAGGGATGCTCCTCTTGTTTAAAAATAAAAACAACTGTTTAAATAAAACTCATATCAATTCAAATCTATCAGAGGCTTTGGAAATGAATTCACAAACAAGCTCATCTGAAGCTACGTGTAATGTCTGAAGCACATATTGGGGGGGGGAGAAGGAAGAAGTGTCTGCTTCATATAAAATACTTCCTGCAGGGTTGTGAGGAGGACTGAATGTGTAATTTGTGTTTTGAAGGCAGCAGTAATGTTTTCCTACTTTGATTTAGTACATTTCTCTGGGGAAACAGTCCATCTGTCTCACTGACAACCACACCTGCTCCTTATCGAGCTATCGATCTATCGACAATAAATACATGGATAGAGAGATATGGAGATGTAGATGGAGAAATGATATATGTAGGGAGACATAGAGGAGAAACAGAGTGAGGAAAAAAGACAGATGGAGAGACAGATAGCCAGCAATAGAGGAGTAGATAAAGTGATAGATGGATCGATAGAGATATTCAAAATGCAAACAATAGATAAAAGTTGTGGAAAAGTTTAATGCAACAGCTTATCATCTTGAGTTTGTGCTAAAAGTCATTAATTAATTAATGACGTCATCTTGAAGAGAATATTCACTTTAACCTGCTGGTATTCTTTAGTTCCTTCTGCGAGCGTATGGCGCTGAACTCTTCTCTCTTCTGATTGGTTACTCTGAGATGATGCTCGGTCATCCACAGGTGGAAAATCCCCACACAGTTCACACATAAAAACAGCACTGCGTTGGCTACCAGCTGAGAATGAAATAACAGAAGAGAAATTCAAATCCCACAGCCATCTAAAGTGTAAACACAACAGGACAGATTAATACTTTTTTTGGACTTTCCATGAAAAAATACACAGGGCTGGACTTTAGACCTGGTTTTTGCTGGTTGAAGGTGCAAACCTTTTCCGATGATGGATGATATCAATGCAATAGATCAACATGCCCACATGATAATTTACATGATGGGATTGCTGGGTATTTGGCGGTAACTAGCAATAAAGCATGTACTGTGCTGTGCAACACTTTGTACCAGGTGGAAAACAGAGCCCTTGAGAAACTGATCCTTCAGTCAGGAAGCGTTCACTCAATTTTGGCAGATAAAATCCCTGAAAACTCCACTCTATGATGTCACAAAGACCTCTAATCTTCACGCACACTTTGTAGTTGGTGATCACATTCTGTAGTGGAATCCAACCAACACTCACAGAATCATTGCTGAACACGAAGGAGGAAACCAAATTTCAAAATATTCTTGAAACAGTTGCATATAAAATACAGAACCGCTCGCTGTTCACAGGACGGTGTGTCCACTTGGTGTTGAAGTTTTCCATAAACCACAGACCATTTGCATTTCCTGCAGAGGAACATGAAAACTATGCTGGTGACAAACCATGAGCCACTTCCATGCAGGCTGGTAAACCCGATATTTGAATATGGACACTATTTTGGTGTGTATGCAAAAACTGCACCCATTTAGATAGTCAATCATTTGCATGCCTTTCCTGTTGTTTCCTTTGAACCAGAATGACATGGAGGTAATTGTGCTTCACCAAAGCTAAATGACCTGCTATAAAGATGAGACTTCAACTGCAAATCGAAAGTTTTACCTGCACAGCCAGGTCCGGTGTCTCTGGGCTTGTGACGGGAACGTAGATGCTGATGATGATAATGTGGGAAACGCTGGTCCCAATCCCAACTATGAGGGCCCAGGCCAGAGACAGGGGCAGAATTGTGTACACACTCAGAGACAGGAACAGAAAAAATGCAACCTGAAGATGGGAATTAAAAATGTCACCAAGGAAGTTCTGAATCAGCTGAAGAACAGTTTCTTTCAGTGTACTTTCAATCAGTGTTGTCTTTATTACACTGAAAAGTAGAACTATCCCGATACGTTTGAAGCAACTGATATAGACTTTTTAAATTAATTCTACGGTGGAGGTTTCAAAAACACAATTCCTATATCCTATGTTTCAAATACATTTTGAGTGTTTCTGAAAGATGGCACATGGGATATAACCTTCTTACCATCAAACATATATCGCTTTCCATATAAATAAATTAAGGTTTTTATTTTTTCTCATAGTGCCTGCTTTCTTCCTGGTAACAGAGGCTGTGCAGGTGTGTAGCCAAAGGGGCAAGGGGTTGTAAGGCTCCCCAACCCCTAAGAGTCTTAGAGTAAAGGTCCACTTTTGAAGACATTTTAAACACATTTTAGCACATAATCACCATCATCATAATATTTTTTTTTCCAAATAAAATGTTATTCAATCAATATTACTCAGAGCGTACTAGTTTTACTACTACAATTCTGCACTGTGTGGAATTGAAAGGCCATACAAAAAAAGCCTGTTTACTTAATGTGAAAATAAATAAATAAAACATCAAGGAACAGCTTGGACTGAAGGTGTTTTTTTTTTCTTTATATATATAAGATTGACAGAATGTGCTTGTAATCTGCACTGTGCAAGTATTATATCTAGGAAAATACAACTATCAGATTGGGACTCGATATCAGCAGATACTCATTATGAAATGACTTGGATCAGGATCGGGGATGAAAAAACCCCTGAATGTTACATCCTTACAGAAAACCCTTCTGCCTTCTCACCTGTTCCCACGTGGTGACGGGTCCGCCATTGAAGATGAAGACTATGGCAGTGATATACAGTGTTCCCCAAACGAAGAGCGCCAGCGCTCCGCCACAGCGTCTCACTGTGGACAACCAGGGCAGGCAAACGAGCAAGGTGGTACTCAGGCAGAGAACCACACATACAACAGACAGAGCTCCGGCGTGCACGTCTAAGTCCTGTGCACAAATCAAGAGTTCAATTACAAACAATCAATACAATCTCAGTAAAACTGATTCACCTCATCCTTATCTCTACATGCTCTTTTCTACCACATCCAACCCATTCTCTAGCACTCCCTTCACTGCCCGTGTCTCTTCCCACATCATCATCAACATCTTAAGCAGCTCTTACATCATCTAGCACTGAGTTAAAAGGATTAATAAATGGAAGAGTTTTGACTGTGTTGAATGCTTGGTCTCAAACTTAATCCGTTGGATTCTACAATGTTACCCCATGATGTGTTAACAAAGCATGACAAATGGGGTAAAATATTCCTTTTTATTAGCTCAACCAATAATTTGCATCACTTTTTACCAAATTGACAGAATTTCAACATTTGACCCCTGTACAAACTGAAATAGTTACAATTTTTCTTTTCTATTTTGCCCCATAACTCCACAGTATTCAGTCATAGGTAGACCAAACTATACCTTTTTTGGAATCTTTAGGATCAGACAAAACATTTGGTATATTTTGAATACAACTGGAGCATTTTTAAAAGTTCTCCCACATCTAATCCGCTATAGCTATAGCTACCACCCTGGAATGGCTATTATACTTTTGTTGTTGTTGTTGTTGTTTTCTGTAGGCCATGGTGTACTCAGGCTGGATAGTAATTATTGTTTAGTCCCCTTAAGTGGCACAAAAAACCTGCTTGGCTTAAGGACTAATTATTTTCTTTTTACACCACATCCAATTAATCAGAAAAAATGTTGCTGTAATTGCAGTGAAAAGCTTTGACTACAATATGCAGAACTGAGTGGGTAAATAAAGTCAAAACATTCAGTAATACTAGAGTTGTGGTGGAATGCTTGTATCTGTGTGTCTACATTGGATTCTGTCCACTGTCAAGCTTTTTTAGCCGTGTACCAACACAACAACGATGCTACGCTAACTTCTAATCAAACACAATGACCAACAGAAAGCTGGGGGATAGTTTGAAGTGATTGTATTGCGCAAAAATGTTTGTATCTACTTTTTTATAGTTAAAAAGTATGACTAGAGTCTTGCATTAATATTCTCAAAGTTAGACAGTCCTGCCATTAGCAAATGGCTAATTCATGTTTTCTGTGACATATGTCACAGAGGTTTACATGGAATCTGCTACTTGTTCTGTGAGACACATTTACTAAGCTGCTAAATAAAATGCATCCAAACGAAGAACAGATCTTTTAAGCAGCAGCTCGTTTTCATTTAAAGCGACAGTACACATGAAAACTGAGCTTTTGAAACTCTCCGATTTCTGTGCCTCTGGATTATTTTTCCTGAAATATCTCTTTTCAGACACCCGGTGTCCTTGTTTAGTTTGCTGAAGAGGTGTTTGTGTCTCACCCTTCCTGTGGAGGGGATGAGGACGATGATGGCCACGCAGAAGGCCAAAGACAGCAACAGTCCGGACAGCATGGCGGGGGGTCTCCTCCACACACTGCAGGAAGGCTCGGTGGACCGCATGATAGCAGCAACACACGCCCTCAGTCACAACATGCCTGGACCGCATGCTCTGACTGTCCTCCTCTCCATCATACTTGTCCCACCTCATGTCGGTACTGTTGTCCGACTGGGCGATGCTAGACGAACGCTCACTGTTCCAGTTTTTAGTTTTTAGTTTAACAGTCGAGTCTGTTTGGAATCGGTTCTCTGCTTATCTGTGCTGCTGTTGGATTGAGACGACTCTAAATTGGTTTTAGAAGAGCTGACAGGCGCGTTTGGATTCTTACTTCCAGTGGACTCTTTAACAAGTTTATAACACTCATCCTGACAGAGGTCAGTGCTGGAACCAGGGTTGGACAGTGTGCTGCTGTAATCCGAGTCTATGCAAGTGTTTGTTTGACACGACGTAGTCCTGTTTGAATTAGGTCTGTCAGAGTTCACCTTGGCACCATCATCCACACCCAACGGTGCTCTTAAAGAAGAAGTACTAGGCTTTACAGGTTCTGGTGCCAGCTCTGTTTTTGCCACGCCCACCTCCACAGATGCCTGGGATGTACCGAGTCCTGACTGGTTCCTGGGAGGCCTACTCGTGATGTCATTGACATGATTATTCCTTTGCGATTCACTGTCATTTTCTTGTAAACTTTGTGGTGAATCTCTGGAATGTTTTGTGTTGTCTTTAAGTTGACTGAAGTTGTCAAGTTCAACGGGACTGTCTCCAGTGATTTTGCTGTCTTTTTCACTGGAGGTGACCACAATGTGTGGCCTTTGGGAGACCTGCGAAGCTTTGTCTCCAGTCTTCACCATTTTCTGAAAAGCTTGAGACTCGTCCGGGATTGCGATCTGTGCGGGACGTCAAAGTTTCTACATGTTAAAGATGATTTTTAGAGTCTGGCTTGATGGACGCCGATGATCAAGTGTTCTCCACACGACGCTGATCACTTAAGGCCCTGCAGAGGTTTGTGGCCTCCATGTTGATCCATGACGTCACTGAGAAGAAATTGTCAGTTAGAACATTTACAAATAGATTAGACTCAAGAATAAACACTGACAGAATGTGGAAGATTTACATTTTCAGGTCAGCGGTGGCGGCTGTGCCTGCGACAGGAACAAGCGCGTCACGTTGTGTATTGTTATGATGCCATTTTAATGACAGACTTTCTTTTGGCATGTCCTCTTCATATGAGAAAACTTGCTTGACTGGCTGCACACTAATCCCGCCTAAGACACGTCAGTGACGCACCCAAAACACACCAAAAACATTTTTTCTAGTCATTACTTTCTCCCAGAATTTAATTAGGATCTTTGTCTTTCATTTTAGGAAAATTCACAGGTGTCACGCGATTCCATCAAACACACAACTGCATCATGGCACTGTGCAACAAAACACAACTGCCTTACTCCTTCTGCTACAAATATGACTATTACAGTCAGGTCCATAGGTATTTGGACAGTGGCACAGTTTTGCTCCTGTACACCACATCTTGGAAAGTGAGAGGATGCCTGAGGAGTGGAGACGAAGTGTGCTGGTTCAGATTTTTAAGAACAAGAGTGATGTGCAGAGCTGCAGTAACTACAGAGGCATTGATCAGCCACAGCATGAAGTTATGGGAAAGAGTAGTAGAAGCTAGGCTTAGAAAACAGGTGAAGATCTGTGAGCAGCAATATAGTTTCACGTCGAGAAAGGCACTACAGATGCAATGATTGCTCTGAGAATACTGATGGAGAATTATAGAGAAGTGCAGAAGGAGCTACAGTGTGTGCTTATGACAGGGTGCCAAGAGAAAAGTTTTGGTATTTTATGAGGAAGTCTGGAGCCACAGAGAAGTATGTGAGGGTAGTGCAGGACATGTACAAGGTTAGTGTGACAGCGGTGAGATGTGCAATAGGAATGACAGACTCATTCAAGATGGAGGTGAGGTTACACCAAGGATCAGCTCTGAGTCCTTTCTTGTTTGCAGTGGTGATGGACAGGTTGACAGATGAGATCAGACAGGAGTCTCCATGGACTATGATGTTTGCAGATGACATTGTGATCTGTAGTGAGAGTAGAGAGCAGGTTGAGTCTAGTCTGGAGAGGTGGAGTTATGCTCTGGAGCACAGGGGAATGAAAGTCAGCAGAAGCAAGACTGAGTACATGTGTTTGAATGAGAGGGAACCCAGTGGAATAGTGTAGTTACAAGGAGTAGAAGTGGTGAAAGTAGATGAGTTTAAGTACTTGGGGTCAACTGTCCAAAGTAATGGAGATTGTGGTAGAGAGGTGAAGAAGACAGTGCAGGCAGGGTGGAGAAAGGTGGCAGGAGTGATTTGTGACCGAAGAATATCAGCAAGTGTGAAGGGGAAAGTTCACAAGACAATAGTGAGACGAGCTACGTTGGACGGCTTAGAGACAGTGGCACTAACAAAAAGACAGGAGGCAGAGCTGGAGGTGGCAGAGCTGAAGATGTTGTGATTCTCTTTGGGAGTGACAAGGATGGACAGGATTAGGAATGAACATATCAGAAGGACAGCTCAGGTGGGACGGTTTGGAGACAGAGAGGCGAGATTGAGATGGTTTGGACATGTGCAGAGGAGGGACCCAGGGTATATAGGGAGAAGGATGCTGAGGATGGAGCCACCAGGCAGGAGGAGAAGAGGGAGGCCAAAGAGGAGGTTTATGGATGTGCTGAGGGAGGACATGCAGGTGGTTTATGAGACAGAGGAAGATACAGATGACAGGGTGTGATGGAAAAGATTGATCTGCTGTGGTGGCCCCGAAGGGGAGCAGCAGAAAGAAGAAGAAGAAGATACTATCATCATGTGGCTGCAGTGTGTTGGATGCACTTTAGATCAATTAAATCTGTGGAAATCCTTTAATGCACCACAATTTTTTTCACTTGCATCTGCTTTCTCCATACGCCTGCAGCCCGTACTCTGGTTAAAAGGAAATGACAGGTGCCTTTCTGATTGGTTGGACTACAATATACTGATGAACAATGAACCAGATAAACCCAACCCCTTTGTGTCTGTTGGTTTAAGCACCTGCAAGACAGCAGCAAGGATTTGGACATGCCCTGAATGGCAGTGGAGTCTGTATTTTAGGCAGTGTGTCACTTATCCTCAAGATAGGGCCCCTGTGTTCAGTATGATAAGAAATCCATGCATGACAACAGCAGCAACACATTCACCATGCTACAGTAGTGTTCAGAATAATAGTAGTGCTATGTGACTAAAAAGATTAATCCAGGCTTTGAGTATATTTCTTATTGTTACATGGGAAACAAGGTACCAGTAGATTCAGTAGATTCTCACAAATCCAACAAGACCAAACATTCATGATATGCACACTCTTAAGGCTATGAAATTGGGCTATTAGTAAAAAAAAAAAAAAGTAGAAAAGGGGGTGTTCACAATAATAGTAGCATCTGCTGTTGACGCTACAAACTCAAAACTATTACGTTCAAACTGCTTTTTTAGCAATCCTGTGAATCACTAAACTAGTATTTAGTTGTATATCCACAGTTTTTCATGATTTCTCCACATCTGCGAGGCATTAATTTTGTTGGTTTGGAACCAAGATTTTGCTGGTTTACTAGTGTGCTTGGGGTCATTGTCTTGTTGAAACACCCATTTCAAGGGCATGTCCTCTTCAGCATAAGGCAACATGACCTCTTCAAGTATTTTGACATCCAAACTGATCCATGATACCTGGTATGCGATATATAGGCCCAACACCATAGTAGGAGAAACATGCCCATATCATGATGCTTGCACCATCATGCTTCACTGTCTTCACTGTGAACTGTGGCTTGAATTCAGAGTTTGGGGGTCGTCTCACAAACTGTCTGCGGCCCTTGGACCCAAAAAGAACAATTTTACTCTCATCAGTCCACAAAATATTCCTCCATTTCTCTTTAGGCCAGTTGATGTGTTCTTTGTCAAATTGTAACCTCTTCTGCACGTCTTTTATTTAACAGAGGGACTTTGTGGGAATTCTTGCAAATAAATTAGCTTCACCCAGGCGTCTTCTAACTGTCACAGCACTTACAGGTAACTCCAGACTGTCTTTGATCATCCTGGAGCTGATCAATGGGTGAGCCTTTGCCATTCTGGTTATTCTTCTGTCCATTTTGATGGTTGTTTTCCGTTTTCTTCCACGCGTCTCTGGTTTTTTCAACTTTTTAATCGAACTACGCTGTTCTTCTGAACAATGTCTTGAACGTCCCATTTTCCTCAGGCTGTCAAAGAGAAAAGCATGTTCAACAGGTGCTGGCTTCATCCTTAAATAGGGGACACCTGATTCACACCTGTTTGTTCCACAAAAATGAAGAACTCACTGACTGAATGCCACACTACTATTATTGTGAACACCCCCTTTTCTACTTTTTTTAAATAATAGCCCAATTTCATAGCCTTAAGAGTGTGCATATCATGAATGCTTGGACTTGTTGGATTTGTGAGAATCTACTGAATCTACTGGTACCTTGTTTCCCATGTAACAATAAGAAATATACTCAAAACCTGGATTAATCTTTTTAGTCACATAGCACTACTATTATTATGAACACTACTGTACGTTTTAGCACTGATACAAACCATTATTGTTGTTATTATTAATCATAATAAAAAAAAAAAATCTAATTAACAAATAAGTTCCTTGTGAAAATATAATAAAACCCCAATTCCAATGAAGTTGGGACATTGTGTGAAATGTAAATAAAAACAGAATACAATGATTTGCAAATACTCTTCAACCTATATTCAACTGAATACACCACAAAAACAAGATATTTAATGTTCAACTGATAAACTTCATTGTTTTTTTGTGCAAATATTTGCTCAATTTGAAATGGATGCCTGCAACACATTTCAAAAAAGCTGGGACAGTGGTATGTTTACCACTAATTGTGAGTGTCATGATTGGGTATAAAAAGAGCATCCCCAAAAGTCTCAGCTGTTCACAAGCAAAGATGGGGCGAGGATCACCACTTTATGAACAACTGCGTGAAAATAGTCCAACAGTTTAAGAACAATGTTTCTCAATGTTCAATTGCAAGGAATTTAGGGATTCCATCATCTACAGTCCATAATATAATCAGAAGATTCAGAGAATCTGGAGAACTTTCTACACATAAGCGGCAAGGCCGAGAACCAACATTGAAAAGGATTTGCAAATCACTGTATTCTGTTTTTATTTACATTTCACACAATGTCCCAGCTTCATTGAAATTGGGGTTGTAGTGAATCCCAAAACATCTGAGGAAGTAATTAAAAAAAAAAAAAAGAAAAAAAAGAAAAAACGTTTTGCATATACATACACACACAGAGATGATGGATGATAGTTAAATTATACAGTTATACTATCCAACAATAGGCAACATTTCTGTTGTTGGACGTACAGCAGGTGATATTTTCGTTTAATAAAGTAAAATTCCCATGAACAAAAAAACAAAAACAAACACAAAACAACAAACTCAATGGTGATTAAAAAATAAAGTTAGGGCTTTTGTGCTTATTTACCAACTTATTATTATTATTTTTTAATTGTCAATATTGTTGGCAAATTTATAATCAATTATTATGTATTTTAATGTTTAGACTGACATATTTTTGGTACATATTAAGAGTTAAGTAAATAAAACGTAAAGTTTCTACCGTCGCTTACTTTTCCTCAGTCACGCCGATTAAACTCTGTCAGAAAAAACAAAAAACAACAAAACCAAAAAAACAAAAACAAAACAGGCAAATCTCTTTAAGTCTTCAAAAAATACGAAAGACCAAAACCTCTCTGAAACTTCGTTATTTATTTATTTGTTTACTTTTCATTTTGAGAAAGTTGCGTTTTAATATCTGCTTCTGATCCGTGCGCGAGGAAGCGCGGCACAGCAGGCGGGGCGGGAGCGCGCACTAACGAACGTTCATGTGACCCAGCACATGCGCGAGCGCGTGTCTGTGGTGTGTCCACAGGAAAAGCACAGATAATTATTTATTTTTAGAAAATCTTGTGATAATGTTACAGTTTCACAATGGTTATTTGGGTTTTGATTGAAAACCGTTTAAAATATATATATATATTTTTAAAAATAAAATTTTAAAATGCTATTTACAGTTAAATATGGTTGGGATTTCATGTTCAAGTTCCACAATTACTGTATGTCTCTGCTGCTGAAACAAAACAAAACAAAACAAAACACTGATTAAAGTTTGGCCCAAAATTGCTCATTTCGAAGGTAAATCCTCTTGCATGTGAGACAACACAAGAAACCCCACCCCCCCATCCCCCTTCAGTGATGAAAAGGGGTGTGGCAAGCAGCACCTCCTTTCCATTTAAAGGAACAGCAACAGAATTGAGTCACTTCTTAAATATTTGAAAATGTGTTTGTCCTCCCATGTTTCATCTTTGCACTATTTAAATTTCGCAATTTTCAGAGTGCCTTTGAATGAATGAATGAATGAATTTATTTGGCACACAAACTCAACAATAACAAATATATATATAATTTTTTTTGTTTTGTTTTTCAATGAAGTCTATTTGACCAGGATGGGGTGACAAAGAAGGCTCACTGAAGGCTTGAAATCTATTCATTGAATTATTTCTCATTCTCAATTCATCCCCAACAGCTGCCCAATCGAGCACAGACTAAATTGCTGTCATGAGTTGAATAGTGCTGTGACAATGGCGGTCAAACATCACACGTTCATTGAGTTGCTCATTACTGCAAACAATGATGTGTAAGTGCGAAGCCACATTTAATGAAAGCCACTCTGTCCCATTTGACAGGTGCAGGCCTTCAGAAAGTTTTCAATCAAACTCTGAACTTTTTTCTCTGTATTGAAGCAACAAAAACAAATCCATGGGTCTGAAAAGTGGAATTTGGGGAGGTGCTGTTTCACAGCTGTATAATCACAGCACTGTCTTTTTAATTTTAACCTTGAGATCAATCAGACACACTATAATTCACTCATCATTTCTTTTGAAACACTTTGTGAGAATTCTGTGCGTCTTACTCAGTATGTTCCTAAAATAGATGCTGGTTTTTTTTTTTTTCCTCTCTACTATTGTTCAAAAGCCAGCAGACTGGTTTCATTCCATTTAAATCTATATTAGGAAAGCCAAGCAGACTGTGTGGAGATCAAAAACAAAACAAGACTACATGCCATGAAGCCTCCGCCTCATCCTGTGCAAACACACACATATGCATTGTTTGGATGTCATTTATACACCCTGTACAAACAAAACAATAGGTTACAATGCAAAAAAGAAACTGAAGATGACAAATAAAATGCGCACACACACACACACACAAAATGTGAAGACCTCCATTGCAGGTGTCGCAGAGTGAATGGTCCGCCCCTAAAGATCGGTCTGCCTTTTGCATCTGCACATGCGTCATTTCGGACCACAGCATCTCGTCTAAGACATTGTCTCTTCACCCAAAGTGATCAAATAGATTAATGTGATTATTAGCCATTAGATGACAAGGTAAGACCTCTTAAATCATTCTAAAGTCAGTTTTAAGCGGAAACTAGGTGATACTCTGTGACATTTTGAAATCACCAACACGCTGTGATCAGCTAGCAGCTCGTGTAGCTACGGCGCTCTGATCGCTTCCTCCATCAATTACTATGAAATAATGCTGAATTTATGTGGAAATTATTGTTGTACAAAAGCATCAGATATCTGTCACTGAGATAGATGATGTCTAGAGTTTAGTTTGAAGCAGAAACGAGGTGTTAATCCGTGAACCGCAGCTAATTGACGCATGCAAAGTGAAGGCAGGGGGAGCCAATTTTTAGGGGGGACCGTTCGGTCTGTGACACCAGAAAGCAGCTCTTCAGCAGGAATAAATATCATAAAAATAAGTAAAAATAAAAATTCTCTAGCATAAAGACACTCCTAAGCTTTTTATTTACTTATTTTTAAATGGCAGAAACTAATTAGTCAGTGCAGTTAAGACACTTTACCACAGAAACTGTGTTTAAAAAAAAAAAACAAGCTTTAATATAAAATTTACCCAGCAGAAAAGTTCTTCAGATTATTAAAGTATCAACAATCCTTTGGCTTGATCTTGATGCTCTTCCTCTTTTCCTCATCATAAAGCTCAGACTCCTCTTTGAGGGAAATGTTTATTGCAAAGCTATTAATGGCAGTAACGTTCAACCCTTTACAAAAAGTTACAAAATGAGTTTGTATAATATGACAAGGAATTAATGAGGGAGGAAAAATAGTAATAATTTTAACAATAATAATAATAACTCCAAACATGCTTTCACAGTTTGCCTAAAAAAAAAAAAAAAAAAAAAAATCTTTTACACACAGCTTGTTAAAAATTGCAGTACAGCAGGATAAATTAAAATCAATAACAGATTATAAAACAATATTTGCATATTCTCTCCTAAAACTGTCAACTTTAGTGGTAGTATAAACACAGGTTCCATTTTCCACCAACGAACAGCTTCTGTATTTCAAAAAAAAAAAAAAAAAAAAAAATCACAGGTATAAGCATGTTCATAACTGACAGCATCATTTTGACAGATTTATCTATTGTTGAGGAAAAACAGAGTAACACTGACTAAAAAAGACCTACTTGTTACATACAGAAAAGCAGCTGAGTGCAGACCAAAGCTTATCGCGTAGTTACAGCACCACCCCCTGGTGGTGACACTGAACTACAAATGGCTGAGTATAAGCAGTAAGTTTGTGTGTAGTGATGTGTATATCAGGGTTATTTTTAACACCAGCACCCACCCACACATCGAGAGCCAATCGGCATCACCTCACACCACCAAAACATGTCCTGGTTAATGACCTGAACCCGAGCTGTGGAGTGGCAGGGGTGGGGGGGGTGGCTGGTCTATGTTGTGAGGGAATCCTCACATTAAGGCAGAATAGTCTGCTTGAACGCTGCAGTCTTTTCTCAGCCAAAACAGGGAACTAGCGAGATGTAGGTTACACTGCTTCATGCAGACAATATCAAGCAGCACAGAGCGCGCCCTCTGGTGCGTGCATGTGTGGAAGGGAGAAGGGAAGAGAAGATGGAGTAATCACATATTTACCTGTTGTATGTCATTTAGAGAGCCTGTAACCACCAGTAATTTAGCACCTTGTCGCTTTTTGACCCGCCTCACCCACACTCGTAATATGTTCTGACCAAGCTCACCCACACCTGCCTGACCTACAGCTGGGTCCACGTGGGTTACAGAGTTGATCTATGCATCATCAACGTGTGGGTATTGATGAGAAAACAGCAATGAAAAAGAGCTGATTAAGACCCAGTCACATTCAATACTAAATATATTTTAAATAGAAAATTCTATAAACCTTGTGCCATCACCAGTCATACACTACTTCTGTGTGTTTTTTATCTTGCTTATGTAGCTTAAGACACAGTAATTTACTGCTGTTTGTGGGAAACCGCGTGGCTGCCCTTAGGAAGAGTTGTAGTACAACTGCTGCTCCAGGATCAGATCGGACAGCACGTTGATGTCTGTCACTTTTGGGTTGCTCTGCAGCACCAAAGTCACCATACTGTCCTGATCTGGGAAAACCTGACCGAGTTGCTCACTGAAGCCGGGCTGTTTCTTCTGAGCTCCTGTCTGTGCTGAAAACCAGCCCAGGACCTGCAGCTCCTGCTGCCTCTGCTGGACACCCATCTCTCTGAACCTGCATCCTGCCCCCTCCCTCTCCATTTGCTGCTGCTCCCAGCTGCTGGATGCAGAGCTCCCCTAGTGTTCGATCCCGAAGTTCAGAACCTCTGTTGGGAGCGTGGAGGTTGGAGGAATCTAATGGGGCAGCTAGACCTGCAAAGGAGTGGTTTCCTGGCTCAAGAGGCCCTGAAAGAAAAACAACAAAAAAAATGCAGGTAAAAATTGGGTCATAAGAAATGGGGGAAAAAAAAATCTGCTGTTTGTTAATTTTGGGGGGAAATTACAGTAATGGATGAGAAATGTGAATATGACACTACACTGCAAGACATTTGTCTTCAGTGTTGGAAGCCCCCAAAAAATCTTGATGCAAAATTTGAGAAAAGGTTATTCAACAGATTTCAGCAATAAATCAGTGTGAAAAATTGCTTTTATTTATTATTTAGTTTTGCTTTCCTTGGGGCCAAGGGGGTCCGCAGGTATTCAATCAGAAAGTCCAACTTAGTATGACCAGCAGTCCCCAAGTATTGTTTGTACCAAATTTCATAAAAATTGTAAGAACAGTTTTCACAGAATGTCAAATCCTGATGGCATAGTCCCCACAGACTTTGGTCTAAAGGACAAAAAATTCAATGCTGAACTCAACCAGGTGTAAGATAAGATAAGATCAAATTTAGTTATCCCAAAGAAATTATTTAGCCAGAGTAGCGAAACAGTGAACATTTATTTTATTTTTTATTTTTTTTACAATAAGTACAACAAATTAATGCGAAATGACTAGAAGACATTTGCACAAGATGTTCAACAATACTGCACATAACTCTAAATAACTGAATAACTCTGTTCATTATGTTTCATCCCACAGAAGGGGGAGGAATTATACTGTCTGATTACCAAAGTTAGGAAAGACCTCCTGTGGTGTTCTGTGGTGCACCTCGGTGGTCTCAGTCTATGGCTGAAGGTGCTCTGACAGGACGTCAGTGTGGCATGCAGCAGGGGGTGGGAGGTGTTGTACAGGATGCTGAGCAGTTTCCTCAGCATCCTCCCTCTGACACCTCCATCACAGACTCCAGCTCAACCCCCAGGACAGAGCCAGCTCTCCTGATGAGCTTGTTGAGTCTGTTCATGTCAGCTGCCTTCAGCCAGCTGTCCCAGCACACTACAGCCTAGAAGATGACACTGGAGACCACCGAGAGAGAGCTGATTTACAAATAATAAGGCTGTAATACTTGTCCTGTGAGCACAGAAAGATGTCCAGGTGAGGCCCTCCTCCCCCAGAGGGTCGTCCGGCACCATAAAGTGATCACCGACAAAAGTGTACTGAAGAAGTCTGTGGGGCCACACATCATGTAGACAATCCAAAATGAGTGAAATTGCCCTTTAATGAGTTGGGTTTGCAAATTCTGGAAATAACTGGAGTATTGTCATTCCGTACCTCTTTTTGATGATATCCCTCCATACGTGGGACTCATCCAAGAGGTCTCTCAGGTTGTCATTAGTCACAATCACTCCGTTCGTCTTCTGTGCAAGCTGTAGCATAAATCTGATACAGCACAAAAAGATTAAAGCACCCAGAAAAGAAGCTTTCAAGCAAAAAAAATTAATGATCTTTTAATTGCTTTGCATTGATCAATAATGGAGACAAGAACAGTAACAAAAACATTTCTTTTGTCTCCATGCATCTGCTTTGTTTGCACATCAAGCAATCTATCATGTTTGTATCATGTTTCCTGCAACGCTCATCGAGCAGCAGCACGCTGCTGTCTATGCTCCACCTTATTTTTTCTTATTTTTTTTAGCCAATTACCTATAATTCAATTTCAATGTAGACTAAAGCTCTCGTCCCACATGAGCCACGTATGGATTTGTCAGAAATTTCATGATTATTCGAATAATGAGTCACGTATATGAACTGCCAAACAATTAAAACCACTGTGTGAGTCATTGCGTCAGCGCACCGCATCACAGCGCAGTTCATCTGATCGATTATAACAGATGTTAAATCTATCATAAACATACTTTTAAAGGTGCTCATAAGAAGGAATGAACATGCAACTGTTTTACCAAGCCATTACAATATAAACATTACAATATTACCTTTAGACTGTTACAAATACGTTCTCCACCAGAGAGAGAGAGAGAGAGAGAGAGAGAGAGAGAGAGAGAGAGAGAGAGAGAGAGAGCTGAAACGGTCCTCTGTGATTCTGGAAGTGATTAGGGTGTTTTCAACAGGTGTTTTCTGAGAGAAAATGATTAATCCGCTACAAAATAATAATTTTATACACGCAGCGTCCAGCGCACAAAGCACGGCATCCAGCTAAACAAAGCATGTGGGATTGTCACACGAAGTGTGCGAGAGTGCGGAGTCAAATAGCCTGTCCTGTCCTCAAACTCGTTAGAAAAGGAAAAAAGTGTAGGCCACCACTGCCCCCTGCTGTCATAACAGTGCACTGACTGAGACGAGGCATCTACCTGTCGTCATAGCAGCTGATCCTCTTTCCCTGCACCTCCCTGGAGGGCGTGTAGGACAGCAGGCCCAACGTCTGCAGCTCATTCAGGTAATGCTGCTCTGAGAAGCAACAAACATCACATTGTTAGTCTGCAGGAAGCGGACTGTTAGCGTGACAATCGATCAGTGCATTAATGAAATAAGTCAAGTCAATAACCTCGGATGTCACAGTATGAAATAACGAGATTGTGGAGCATGAGCCTGAGCCACGCATTGCAAAATATAAAAATGGTAAAAAAAAAATTAAATAATATAAAATAAATCATTGCCAAAATGTTACTGCAATAAATAGAAAACAAAAGCACAAAAATCTGCTATTTTGATATTTGTAACTTTTCCAAAGCGAGTGATGGCCTGTAACGTGCATGACTTTTTGCACAACAGCAGACACATGGCGTTTGCTACCTTTGATCTTGGGGTCGCTTTTCTGTCGCCACTGCGGCAGGAGGACGCTGATGTGACGGTGACCTCTGTCCCAGAAATGCTGCACGGCCAGAGCGATTCCTCGACAGGAGAAGAAATGACCCAGCCCATGACTGCAGACAACAGCACGAACAGAGTTTCAAAATGGATCGTTATATTCCTCATGGGAAATTCAAAATGATCAATTAGGTTTTGAAGTACCAATGAAAACCTGTTTGCTTTATTTTTTCATTTTAACTACGTTTCAGTTGGTTTAGAATAATTTAGACAGTTGAAAAACAGCCACTACATGGTTTAAATCCTGTATAAAATGTCTTAAATCACTTTTAATCACTAAATCATCATTGCAGACCAGTTTAATACTAGTTAACTGTACTTTAACCAGACTAAATCCAGTTAAATAACTGTTTTAAATCCTGATAGTGTCTTCAAAGCACTTAAATCAGTTAATCATCACTGTTGATCAGGACCCGTATCCACAAAGCAACCTAAGGCTAAAAATAGCTTCTAGTAACGTTATTTTAAGAAAAATCTCAGAATTCTATAAATTCTTAGGCATTTCTTAGAACTTTCCCTTGGTAAGATAGATGAAAGTTGCCTGCAAAGCACCTTAGACCTTAAGAGAGCTCCAAAGGTGCCAAACTAGTAAGAGAAGGGAGGCGGACTTTTAAGATGCCTAAGAGTGTCTTAAACAGAGAAGATGGTGGAAAAGTCAGAGAGGAAGCAGAGATATTCTCCGTATGTAGGACGACAGTGAGTCAGTAACACGCTACCCGCTTGATTTACGTAATTATTTTATGTGAATTTGCTGTCTTAATGTATTTATAAATTGTCTAGGTTCTTATCATATACACACTGTTGATATTATCATTATTTATATTATTATTATCTCTTATTAATATTATTTTCTTTTATTATTGCTTCTGTTTTGTCATTTGATTTTTAAATGGACCACAGTGGAAATAAATGTTTTCATTTATTTCCACTGTGTACTGTCTAGTAAAATAAGTAAATGTTTGATTTATTTTACTAGATCTCATTTTACGTTTTATTTATCTTACTAGATCTTATTTTACTTCTTTTTTTATTCCTACGTATTTCACTATATCTTTTCTTTGTTTTATTGTGTCTATTATATGTTTTTATGTATGACGATGTTTGTATTTTAGTGTTGTCTTTTTTTTGTGCTGGTGAACTAAAGACAATTTTCCACCTCGGTGGACAATAAAGAATTATTCTATTCTATTCACTTTCTTGTGTCATCCATGTTTTTTTTGTATTTACAATTATATATTTACAGTGAATTTACTAAATAAACTCACACACTTGCGGTTTAATTTAAAGATATTCAGCATGTGAGTGATGCATGTTCAAACATTTTCAAGCTGTGTAACAATTCATTTAATTTTGCTGAGTTTCATCATCATGACAAACTGTTTTCACGATTACACATCTTAATGTGTAATTGTTATACACATCGGCAACCACCTGGGTGTCTATCTGGGGGGTTGCCCTCCAGGATCCAATGTGGTTCCACAGTATGGTGGATGTAGCAAAGCGTTGCACTCGTGCATGCTCCCAGACATGACCTGACCATTACATGCTCAATTATACATAAGAGCATTTCTATAACTTCAACAAACAATGACATGGTACCACCTCATGGCGACGTTACTCCCATCAATGATGACTGTCCTCAGGTTTGGGTCACCAGGCTTGTCTGTTATTTGAAGGTCAAAGGGCATCTCTAGCCCTTCCAGGAAGCGCTGCTCCCCTGTAACCACCACCCCCGAAGAAGAGGATATGAATCCCCGTTTTTCTTTTGTTCTGCTGGGAGACACATTTGGCTTTGACAAGATGGACATTTGAAGCACATGATGAGCCTGTTTGGACTTTGGCTTTTGGACATCATCATGTTTTGGGGGTTGCTTTGGGGTGGTGGTGAAATGAGCAGGTGGGTTAGAGGAGTAGATAGTTTGGGCAACTTGATTGGAGGTTTGGAAATTGGGGAACGTTGATCCATGGAGGAGGAATAGGTAGACATGGGTGGCCCTCGGACATCAGGTGGAATGTTTTGGAGCTGAGTTTGGGACTTGGAAGTGTGACTTTTATTCCAGTGAAATAAATCCGGCTCTGGAGCAGGTATGGTTTTTACTTTTAGCCTTCTTTTATCATCCACTTCCTGATTCTCTACAGGTAGGAACGTCCGGTTTGGGGCCGGTTTGTCTCGTTGTGCCTCCTCGTCTGCTGTTCCATATTTTTGCCCCCTCTTTCTAGCACCACATCGTCCATCTCCCTCGGTCCCTCCCTGGGGGCGACTGTCTCTTTGGTGCCCTCTCTCTGCAGTTCGAGGAGCAGCTGGTGGGTGGACAAATCTGGCAACATGCTGTAGACTTTAGCTACTTTCTGTTCCGTGTAGCCACAGCTCGCTGCAGCTTTCTGCATCACTCGCAGAACAAAGTCCTCCTCGTGTCCTCCCTCTTTTACATCTCCTGTACCTTCTACCTTGAGTGGTCTTATGCTCCTGGTCACTCCATCCGTGTCTCCCACCAGAGTTCTTGGTTTCTCTCTGAGCTCTTCCTCACTGCTCATCAAAGTAAGTCCTCCTCCTGTTTCGTCGTCCTCTCGGTGCTCTGTCTCACAGGGCCGGTTCTTCTGACTCTGGGGGACGTGATCTTGTGGTTCCTTCTGCTCCTGGTCACTGCGATCTTGTTCCTGTTGAACCAAATCCAGTATTTGTGAAGCCTCTCTGGGTCCAGTTCGGGCGAGCACTCGTTTCACGACCTCCTCTGTGTAGCCCATGGCTGTAAAGAACTTCATCAAGAGCAAGAACTCCTTGTTTCCTACTGAGGACTTTGGCTCTCCTTCTCTCTGCTCCAGTGCCTCTCTGTCCTCAGTACCTAACTGCTCCTCTTCTCCCACCTCCTGTGGAAAAGACGTAGTTCTTTCCGCAGCATGCTCTGTGATCACTGTAGTACCTTCAGAGGTCGGGGAAGACTTGAAGTACGGCTCTTTAGCTGCAGCACTTGTTCCCTTCAACCCATCAAACGTTTTGTGAGTCTCACTGGAACCCTCAGGGCGCTTGTACGTGACGGCAGAGGCTCGGTCCCATTCGTCTTCTGGGTGGTCATGTAATCTGACCACCAACTTTCCGTCCATCTCCACTGTGCTTGGGCTTGAGCTGAGCCCCGATTTCCTCACCAAGTCCAGCAAGATTTCTTTCACTAGAGCCGGGAGCACCAGAAGATCCAGAATGTGCCTGTCCTCCCATTTCTCCACCAGAGATTAAAAATAAAAACAACTGTTTAAATAAAACTCATATCAATTCAAATCTATCAGAGGCTTTGGAAATGAATTCACAAACAAGCTCATCTGAAGCTACGTGTAATGTCTGAAGCATATTGGGGGGGGAGAAGGAAGAAGTGTCTGCTTCATATAAAATACTTCCTGCAGGGTTGTGAGGAGGACTGAATGTGTAATTTGTGTTTTGAAGGCAGCAGTAATGTTTTCCTACTTTGATTTAGTACATTTCTCTGGGGAAACAGTCCATCTGTCTCACTGACAACCACACCTGCTCCTTATCGAGCTATCGATCTATCGACAAATAAATACATGGATAGAGAGATATGGAGATGTAGATGGAGAAATGATATATGTAGGGAGACATAGAGGAGAAACAGAGTGAGGAAAAAAGACAGATGGAGAGACAGATAGCCAGCAATAGAGGAGTAGATAAAGTGATAGATGGATCGATAGAGATATTCAAAATGCAAACAATAGATAAAAGTTGTGGAAAAGTTTAATGCAACAGCTTATCATCTTGAGTTTGTGCTAAAAGTCATTAATTAATTAATGACGTCATCTTGAAGAGAATATTTCACTTTAACCTGCTGGTATTTCTTTAGTTCCTTCTGCGAGCGTATGGCGCTGAACTCTTCTCTCTTCTGATTGGTTACTCTGAGATGATGCTCGGTCATCCACAGGTGGAAAATCCCCACACAGTTCACACATAAAAACAGCACTGCGTTGGCTACCAGCTGAGAATGAAATAACAGAAGAGAAAATTCAAATCCCACAGCCATCTAAAGTGTAAACACAACAGGACAGATTAATACTTTTTTTGGACTTTCCATGAAAAAATACACAGGGCTGGACTTTAGACCTGGTTTTTGCTGGTTGAAGGTGCAAACCTTTTCCGATGATGGATGATATCAATGCAATAGATCAACATGCCCACATGATAATTTACATGATGGGATTGCTGGGTATTTGGCGGTAACTAGCAATAAAGCATGTACTGTGCTGTGCAACACTTTGTACCAGGTGGAAAACAGAGCCCTTGAGAAACTGATCCTTCAGTCAGGAAGCGTTCACTCAATTTTGGCAGATAAAATCCCTGAAAACTCCACTCTATGATGTCACAAAGACCTCTAATCTTCACGCACACTTTGTAGTTGGTGATCACATTCTGTAGTGGAATCCAACCAACACTCACAGAATCATTGCTGAACGAAGGAGGAAACCAAATTTCAAAATATTCTTGAAACAGTTGCATATAAAATACAGAACCGCTCGCTGTTCACAGGACGGTGTGTCCACTTGGTGTTGAAGTTTTCCATAAACCAACAGACCATTTGCATTTCCTGCAGAGGAACATGAAAACTATGCTGGTGACAAACCATGAGCCACTTCCATGCAGGCTGGTAAACCCGATATTTGAATATGGACACTATTTTGGTGTGTATGCAAAAACTGCACCCATTTAGATAGTCAATCATTTGCATGCCTTTCCTGTTGTTTCCTTTGAACCAGAATGACATGGAGGTAATTGTGCTTCACCAAAGCTAAATGACCTGCTATAAAGATGAGACTTCAACTGCAAATCGAAAGTTTTACCTGCACAGCCAGGTCCGGTGTCTCTGGGCTTGTGACGGGAACGTAGATGCTGATGATGATAATGTGGGAAACGCTGGTCCCAATCCCAACTATGAGGGCCCAGGCCAGAGACAGGGGCAGAATTGTGTACACACTCAGAGACAGGAACAGAAAAAATGCAACCTGAAGATGGGAATTAAAAATGTCACCAAGGAAGTTCTGAATCAGCTGAAGAACAGTTTCTTTAAGTGTGGCTTTCAATCAGTGTTGTCTTTATTACACTGAAAAGTAGAACTATCCCGATACGTTTGAAGCAACTGATATAGACTTTTTAAATTAATTCTACGGTGGAGGTTTCAAAAACACAATTCCTATATCCTATGTTTCAAATACATTTTGAGTGTTTCTGAAAGATGGCACATGGGATATAACCTTCTTACCATCAAACATATATCGCTTTCCATATAAATAAATTAAGGTTTTTATTTTTTCTCATAGTGCCTGCTTTCTTCCTGGTAACAGAGGCTGTGCAGGTGTGTAGCCAAAGGGGCAAGGGGTTGTAAGGCTCCCCAACCCCCTAAGAGTCTTAGAGTAAAGGTCCACTTTTGAAGACATTTTAAACACATTTTAGCACATAATCACCATCATCATAATATTTTTTTTTCCAAATAAAATGTTATTCAATCAATATTACTCAGAGCGTACTAGTTTTACTACTACAATTCTGCACTGTGTGGAATTGAAAGGCCATACAAAAAAAGCCTGTTTACTTAATGTGAAAATAAATAAATAAAACATCAAGGAACAGCTTGGACTGAAGGTGTTTTTTTTTCTTTATATATAAGATTGACAGAATGTGCTTGTAATCTGCACTGTGCAATTATATCTAGGAAAATACAACTATCAGATTGGGACTCGATATCAGCAGATACTCATTATGAAATGACTTGGATCAGGATCGGGGATGAAAAAACCCCTGAATGTTACATCCTTACAGAAAACCCTTCTGCCTTCTCACCTGTTCCCACGTGGTGACGGGTCCGCCATTGAAGATGAAGACTATGGCAGTGATATACAGTGTTCCCCAAACGAAGAGCGCCAGCGCTCCGCCACAGCGTCTCACTGTGGACAACCAGGGCAGGCAAACGAGCAAGGTGGTACTCAGGCAGAGAACCACACATACAACAGACAGAGCTCCGGCGTGCACGTCTAAGTCCTGTGCACAAATCAAGAGTTCAATTACAAACAATCAATACAAATCTCAGTAAAACTGATTCACCTCATCCTTATCTCTACATGCTCTTTTCTACCACATCCAACCCATTCTCTAGCACTCCCTTCACTGCCCGTGTCTCTTCCCACATCATCATCAACATCTTAAGCAGCTCTTACATCATCTAGCACTGAGTTAAAAGGATTAATAAATGGAAGAGTTTTGACTGTGTTGAATGCTTGGTCTCAAACTTAATCCGTTGGATTCTACAATGTTACCCCATGATGTGTTAACAAAGCATGACAAATGGGGTAAAATATTCCTTTTTATTAGCTCAACCAATAATTTGCATCACTTTTTACCAAATTGACAGAATTTCAACATTTGACCCCTGTACAAACTGAAATAGTTACAATTTTTCTTTTCTATTTTTGCCCCATAACTCCACAGTATTCAGTCATAGGTAGACCAAACTATACCTTTTTGGAATCTTTAGGATCAGACAAAACATTTGGTATATTTTTGAATACAACTGGAGCATTTTTAAAAGTTCTCCCACATCTAATCCGCTATAGCTATAGCTACCACCCTGGAATGGCTATTATACTTTGTTGTTGTTGTTGTGTTTTCTGTAGGCCATGGTGTACTCAGGCTGGATAGTAATTATTGTTTAGTCCCCTTAAGTGGCACAAAAAACCTGCTTGGCTTAAGGACTAATTATTTTTTTTTACACCACATCCAATTAATCAGAAAAATGTTGCTGTAATTGCAGTGAAAAGCTTTGACTACAATATGCAGAACTGAGTGGGTAAATAAAGTCAAAACATTCAGTAATACTAGAGTTGTGGTGGAATGCTTGTATCTGTGTGTCTACATTGGATTCTGTCCACTGTCAAGCTTTTTTAGCCGTGTACCAACACAACAACGATGCTACGCTAACTTCTAATCAAACACAATGACCAACAGAAAGCTGGGGGATAGTTTGAAGTGGTTGTATTGCGCAAAAATGTTTGTATCTACTTTTTTATAGTTAAAAAGTATGACTAGAGTCTTGCATTAAATATTCTCAAAGTTAGACAGTCCTGCCATTAGCAAATGGCTAATTCATGTTTTCTGTGACATATGTCACAGAGGTTTACATGGAATCTGCTACTTGTTCTGTGAGACACATTTACTAAGCTGCTAAATAAAATGCATCCAAACGAAGAACAGATCTTTTAAGCAGCAGCTCGTTTTCATTTAAAGCGACAGTACACATGAAAACTGAGCTTTTGAAACTCTCCGATTTCTGTGCCTCTGGATTATTTTTCCTGAAATATCTCTTTTCAGACACCCGGTGTCCTTGTTTAGTTTGCTGAAGAGGTGTTTGTGTCTCACCCTTCCTGTGGAGGGGATGAGGACGATGATGGCCACGCAGAAGGCCAAAGACAGCAACAGTCCGGACAGCATGGCGGGGGTCTCCTCCACACACTGCAGGAAGGCTCGGTGGACCGCATGATAGCAGCAACACACGCCCTCAGTCACAACATGCCTGGACCGCATGCTCTGACTGTCCTCCTCTCCATCATACTTGTCCCACCTCATGTCGGTACTGTTGTCCGACTGGGCGATGCTAGACGAACGCTCACTGTTCCAGTTTTTAGTTTTTAGTTTAACAGTCGAGTCTGTTTTGGAATCGGTTCTCTGCTTATCTGTGCTGCTGTTGGATTGAGACGACTCTAAATTGGTTTTAGAAGAGCTGACAGGCGCGTTTGGATTCTTACTTCCAGTGGACTCTTTAACAAGTTTATAACACTCATCCTGACAGAGGTCAGTGCTGGAACCAGGGTTGGACAGTGTGCTGCTGTAATCCGAGTCTATGCAAGTGTTTGTTTGACACGACGTAGTCCTGTTTGAATTAGGTCTGTCAGAGTTCACCTTGGCACCATCATCCACACCCAACGGTGCTCTTAAAGAAGAAGTACTAGGCTTTACAGGTTCTGGTGCCAGCTCTGTTTTTGCCACGCCCACCTCCACAGATGCCTGGGATGTACCGAGTCCTGACTGGTTCCTGGGAGGCCTACTCGTGATGTCATTGACATGATTATTCCTTTGCGATTCACTGTCATTTTCTTGTAAACTTTGTGGTGAATCTCTGGAATGTTTTGTGTTGTCTTTAAGTTGACTGAAGTTGTCAAGTTCAACGGGACTGTCTCCAGTGATTTTGCTGTCTTTTTCACTGGAGGTGACCACAATGTGTGGCCTTTGGGAGACCTGCGAAGCTTTGTCTCCAGTCTTCACCATTTTCTGAAAAGCTTGAGACTCGTCCGGGATTGCGATCTGTGCGGGACGTCAAAGTTTCTACATGTTAAAGATGTTTTAGAGTCTGGCTTGATGGACGCCGATGATCAAGTGTTCTCCACACGACGCTGATCACTTAAGGCCCTGCAGAGGTTTGTGGCCTCCATGTTGATCCATGACGTCACTGAGAAGAAATTGTCAGTTAGAACATTTACAAATAGATTAGACTCAAGAATAAACACTGACAGAATGTGGAAGATTTACATTTTCAGGTCAGCGGTGGCGGCTGTGCCTGCGACAGGAACAAGCGCGTCACGTTGTGTATTGTTATGATGCCATTTTAATGACAGACTTTCTTTTGGGCTCTTCATATGAGAAAACTTGCTTGACTGGCTGCACACTAATCCCGCCTAAGACACGTCAGTGACGCACCCAAACACACCAAAAACATTTTTTCTAGTCATTACTTTCTCCCAGAATTTAATTAGGATCTTTGTCTTTCATTTTAGGAAAATTCACAGGTGTCACGCGATTCCATCAAACACACAACTGCATCATGGCACTGTGCAACAAAACACAACTGCCTTACTCCTTCTGCTACAAATATGACTATTACAGTCAGGTCCATAGGTATTTGGACAGTGGCACAGTTTTGCTCCTGTACACCACATCTTGGAAAGTGAGAGGATGCCTGAGGAGTGGAGACGAAGTGTGCTGGTTCAGATTTTTAAGAACAAGAGTGATGTGCAGAGCTGCAGTAACTACAGAGGCATTGATCAGCCACAGCATGAAGTTATGGGAAAGAGTAGTAGAAGCTAGGCTTAGAAAACAGGTGAAGATCTGTGAGCAGCAATATAGTTTCACGTCGAGAAAGGCACTACAGATGCAATGATTGCTCTGAGAATACTGATGGAGAATTATAGAGAAGTGCAGAAGGAGCTACAGTGTGTGCTTATGACAGGGTGCCAAGAGAAAAGTTTTGGTATTTTATGAGGAAGTCTGGAGCCACAGAGAAGTATGTGAGGGTAGTGCAGGACATGTACAAGGTTAGTGTGACAGCGGTGAGATGTGCAATAGGAATGACAGACTCATTCAAGATGGAGGTGAGGTTACACCAAGGATCAGCTCTGAGTCCTTTCTTGTTTGCAGTGGTGATGGACAGGTTGACAGATGAGATCAGACAGGAGTCTCCATGGACTATGATGTTGCAGATGACATTGTGATCTGTAGTGAGAGTAGAGAGCAGGTTGAGTCTAGTCTGGAGAGGTGGAGTTATGCTCTGGAGCACAGGGGAATGAAAGTCAGCAGAAGCAAGACTGAGTACATGTGTTTGAATGAGAGAGGGCCCAGTGGAATAGGTGTAGTTACAAGGAGTAGAAGTGGTGAAAGTAGATGAGTTTAAGTACTTGGGGTCAACTGTCCAAAGTAATGGAGATTGTGGGTAAGAGGAGGTGAAGAAGACAGTGCAGGCAGGGTGGAGAAGGTGGCAGGAGTGATTTTGTGACCGAAGAATATCAGCAAGTGTGAAGGGGAAAGTTCACAAGACAATAGGGAGACGAGCTACGTTGGACGGCTTAGAGACAGTGGCACTAACAAAAAGACAGGAGGCAGAGCTGGAGGTGGCAGAGCTGAAGATGTTGTGATTCTCTTTGGGAGTGACAAGGATGGACAGGATTAGGAATGAACATATCAGAAGGACAGCTCAGGTGGGACGGTTTGGAGACAGAGAGGCGAGATTGAGATGGTTGGACATGTGCAGAGGAGGGACCAGGGTATATAGGAGAAGGATGCTGAGGATGGAGCCACCAGGCAGGAGGAGAAGAGGGAGGCCAAAGAGGAGGTTTATGATGTGCTGAGGGAGGACATGCAGGGTGGTTTATGAGACAGAGGAAGATACAGATGACAGGGTGTGATGGAAAGATTGATCTGCTGTGGTGGCCCCGAAGGGGAGCAGCAGAAAGAAGAAGAAGAAAGATACTATCATCATGTGGCTGCAGTGTGTTGGATGCACTTTAGATCAATTAAATCTGTGGAAATCCTTTAATGCACCACAATTTTTTTCACTTGCATCTGCTTTCTCCATACGCCTGCAGCCCGTACTCTGGTTTAAAAGGAAAATGACAGGTGCCTTTCTGATTGGTTGGACTACAATATACTGATGAACAATGAACCAGATAAAACCCAACCCCTTTGTGTCTGTTGGTTTAAGCACCTGCAAGACAGCAGCAAGGATTTGGACATGCCCTGAATGGCAGTGGAGTCTGTATTTTAGGCAGTGTGTCACTTATCCTCAAGATAGGGCCCCTGTGTTCAGTATGATAAGAAATCCATGCATGACAACAGCAGCAACACATTCACCATGCTACAGTAGTGTTCAGAATAATAGTAGTGCTATGTGACTAAAAGATTAATCCAGGCTTTGAGTATATTTCTTATTGTTACATGGGAAACAAGGTACCAGTAGATTCAGTAGATTCTCACAAATCCAACAAGACCAAACATTCATGATATGCACACTCTTAAGGCTATGAAATTGGGCTATTAGTAAAAAAAAAAAAAGTAGAAAAGGGGGTGTTCACAATAATAGTAGCATCTGCTGTTGACGCTACAAACTCAAAACTATTACGTTCAAACTGCTTTTTAGCAATCCTGTGAATCACTAAACTAGTATTTAGTTGTATATCCACAGTTTTTCATGATTTCTCCACATCTGCGAGGCATTAATTTTGTTGGTTTGGAACCAAGATTTTGCTGGTTTACTAGTGTGCTTGGGTCATTGTCTTGTTGAAACACCCATTTCAAGGGCATGTCCTCTTCAGCATAAGGCAACATGACCTCTTCAAGTATTTTGACATCCAAACTGATCCATGATACTGGTATGCGATATATAGGCCCAACACCATAGTAGGAGAAACATGCCATATCATGATGCTTGCACCATCATGCTTCACTGTCTTCACTGTGAACTGTGGCTTGAATTCAGAGTTTGGGGGTCGTCTCACAAACTGTCTGCGCCCTTGGACCCAAAAAGAACAATTTTACTCTCATCAGTCCACAAAATATTCCTCCATTTTCTCTTTAGGCCAGTTGATGTGTTCTTTGTCAAATTGTAACCTCTTCTGCACGTTCTTTTATTTAACAGAGGGACTTTGTGGGAATTCTTGCAAATAAATTAGCTTCACCCAGCGTCTTCTAACTGTCACAGCACTTACAGGTAACTCCAGACTGTCTTTGATCATCCTGGAGCTGATCAATGGGTGAGCCTTTGCCATTCTGGTTATTCTTCTGTCCATTTTGATGGTTGTTTTCCGTTTTCTTCCACGCGTCTCTGGTTTTTTCAACTTTTATCGAACTACGCTGTTCTTCTGAACAATGTCTTGAACGTCCCCATTTTTCCTCAGGCTGTCAAAGAGAAAAGCATGTTCAACAGGTGCTGGCTTCATCCTTAAATAGGGGACACCTGATTCACACCTGTTTGTTCCACAAAAATGAAGAACTCACTGACTGAATGCCACACTACTATTATTGTGAACACCCCCTTTTCTACTTTTTTTTAAATAATAGCCCAATTTCATAGCCTTAAGAGTGTGCATATCATGAATGCTTGGACTTGTTGGATTTGTGAGAATCTACTGAATCTACTGGTACCTTGTTTCCCATGTAACAATAAGAAATATACTCAAAACCTGGATTAATCTTTTTAGTCACATAGCACTACTATTATTATGAACACTACTGTACGTTTTAGCACTGATACAAACCATTATTGTTGTTATTATTAATCATAATAAAAAAAAAAATCTAATTAACAAATAAGTTCCTTGTGAAAATATAATAAAACCCCCAATTCCAATGAAGTTGGGACATTGTGTGAAATGTAATAAAAACAGAATACATGATTTGCAAATACTCTTCAACCTATATTCAACTGAATACACCACAAAAACAAGATATTTAATGTTCAACTGATAAACTTCATTGTTTTTTGTGCAAATATTTGCTCAATTTGAATGGATGCCTGCAACACATTTCAAAAAAGCTGGGACAGTGGTATGTTTACCACTATTGTGAGTGTCATGATTGGTATAAAAAGAGCATCCCCAAAAGTCTCAGCTGTTCACAAGCAAAGATGGGCGAGGATCACCACTTTATGAACAACTGCGTGAAAATAGTCCAACAGTTTAAGAACAATGTTTCTCAATGTTCAATTGCCAGGAATTTAGGGATTCCATCATCTACAGTCCATAATATAATCAGAAGATTCAGAGAATCTGGAGAACTTTCTACACATAAGCGGCAAGGCGAGAACCAACATTGAAAAGGATTTTGCAAATCACTGTATTCTGTTTTTATTTACATTTCACACAATGTCCCAGCTTCATTGAAATTGGGGTTGTAGTGAATCCCAAAACATCTGAGGAAGTAATTAAAAAAAAAAAAGAAAAAAAGAAAAAAACGTTTTGCATATACATACACACACAGAGATGATGGATGATAGTTAAATTATACAGTTATACTATCCAACAATAGGCAAATTTCTGTTGTTGGGACGTACAGCAGGTGATATTTTCGTTTAATAAAGTAAAATTCCCATGAACAAAAAAACAAAAACAAACACAAAACAACAAACTCAATGGTGATTTTAAAAATAAAGTTTAGGCTTTTGTGTGCTTATTTACCAACTTATTATTATTATTTTTTTAATTGTCAATATGTTGGCAAATTTTATATCAATTATTATGTATTTTAATGTTTAGACTGACATATTTTTGGTACATATTAAAGTTTAAGTTAAATAAAACGTAAAGATTTTCTTACCGTCGCTTACTTTTCCTCAGTCACGCCGATTAAACTCTGTCAGTAAAAAACAAAAAAACAAACAAAACAAAAAAAACAAAACAAAACAGGCAATCCTTTAAGTCTTCAAAAATACGAAAAGACAAACCTCTCTGAAACTTCGTTATTTATTTATTTGTTTACTTTTCATTTTGAGAAAGTTGCGTTTTAATATCTGCTTCTGATCCGTGCGCGAGGAAGCGCGGCACAGCAGGCGGGGCGGGAGCGCGCACTAACGAACGTTCATGTGACCCAGCACATGCGCGAGCGCGTGTCTGTGGTGTGTCCACAGGAAAAGCACAGATAATTATTATTTTTAGAAAATCTTGTGATAATGTTACAGTTTCACAATGGTTATTTGGGTTTTGATTGAAAACGTTTAAATATATATATATATTTTAAAAATAAATTTTAAAATGCTATTTACAGTTAAATATGGTTGGGATTTCATGTTCAAGTTCCACAATTACTGTATGTCTCTGCTGCTGAAACAAAACAAAACAAAACAAAACACTGATTAAGTTTGGCCCCCAAAATTGCTCATTTCGAAGGTAAATCCTCTTGCATGTGAGACAACACAAGAAACCCCACCCCCCCATCCCCCTTCAGTGATGAAAAGGGGTGTGGCAAGCAGCACCTCCTTTCCATTTAAAGGAACAGCAACAGAATTGAGTCACTTCTTAAATATTTGAAAATGTGTTTGTCCTCCCATGTTTCATCTTTGCACTATTTAAATTTTCGCAATTTTCAGAGTGCCTTTGAATGAATGAATGAATGAATTTATTTGGCACACAACTCAACAATAACAAATATATATATAATTTTTTTTGTTTTGTTTTTCAATGAAGTCTATTTGACCAGGATGGGGTGACAAAGAAGGCTCACTGAAGGCTTGAAATCTATTCATTGAATTATTTCTCATTCTCAATTCATCCCCCAACAGCTGCCCAATCGAGCACAGACTAAATTGCTGTCATGAGTTGAATAGTGCTGTGACAATGGCGGTCAAAATCACACGTTCATTGAGTTGCTCATTACTGCAAACAATGATGTGTAAGTGCGAAGCCACATTTAATGAAAGCCACTCTGTCCCATTTGACAGGTGCAGGCCTTCAGAAAGTTTTCAATCAAACTCTGAACTTTTTTCTCTGTATTGAAGCAACAAAAACAAATCCATGGGTCTGAAAAGTGGAATTTGGGGAGGTGCTGTTTCACAGCTGTATAATCACAGCACTGTCTTTTTAATTTTAACCTTGAGATCAATCAGACACACTATAATTCACTCATCATTTCTTTTGAAACACTTTGTGAGAATTCTGTGCGTCTTACTCAGTATGTTCCTAAAATAGATGCTGGTTTTTTTTTTTTTCCTCTCTACTATTGTTCAAAGCCAGCAGACTGGTTTTCATTCCATTTAAATCTATATTAGGAAAGCCAAGCAGACTGTGTGGAGATCAAAAACAAAACAAGACTACATGCCATGAAGCCTCCGCCTCATCCTGTGCAAACACACACATATGCATTGTTTGGATGTCATTTATACACCCTGTACAAACAAAACAATAGGTTACAATGCAAAAAAGAAACTGAAGATGACAAATAACAATGCGCACACACACACACACACAAAATGTGAAGACCTCCATTGCAGGTGTCGCAGAGTGAATGGTCCGCCCCTAAAGATCGGTCTGCCTTTTGCATCTGCACATGCGTCATTTCGGACCACAGCATCTCGTCTAAGACATTGTCTCTTCACCCAAAGTGATCAAATAGATTAATGTGATTATTAGCCATTAGATGACAAGGTAAGACCTCTTAAATCATTCTAAAGTCAGTTTTAAGCGGAAACTAGGTGATACTCTGTGACATTTTGAAATCACCAACACGCTGTGATCAGCTAGCAGCTCGTGTAGCTACGGCGCTCTGATCGCTTCCTCCATCAATTACTATGAAATAATGCTGAATTTATGTGGAAATTATTGTTGTACAAAAGCATCAGATATCTGTCACTGAGATAGATGATGTCTAGAGTTTAGTTTGAAGCAGAAACGAGGTGTTAATCCGTGAACCGCAGCTAATGACGCATGCAAAGTGAAGGCAGGGGGAGCCAATTTTTAGGGGGGACCGTTCGGTCTGTGACACCAGAAAGCAGCTCTTCAGCAGGAATAAATATCATAAAAATAAGTAAAAATAAAAATTCTCTAGCATAAAGACACTCCTAAGCTTTTTATTTACTTTATTTTTAAATGGCAGAAACTAATTAGTCAGTGCAGTTAAGACACTTTACCACAGAAACTGTGTTTAAAAAAAAAAACAAGCTTTAATAAAATTTACCCAGCAGAAAAGTTCTTCAGATTATTAAAGTATCAACAATCCTTTGGCTTGATCTTGATGCTCTTCCTCTTTTTCCTCATCATAAAGCTCAGACTCCTCTTTGAGGGAAATGTTATTGCAAAGCTATTAATGGCAGTAACGTTCAACCCTTTACAAAAAGTTACAAAATGAGTTTGTATAATATGACAAGGAATTAATGAGGGAGGAAAAATAGTAATAATTTTAACAATAATAATAATAACTCCAAACATGGCTTTCACAGTTTGCCTAAAAAAAAAAAAAAAAAAAAATCTTTTACACACAGCTTGTTAAAAAATTGCAGTACAGCAGGATAAATTAAAATCAATAACATATTATAAAACAATATTTTCATATTCTCTCCTAAAACTGTCAACTTTAGTGGTAGTATAACACAGGTTCCATTTTCCACCAACGAACAGCTTCTGTATTTTCAAAAAAAAAAAAAAAAAAAAAAATCACAGGTATAAGCATGTTCATAACTGACAGCATCATTTTGACAGATTTATCTATTGTTTGAGGAAAAACAGAGTAACACTGACTAAAAAAGACCTACTTGTTACATACAGAAAAGCAGCTGAGTGCAGACCAAAGCTTATCGCGTAGTTACAGCACCACCCCCTGGTGGTGACACTGAACTACAAATGGCTGAGTATAAGCAGTAAGTTTGTGTGGTAGTGATGTGTATATCAGGGTTATTTTTAACACCAGCACCCACCCAACACATCGAGAGCCAATCGGCATCACCTCACCCACCAAAACATGTCCTGGTTAATGACCTGAACCCGAGCTGTGGAGTGGCAGGGGTGGGGGGGGGTGGCTGGGTCTATGTTGTGAGGGAATCCTCAACATTAAGGCAGAATATCTTGCTTGAACGCTGCAGTTCTTTTCTCAGCCAAAACAGGGAACTAGCGAGATGTAGGTTACACTGCTTCATGCAGACAATATCAAGCAGCACAGAGCGCGCCCTCTGGTGCGTGCATGTGTGGAAGGGAGAAGGGAAGAGAAGATGGGAGTAATCACATATTTACCTGTTGTATGTCATTTAGAGAGCCTGTAACACACCAGTAATTTATCACCTTGTCGCTTTTTGACCCGCCTCACCCACACTCGTAATATGTTCTGACCAAGCTCACCCACACCTGCCTGACCTACAGCTGGGTCCACGTGGGTTACAGAGTTGATCTATGCATCATCAACGTGTGGGTATTGATGAGAAAACAGCAATGAAAAAGAGCTGATTAAGACCCAGTCACATTCAAATACTAAATATTATTTTAAATAGAAAATTCTATAAACCTTGTGCCATCACCAGTCATACACTACTTCTGTGTGTTTTTATCTTTGCTTATGTAGCTTAAGACACAGTAATTTACTGCTGTTGTGGGAAACCGCGTGGCTGCCCTTAGGAAGAGTTGTAGTACAACTGCTGCTCCAGGATCAGATCGGACAGCACGTTGATGTCTGTCACTTTTGGGTTGCTCTGCAGCACCAAAGTCACCATACTGTCCTGATCTGGGAAAACCTGACCGAGTTGCTCACTGAGCCGGGCTGTTTCTTCTGAGCTCCTGTCTGTGCTGAAAACCAGCCCAGGACCTGCAGCTCCCTGCTGCCTCTGCTGGACACCCATCTCTCTGAACCCTGCATCCTGCCCCCTCCCTCTCCATTTGCTGCTGCTCCCAGCTGCTGGATGCAGAGCTCCCCCTAGTGTTCGATCCCGGAAGTTCAGAACCTCTGTTTGGGAGCGTGGAGGTTTGGAGGAAGCTAATGGGGCAGCTAGACCTGCAAAGGAGTGGTTTCCTGGCTCAAGAGGCCTGAAAGAAAAACAACAAAAAAATGCAGGTAAAAATTGGGTCATAAGAAATGGGGAAAAAAAAATCTGCTGTTTGTTAATTTTGGGGGGAAATTACAGTAATGGATGAGAAATGTGAAATATGACACTACACTGCAAGACATTTGTCTTCAGTGTTGGAAGCCCCCCAAAAAATCTTGATGCAAAATTTGAGAAAAGGTTATTCAACAGATTTTCAGCAATAAATCAGTGTGAAAAATTGCTTTTATTTATTTATTTAGTTTTGCTTTCCTTGGGGGCCAAGGGGGGTCCGCAGGTATTCAATCAGAAAGTCCAACTTAGTATGACCAGACAGTCCCCCAAGTATTGTTTGTACCAAATTTCATAAAAATTGTAAGAACAGTTTCACAGAATGTCAAATCCTGATGGCATTAGTCCCACAGACTTTGGTCTAAAGGACAAAAAATTCAATGCTGAACTCAACCAGGTGTAAGATAAGATAAGATCAAATTTAGTTATCCCAAAGAAATTATTTAGCCAGAGTAGCGAAACAGTGAACATTTATTTTATTTTTTATTTTTTTTACAATAAGTACAACAAATTAATGCGAAATGACTAGAAGACATTTGCACAAGATGTTCAACAATACTGCACATAACTCTAAATAACTGAATAACTCTGTTCATTATGTGTTCATCCCACAGAAGGGGGAGGAATTATACTGTCTGATTACCAAAGTTAGGAAAGACCTCCTGTGGTGTTCTGTGGTGCACCTCGGTGGTCTCAGTCTATGGCTGAAGGTGCTCTGACAGGACGTCAGTGTGGCATGCAGCAGGGGGTGGGAGGTGTTGTACAGGATGCTGAGCAGTTTCCTCAGCATCCTCCCCTCTGACACCTCCATCACAGACTCCAGCTCAACCCCCAGGACAGAGCCAGCTCTCCTGATGAGCTTGTTGAGTCTGTTCATGTCAGCTGCCTTCAGCCAGCTGTCCCAGCACACTACAGCCTAGAAGATGACACTGGAGACCACCGAGAGAGAGCTGATTTACAAATAATAAGGCTGTAATACTTGTCCTGTGAGCACAGAAAGATGTCCAGGTGAGGCCCTCCTCTCCCCAGAGGGTCGTCCGGCACCATAAAGTGATCACCGACAAAAGTGTACTGAAGAAGTCTGTGGGGCCACACATCATGTAGACAATCCAAAATGAGTGAAATTGCCCTTTAATGAGTTGGGTTTGCAAATTCTGGAAATAACTGGAGTATTGTCATTCCGTACCTCTTTTTGATGATATCCCTCCATACGTGGGACTCATCCAAGAGGTCTCTCAGGTTGTCATTAGTCACAATCACTCCGTTCGTCTTCTGTGCAAGCTGTAGCATAAATCTGATACAGGCACAAAAAGATTAAAGCACCCAGAAAAGAAGCTTTCAAGCAAAAAAAATTAATGATCTTTTAATTGCTTTGCATTGATCAATAATGGAGACAAGAACAGTAACAAAAACATTTCTTTTGTCTCCATGCATCTGCTTTGTTTGCACATCAAGCAATCTATCATGTTTGTATCATGTTTCCTGCAACGCTCATCGAGCAGCAGCACGCTGCTGTCTATGCTCCACCTTATTTTTTTCTTATTTTTTTTAGCCAATTACCTATAATTCAATTTCAATGTAGACTAAAGCTCTCGTCCCACATGAGCCACGTATGGATTTGTCAGAAATTTCAGTGATTATTCGAATAATGAGTCACGTATATGAACACTGCACAAACAATTAAAAACCACTGTGTGAGTCATTGCGTCAGCGCACCGCATCACAGCGCAGTTCATCTGATCGATTATAACGAGATGTTAAATCTATCATAAACATACTTTTAAAGGTGCTCATAAGAAGGAATGAACATGCAACTGTTTTACCAAGCCATTACAATATAAACATTACAAATAATTACCTTTTAGACTGTTACAAATACGTTCTCCACCAGAGAGAGAGAGAGAGAGAGAGAGAGAGAGAGAGAGAGAGAGAGAGAGAGAGAGCTGAAACGGTCCTCTGTGATTCTGGAAGTGATTAGAGGTGTTTTCAACAGGTGTTTTCTGAGAGAAAATGATTAATCCGCTACAAAATAATAATTTTATACACGCAGCGTCCAGCGCACAAAGCACGGCATCCAGCTAAACAAAGCATGTGGGATTGTCACACGAAGTGTGCGAGAGTGCGGAGTCAAAATAGCCTGTCCTGTCCTCGAACTCGTTAGAAAAGGAAAAAAGTGTAGGCCACCACTGCCCCCTGCTGTCATAACAGTGCACTGACTGAGACGAGGCATCTACCTGTCGTCATAGCAGCTGATCCTCTTTCCCTGCACCTCCCTGGAGGGCGTGTAGGACAGCAGGCCCAACGTCTGCAGCTCATTCAGGTAATGCTGCTCTGAGAAGCAACAAACATCACATTGTTAGTCTGCAGGAAGCGGACATGTTAGCGTGACAATCGATCAGTGCATTAATGAAATAAGTCAAGTCAATAACCTCGGATGTCACAGTATGAAATAACGAGATTGTGGAGCATGAGCCTGAGCCACGCATTGCAAAATATAAAAATGGTAAAAAAAAAATTAAATAATATAAAATAAATCATTGCCAAAATGTTACTGCAATAAATAGAAAACAAAAGCACAAAAATCTGCTATTTTGATATTTGTAACTTTTCCAAAGCGAGTGATGGCCTGTAACGTGCATGACTTTTTGCACAACAGCAGACACATGGCGTTTGCTACCTTTGATCTTGGGGGTCGCTTTTCTGTCGCCACTGCGGCAGGAGGACGCTGATGTGACGGTGACCTCTGTCCCAGAAATGCTGCACGGCCAGAGCGATTCCTCGACAGGAGAAGAAATGACCCAGCCCATGACTGCAGACAACAGCACGAACAGAGTTTCAAAATGGATCGTTATATTCCTCATGGGAAATTCAAAATGATCAATTAGGTTTTGAAGTACCAATGAAAACCTGTTTGCTTTATTTTTCATTTTAACTACGTTTCAGTTGGTTTAGAATAATTTAGACAGTTGAAAAACAGCCACTACATGGTTTAAATCCTGTATAAATGTCTTAAATCACTTTTAATCACTAAATCATCATTGCAGACCAGTTTAATACTAGTTAACTGTACTTTAACCAGACTAAATCCAGTTAAATAACTGTTTTAAATCCTGATAGTGTCTTCAAAGCACTTAAATCAGTTAATCATCACTGTTGATCAGGACCCGTATCCACAAAGCAACCTAAGGCTAAAAATAGCTTCTAGTAACGTTATTTTAAGAAAAATCTCAGAATTCTATAAATTCTTAGGCATTTCTTAGAACTTTCCCTTGGTAAGATAGATGAAAGTTGCCTGCAAAGCACCTTAGACCTTAAGAGAGCTCCAAAGGTGCCAAACTAGTAAGAGAAGGAGGCGGACTTTTAAGATGCCTAAGAGTGTCTTAAACAGAGAAGATGGTGGAAAAGTCAGAGAGGAAGCAGAGATATTCTCCGTATGTAGGACGACAGTGAGTCAGTAACACGCTACCCGCTTGATTTACGTAATTATTTTATGTGAATTTGCTGTCTTAATGTATTTATAAATTGTCTAGGTTCTTATCATATACACACTGTTGATATTATCATTATTTATATTATTATTATCTCTTATTAATATTATTTTCTTTTATTATTGCTTCTGTTTTGTCATTTGATTTTTAAATGGACCACAGTGGAAATAAATGTTTTCATTTATTTCCACTGTGTACTGTCTAGTAAAATAAGTAAATGTTTGATTTATTTTACTAGATCTCATTTTACGTTTTATTTATCTTACTAGATCTTATTTTACTTCTTTTTTTTATTCCTACGTATTTCACTATATCTTTTCTTTGTTTTATTGTGTCTATTATATGTTTTTATGTATGACGATGTTTGTATTTTAGTGTTGTCTTTTTTTTGTGCTGGTGAACTAAAGACAATTTTCCACCTCGGTGGACAATAAAGAATTATTCTATTCTATTCACTTTCTTGTGTCATCCATGTTTTTTTTATGTATTTACAATTATATATTTACAGTGAATTTACTAAATAAACTCACACACTTGCGGTTTAATTTAAAGATATTCAGCATGTGAGTGATGCATGTTCAAACATTTTCAAGCTGTGTAACAATTCATTTAATTTTGCTGAGTTTCATCATCATGACAAACTGTTTTCACGATTACACATCTTAATGTGTAATTGTTATACACATCGGCAACCACCTGGGTGTCTATCTGGGGGGTTGCCCTCCAGGATCCAATGTGGTTCCACAGTATGGTGGATGTAGCAAAGCGTTGCACTCGTGCATGCTCCCAGACATGACCTGACCATTACATGCTCAATTATACATAAGAGCATTTCTATAACTTCAACAAACAATGACATGGTACCACCTCATGGCGACGTTACTCCCATCAATGATGACTGTCCTCAGGTTTGGGTCACCAGGCTTGTCTGTTATTTGAAGGTCAAAGGGCATCTCTAGCCCTTCCAGGAAGCGCTGCTCCCCTGTAACCACCACCCCCGAAGAAGAGGATATGAATCCCCGTTTTTCTTTTGTTCTGCTGGGAGACACATTTGGCTTTGACAAGATGGACATTTGAAGCACATGATGAGCCTGTTTGGACTTTGGCTTTTGGACATCATCATGTTTTGGGGGGATTTGCTTTGGGGTGGTGGTGAAATGAGCAGGTGGGTTAGAGGAGTAGATAGTTTGGGCAACTTGATTGGAGGTTTGGAAATTGGGGAACGGTTGATCCATGGAGGAGGAATAGGTAGACATGGGTGGCCCTCGGACATCAGGTGGAATGTTTTGGAGCTGAGTTTGGGACTTGGAAGTGTGACTTTTATTCCAGTGAAATAAATCCGGCTCTGGAGCAGGTATGGTTTTTACTTTTAGCCTTCTTTTATCATCCACTTCCTGATTCTCTACAGGTAGGAACGTCCGGTTTGGGGCCGGTTTGTCTCGTTGTGCCTCCTCGTCTGCTGTTCCATATTTTTGCCCCCCTCTTTCTAGCACCACATCGTCCATCTCCCTCGGTCCCTCCCTGGGGGCGACTGTCTCTTTGGTGCCCTCTCTCTGCAGTTCGAGGAGCAGCTGGTGGGTGGACAAATCTGGCAACATGCTGTAGACTTTAGCTACTTTCTGTTCCGTGTAGCCACAGCTCGCTGCAGCTTTCTGCATCACTCGCAGAACAAAGTCCTCCTCGTGTCCTCCCTCTTTTACATCTCCTGTACCTTCTACCTTGAGTGGTCTTATGCTCCTGGTCACTCCATCCGTGTCTCCCACCAGAGTTCTTGGTTTCTCTCTGAGCTCTTCCTCACTGCTCATCAAAGTAAGTCCTCCTCCTGTTTCGTCGTCCTCTCGGTGCTCTGTCTCACAGGGCCGGTTCTTCTGACTCTGGGGGACGTGATCTTGTGGTTCCTTCTGCTCCTGGTCACTGCGATCTTGTTCCTGTTGAACCAAATCCAGTATTTGTGAAGCCTCTCTGGGTCCAGTTCGGGCGAGCACTCGTTTCACGACCTCCTCTGTGTAGCCCATGGCTGTAAAGAACTTCATCAAGAGCAAGAACTCCTTGTTTCCTACTGAGGACTTTGGCTCTCCTTCTCTCTGCTCCAGTGCCTCTCTGTCCTCAGTACCTAACTGCTCCTCTTCTCCCACCTCCTGTGGAAAAGACGTAGTTCTTTCCGCAGCATGCTCTGTGATCACTGTAGTACCTTCAGAGGTCGGGGAAGACTTGAAGTACGGCTCTTTAGCTGCAGCACTTGTTCCCTTCAACCCATCAAACGTTTTGTGAGTCTCACTGGAACCCTCAGGGCGCTTGTACGTGACGGCAGAGGCTCGGTCCCATTCGTCTTCTGGGTGGTCATGTAATCTGACCACCAACTTTCCGTCCATCTCCACTGTGCTTGGGCTTGAGCTGAGCCCCGATTTCCTCACCAAGTCCAGCAAGATTTCTTTCACTAGAGCCGGGAGCACCAGAAGATCCAGAATGTGCCTGTCCTCCCATTTCTCCACCAGAGATTTGAAGGCCCGGCGTGAATCCAGAGACTCAGCTGACACTCTGTCCCCAGAGTCAGACTGTTTAACCTCGAGACCTTCATACTGTTGCACCAGGTCCGTGATGAGAGAGGAAGCTCGAACCACTGGCTCTGCCAGTCCGGAAATGAGCAGGAATCCTGGGGATCCAACCTGGTTTGGTGAGTAGAAACAAAATGGCAGAATTCTCAATGACAAAATATAAGTTCCAAGCCAAAGAAGTCACTGGAAGATGACAATGGGCAAGTGGAGATGCAGCAAAATGGGAATAAAATAAAAACCCATTCAAAGCTACATTATATTAGCATTATTTTGGGGGTGGGGTGTATTAATAATGGAGTGCTAACCAATTAACCATTTCAAATGGAAAATTTAAAAAAATTCACTTTCCAAGAATAAGTACTGTCTTATAGAAAATAAAAATAAAAACAAAAAACAATACTACGTATATAAAAAAAATCACTTTCCAAGAATAAGTACTGTCTTATAGAAAATAAAAATAAAAACAAAAAACAATACTACGTATATAAAAAAAAATCACTTTCCAAGAATAAGTACTCTTATAGAAAATAAAAATAAAAACAAAAAACAATACTACGTATATAAAAAAATTCACTTTCCAAGAATAAGTACTGTCTTATAGAAAATAAAAATAAAAACAAAAAACAATACTACGTATATAAAAAAATTCCCATCAAAACCATCAGACCATGAGGTTATTAGTCAGAGATATGACACATTACAGAGCAATGACGCAACAGTACTATTGACAGTGATTTTTTTTTTTTAAGAATTAGAAGAATAAAATAAAAAATGTTGCTAGTCAATATAGTATTACATCATAATGAAACAAAGAAGTAAAACTATGCATGTGGGAGATATACATCACTGCAAATAGAACGGGTGTCAAATATGATCTTATTGTGGGGGGGGGGGGGGGGGGGGAGCGGAATTTATAATCACATTTCCACATTGCGATAAAAAAAGCCCTTTTTTGTCAAGTAAATTGCCTCATAATTTTTCCCTTATTTCATGCAGTATGTTATTGCATTCATGCTATTCTAAGATAATGTGGCCAACCCAAAAACACACCACCCTGGATCCTCCCCTGGAAGTTATAACCTGCTAATTCATGACAATTTTTGTTTTTTGTTTTTTTTTTTTTAGGTACTGAATTATAATCCAACTTCCACACACCCAACCTGTGCCCAGCTTATACAGATATAAATTGCAAGGGACACTTTCTTTGATGTTTTGAATTTCATTTGGGCACTTTAACTCAATTCTGTCCCAAGTTATCGCCTCAAAAATAAAATACATGATAGCAAAAAAAAAAAACAAAAAACAACAAGTTTGCCATTTTTTTCATTCAGTTACTTTCCCCCCCTCCATTGGTCAGCAAATACATTCTTTTGGGTTTGTGTCCATTTTTCACACACAGTTGGACCATTTTCACCAAAACAACCTTCAGCCTTTGAGAAACGACGTCACTGTAACGCACAGGGGCCTAAATTCTTTCCTTTGAAGGACCATAAATTCATATGGATGGATGGCCACAGTCCAAAATAAAGAAAGATGATCCTAAATCTAAAATAAGTTATTTTGTGTGTGTGTTGGTTAGCCTTTTTTTTAAAGTCTATCATATGGAACAGATGAACAAAACATCAACACACAAACCACTCTACTAACTGTGACCCCACCTTCAATTGGGCTTCATCTTCAAAGTGGTCTTCACACTGTTGTAGGTGAAAAATTTACCATTTCCAATTTTTATTCCTGCTTTGTGGTCCAAAGCTTGTGAACGTTTTGTGTTTCAGAAATGCAAATGTCAGAGATTTAACCAGAACAACCACTTACCACAATAAGCGCAGACGTGTTTCTCATCAGGCAATCCATGAACAGACCTTTGGCTCCACAGAAGATACAATGAAGGACTTCTGGATAGGAAACCTCTTGCTGCTCCTCCTGGTTCACAAGTCCCTTCACAAACAACTGAAGACATAATGGTTATCTTACTAAGACATCGTTCTACCGGGAGTTGTGTAGGTAGTTACGGCCTTAAAACAAGCATTAAATATGTCAATTTTAGAAACATGGTCCACACTGTGGTGGTTACAGCCTCTTCTATCATCTTATGTGACTACAAATGATATATGTCTATTTTTATAACAATTAATTACACAGGCTCAATCAAAGGAAAAACATGATGTCCTCAGCTGATCCAAAGTATCATTTATGATGGACTGTATCGACTTCATGAGGTCTGATCCATTTGTAATAGGAATGGTTCTAATATCCTTCATAAGAGCCTCTTGCCAGGAATGAACTGGGCCCCCAAGACCTAAAGGTCTGGAACTGCCGCTGACAAAAGAAAAACCCAAATAACAGAATGATATCTCACCTTGGCGGCTTTGACATTGTTTCTCAGGCCTCTGAGTTTCAGCCATATCTGGCCATTGTTGTTGCAGGGCAAATCGTCCACTCCGATCTCAAAGGACACCCTGAATATTCGCTCCACGGAGCTGTGGAGGGACGTCAGAGAGCCTCGCAGCATCTGAGCACAAGCAAACTCATCCTCCACCTCTGCTTTTCCAACTCCTTCACATCGCTCCCCGGCCATCCTTTCCTCTCAAATCGGTGGCACAAAGTGGAACATACTGTAAAAAAATATTTCCAACAGCGGTTAGAATACGAGTACAATAATGAAAAACATTAAAGTGCAAAAGTTGTTAATCCCAGTGCAGCATGTAGGGACTGACTGGCCTCAGTGGAGTCACACATTCTGTGTCCTTCTGGCACAAATGCTGGAATTACACCCAATGTTACCAAGGCAACAACTCATGAACTGTGTCACTGTTCAGTGACGTTATTTTATAAAGTGTTTATTTATTGTTTTTATGACAAAGTATAGAAAGCTTTACATTCATATAGAGAATAACATGTACATAGTATATCAATAATTCACTCGATTAGCCTTTCGCCTTCAGTGAATAAACTAAACGCACACTTGCGCTACTTGCTCTATCCTGTTCATGTTATGTCAAAAGCTAAATACAGTAAATAAAGCATCTTTTTCCTTCAATGACTAGTCAGCTCATGAATTATGACACACTCCCCAAAACATAAGCTTAAAATACATATCATACATGTATACACATAGATAAACATGTACAGAGGAGCAGAAAACAAGACAACACATCAAACCTAGGGCAATTCTAAGGTAATGGAATGACAATGACAGCAACATCATGCCATAATTTAACTTACCATTAAAATATTTCCCTGATTGTAATTCTGTTACCATAGAATTACTCTCTAAAGAACAATAAATATTTTTTTTTAAATTTGATGTCACATATATAATTTGTAAAGGCTCAAAGTTCCACAAATGTTTTGACACCACTGTATGATGTGTTGCAAACTTCCATTTGTGATGCTCTGCAAAGTCAACATTACCATGTGCTGCAAATTCTCAACATTTCAAATGTGCTGCAAACTCTCAACATTTTTGATATGCTGCAAATGCTCAACATTTGTGATCTGCTGCAAACTCTCAACATCTGAGATGGGCTGCAAACTGTCAACATTTATGATCTGCTGCAAACTCAACATTTGAGATGTGCTGCAATCTGTCAACATTTATGATCTGCTGCAAACTCTCAGTATTTGTGATCTGCTGCAAACTCTCAACGTTTGAGATGTGCTGCAAACTGTCAACATTTATGATCTGCTGCAAACTCAGTATTTGTGATCTGCTGCAAACTCTCAACATCTGAGATGTGCTGCAATCTGTCAACATTTATGATCTGCTGCAAACTCTCAGTATTTGTGATCTGCTGCAAACTCTCAACATCTGAGATGTGCTGCAATCTGTCAACATTTATGATCTGCTGCAAACTCTCAGTATTTGTGATCTGCTGCAAACTCTCAACATCTGAGATGTGCTGCAATCTGTCAACATTTATGATCTGCTCCAAACTCAGTATTTGTGATCTGCTGCAAACTCTCAACATCTGAGATGTGCTGCAATCTGTCAACATTTATGATCTGCTGCAAACTCAACATTTGAGATGTGCTGCAAACTGTCAACATTTATGATCTGCTGCAAACTCTCAGTATTTATGATCTGCTGCAAACTCTCAGTATTTGTGATCTGCTGCAAACTCTCAACATCTGAGATGTGCTGCAATCTGTCAACATTTATGATCTGCTGCAAACTCTCAGTATTTGTGATCTGCTGCAAACTCTCAACATCTGAGATGTGCTGCAATCTGTCAACATTTATGATCTGCTGCAAACTGTCAACATCTGGGATGTGCTGCAATCTGTCAACATTTATGATCTGCTGCAAACTCTCAACATCTGGGATGTACTGCAATCTGTCAACATTTATGGTCTGCTGCAAACTCTCAACATCTGAGATGTGCTGCAATCTGTCAACATTTATGGTCTGCTGCAAACTCTCAACATCTGAGATGTGCTGCAATCTGTCAACATTTATGATCTGCTGCAAACTCTCAACATCTGAGATGTGCTGCAATCTGTCAACATTTATGATCTGCTGCAAACTGTCAACATCTGGGATGTGCTGCAATCTGTCAACATTTATGATCTGCTGCAAACTGTCAACATCTGGGATGTGCTGCAATCTGTCAACATTTATGATCTGCTGCAAACTCTCAACATCTGAGATGTGCTGCAATCTGTCAACATTTATGATCTGCAAACTCAGTATTTGTGATCTGCTGCAAACTCTCAACATTTGAGATGTGCTGCAAACTTAACATTTGTGATCTGCTGCAAACTCATTATGTATGATGTGCTGCAAACTCTCAACATTTGTGATCTGCAGCAAGGTCTCAACATTTGCAGTGTGCTGCAAACTCTCAGTATTTGTGATCTGCTGCAAACTCTCAACATCTGAGATGTGCTGCAATCTGTCAACATTTATGATCTGCTGCAAACTCTCAGTATTTGTGATCTGCTGCAAACTCTCAACATCTGAGATGTGCTGCAATCTGTCAACATTTATGATCTGCTGCAAACTGTCAACATCTGAGATGTGCTGCAATCTGTCAACATTTATGATCTGCTGCAAACTGTCAACATCTGAGATGTGCTGCAATCTGTCAACATTTATGATCTGCTGCAAACTCTCAACATCTGAGATGTGCTGCAATCTGTCAACATTTATGATCTGCTGCAAACTCTCAGTATTTGTGATCTGCTGCAAACTCTCAACATCTGAGATGTGCTGCAATCTGTCAACATTTATGATCTGCTGCAAACTGTCAACATCTGGGATGTGCTGCAATCTGTCAACATTTATGATCTGCAAACTCAGTATTTGTGATCTGCTGCAAACTCTCAGTATTTGTGATCTGCTGCAAACTCTTAACATTTGAGATGTGCTGCAAACTCTTAACATTTGTGATCTGCTGCAAACTCATTATGTATGATGTGCTGCAAACTCTCAACATTTGTGATATGCAGCAAAGTCTCAACATTTGCAGTGTGCTGCAAACTCTCAGCATTTATGATCTGCTGCAAACTCTCAGTATTTGTGATCTGCCGCAAACTCTCAACATCTGAGATCTGCTGAAAACTCTCAGTATTTGTGATCTGCTGCAAACTCTCAGTATTTGTGATCTGCTGCAAACTCTCAACATCTGAGATGTGCTGCAATCTGTCAACATTTATGATCTGCTGCAAACTCTCAGTATTTGTGATCTGCTGCAAACTCTCAACATCTGAGATGTGCTGCAAACTGTCAACATTTGGGATGTGCTGCAATCTGTCAACATTTATGATCTGTTGCAAACTCAGTATTTGTGATCTGCTGCAAACTCTCAGTATTTGTGATCTGCTGCAAACTCATTATGTATGATGTGCTACAAACTCTCAACATTTGTGATCTGCAGCAAAGTCTCAACATTTGCAGTGTGCTGCAAACTCTCGATATTTGTGATGCGCTGCAAACTGTCAACATCTGGGATGTGCTGCAATCTGTCAACATTTATGATCTGCTGCAAACTGTCAACATCTGGGATGTGCTGCAATCTGTCAACATTTATGATCTGCTGCAAACTCGTGCTGCAATCTGTCAACATTTATGATCTGCAAACTCAGTATTTGTGATCTGCTGCAAACTCTCAGTATTTGTGATCTGCTGCAAACTCTCAACATTTGAGATGTGCTGCAAACTCTTAACATTTGTGATCTGCTGCAAACTCATTATGTATGATGTGCTACAAACTCTCAACATTTGTGATCTGCAGCAAAGTCTCAACATTTGCAGTGTGCTGCAAACTCTCGATATTTGTGATGCGCTGCAAACTGTCAACATCTGGGATGTGCTGCAATCTGTCAACATTTATGATCTGCTGCAAACTGTCAACATCTGGGATGTGCTGCAATCTGTCAACATTTATGATCTGCAAACTCAGTATTTGTGATCTGCTGCAAACTCTCAGTATTTGTGATCTGCTGCAAACTCTCAACATTTGAGATGTGCTGCAAACTCTTAACATTTGTGATCTGCTGCAAACTCATTATGTATGATGTGCTGCAAACTCTCAACATTTGTGATCTGCAGCAAAGTCTCAACATTTGCAGTGTGCTGCAAACTCAGTATTTGTGATCTGCGGCAAACTCTCAACATCTGAGATGTGCTGCAATCTGTCAACATTTATGATCTGCAAACTCAGTATTTGTGATCTGCTGCAAACTCTCAACATTTGAGATGTGCTGCAAACTCTTAACATTCGTGATCTGCTGCAAACTCATTATGTATGATGTGCTGCAAACTCTCAACATTTGTGACGCGCTACAAACTCTCAACATTTCAAATGTGCTGCAAACTCTCAATATTTGTGATGTGCTGCAAAATCCCAGCACTGAATCAACTGGTTCTATTCTTTATTTTGATACTGGAACATTTCTGACATATTTGTGTTACCGTTTTGGCCGCAGACTGTGTGGTTTTGGCTGACGTAGAGTCTGTAATTTCTCCACACATATTACTTTTAAGACACTTTATTGCCAGTTTCAGTATTTTGTCGTGTTAAATATCATTTAGCGAATGGGTTTAATACTCGGGTTTTAACAAAGCCAGAATCCCGAAAAAGAGAACACGACTCGTATATCAGGTGACAACAGAAGACTTTAACTCGGTAAAAGTGAGGAAAATTTGATCTTTCTGTGTCGTTTTCTTACATGAATTGGTTCAAATCACACCGACAGTTTCGTTTCCAGCAGCTTGTTGACGACCCAAAGCGCAGCTCGCTTCAGTCTTCCGCAGTGTGAAAAGAAAAGAGTCCAAACTTCACCACACGCTGGCATGTGGTGAAAGGGATTAGTTTTTTATCGACGGGACCGAATCGGAACACTGCAGTCGGCATCACGTCCGCCAAGACAAAACCGAAACTAAACGAACACTTCATGAAGCAGGGCGGGTTCGTATCGAACAAAGGTTCGGAACTGCGCTTCGGATTGTTGTTCTATTTCAAAATCTTATGTATGTGTCATAACACCGTCATTTCATTCACTTTTCGCTGTAAGGATTTTTTTTAAACACTTGGATTAAAAGAATAGTTTGACCAAGGTTTCACTTTGACACGAAGAAACGCGATGTATTTCAAAAATATATATAAAAATAAAAGTGAAGAAGTGGAGCAAAGGGGAATTCCATTGACGTCACCCACTTCCCCCCGCCCACCGGCTGTCTGACGGGCAGATCTGTTATTAGGGGAGATCGGGGCTAGTAGCAACCACTGGATTGGTCACCGGAAGTGTATGATCCGCCATGTTGTCTCACCCAAACGCAGTGATTATCAAAGCTCCCTGACTCCCAGAAAGAGTTGTTTAATTTTATTAAGTGTGAAAATTATTAGACACTGCCTTGAATTTTATTTTTCTTAAAATATAGAATATATTCTTATTCTTTATTCCAATAGTTTGCCAAATCATCAGAAACGGTTGAATTTATTTAACTTGTTCACTTGTATTGCATTCCCAAGCATAGCTAATCACCCACACAATGTGTAAAATGCCTAATTTACATAATTACACTTACAGTACAACCATCGCAACAAGACACGAGTTATGAACAACGCTAGTTCAGACCCTGGTAAAAATATTTAATAAAATACTAAATATAGTTTTGCTGCTACAAGTAATATAGTTAATAAGAAGCATGAGATCAGAAGTGTGTCAACTGTTTTTCGTGTTTTTCAACAAACAACCCACTGAACCGAACAACTACAGTCACACACGCGCACACACACACACGTTTGTAAGTTGTTAGCTGAAGGAGTGGCGAAACAGGATCTATATCTAGAGGTGATAAGATTTTGGAGTAGTTTGGTCAAAGGTCAAAGAAAACACTTTTTTTTTCTTTTGTATCTCTCAAAAACGCGAAGTCTAGAGGGATCAAACATAGTCAGAATGTTACTGGGATGGATGGATAGATATATAAATAGATATAGATAAATGACCAGGAACCGTGAGGGATGACAGTTATAGATGTTAACAGATCATGAAAGTGAAAATCCACACGCGTGACCACCACACTGACGAATGGCGGTACTGCGCTTTACTTAATACAGTAGCACTTTTATGTGGGGAGGTTTGACATAAGTTGAACCCGTGTTGAACACAGTCACAGCCCAGCGCTGAACTCTCGTCAGACCTGTGTCGCACCTGGATCCACAAAGCCGTTCAGTTTCAGCCAAACATGGCAGCTACACGGAAAATGCAACTTTTTATTTGTGCAATGTGTCATTTTATCAGTAATACAATCAGTTTGAAGTCATTCTCTCTTGACTGCAGGTCACCTGACCAACTTTCATCCTTTCAAACGGGCTGCCAACATGGATTTTAGCTGCCAGGGATGGAACTTCATGCTGTCATAAATCACCCAAACCAACAGAACCCAACACATATTAGAAAAACAAATAAACATTAAAAGAGTGCAATAAATAAAAACAAGCTGCTACCCCACACTTGCCTGTTTGCAGTCAAGAAGAAGAACTCCTGTGGGACTGGATCCGGGTAGAAAGGTTTCACTTCTGCTTCTGTCCGTTTATCTGTCATCTGAGCTTCGAGCAGAGAATCAGTGTGCGAGCACGACTCTGTACGGTTATGAAGAAGAAAAGTGCCTCCCTGCAGGTGAGTGGATTCCCTTTTTGAAAATTTTCTCTGAGTCTTTGTCGTGTCGGCAGCAGAAAACTTAATTCAACTTTCACCTTCTGGGCTAAAGATTTACTTTATATCTTATTTCTAGAAGAAACAGAATTCTGAACACAGAATAAAAGCAGCTGTCAAATTATCACTTTATTTTATTTCATTTTTATTGCCACTGTGTTGTGTAAGAGTGTGATCATGTTCCCTTTTTGTACTTTTTAGAGTGTACTTGATGCCTTTGAGAACAAAGGTGTTTGTTTCCTGTAGTCAGTGTGTGGAGGTGGTTTGTGTTGAGGTGCTTGTACATTATTAACTAACCCCTGTACTTGGTTTTTAAACTGAAGTTAAAGGTCTTGTCCCTTTAGATTTTTTTTGGGTTTGTTTTACCATTTAAGTAATTAAAAGGATTTTCTTTAGCATTTTCATTTCATTTCTAATGCATTTTCATTATTATTATAATTTTTTTTTTTTTTTTTTTACCGATATAGTCCATCATAAATGATACTTTTTATGAGGCCATGAAAGACTCCATTAAATTTTGGAGATGATCCGGATCCGGATTGGTGGAAATTTGGATTGCTCTTGTTTTTTACTGGTTTTGGAGGCCCCGCGAGTTAAACTCTGGTGCAACTTAAATACCAAACAATCAACAAGTTTGTCCATAATAACATTATTTATATCAGACTCTCCCAGAAATCAAAGAGCTAAACAAAATGAGTTCCAATAATAAAACAATGCACAAAAACCTCAAATTAAAGAGCTGAATACAGAAAAAGATGCGACTTATAATTTGGTGCAAATTACGTATATATGTTTTTTCCTCTTCAAGAGGGAATTTTTTTGTTTGGAAAAGGGCAACTTGTACTCTGGAAAGTATATTTTGTTCCTCAGTGTTCAAAAGGCTTTCCTGGAAAACAGATTTCACTCACTGTGTTTATTGCCAATAATAAAGTGAGGTTATATTGGAAAAGAACGTGGCCCAGGAAGAGACGCACCCTGGAGCATTCCTTCAAACCATTAAATCCCTGCTGCATTTCCTTTCTCCACTCCAAACGTGTTAACAGTGTGACTATCCCATGGTGATCGAAGACTCCAGCCTGGAGGACTGGAAGGTGATTGGTGGTGGTGGGTTTGGACAAGTCTACAAAGCCAGGCATCGTCGGTGGGGTTGTGATGTGGCCATTAAGTTGCTTCGTTATGATGATGGGTGAGCAGTTTTTGAGATGATTATTGTTATTAAACACCACTATCAATGACTGACAGAGCAAGTCAACCCTCCCAGGTCCAGTTCTGCTTTGCTGCATGAAGTCAACATGATGCGTCAAGGAAGCAGCCCCCACGTTATTTTGGTCCGTGGTGTTTTTAAGGGTCAACCGCCCTTATCTGGAGCTACAGCACAGCTTGGGCTGGTTATGGAGTTCATGGAGAGAGGCTCCCTATCCTCTTTACAGGTAGACCGGCATTTCTACCTTAATTTATTAACCTGGCTGAGACATATGCCAGTTTCTTACTTAAAGACATATCTGGCAGCATCTCACCATGTGCAAAGTCAGGACAAAGAGGGCAACAGCATTTTTGCATTTGACAGTATATGTGGCTTGCAGCTTACTCTCTGTTATGGATTCTGCATATAGAAACAAGCATCTTTCTTCTCATGCCACCAGAACACATTATGTGGGCCCCCTCCTTGGCCCCTGGCCTTCAGACTATCTCACCAGGTTGCCCTGGGGATAAACTTCCTCCATAGTCTTTCTCCCACTTTGCTCCATTTGGATCTGAAGCCCAGCAATGTGCTGTTGGATTGCTATCTCAATGCCAAGGTGAGTCTGAGATGTTTCCTCATACTTACACTTTTTACATGGAGCATTCACTCCTCGCAAGCTTTACGGAGCCACAACGGACACTGTGGAGGTGACAGTTACATTTTGGAAGACGTCTGTACCAAGGGCTAATTATGTGTCTTCACTGTATTTTTCATCTTCTCCTTTTCCAACAATCCCCGCCCCCTCCAGCTTACAGATTTTGGTCTTGCCAGGTTGTCCTACAGCATCACAAGGGTTTCAACAAAGGACAATGAAGAAGGGGAAGGTGGAACAATTAGCTATATGCCACCAGAGGCTTTTGAGTTGTCCTACTCCCCTTCTTGGGCTTCTGATATCTACAGGTACAGCAACAGTAATGACAAAGGCTTAAATTCAGCACGATTAAAAAAAAAAAAAAATCAATCCATTTAAACCACAGCGGTTCCGGTTGGACTCACTTAAAGGGCCAATACTAAGGTGTAGCTGTGCTTTTCCCTAAAGACCAGTTTCTTATCAAGTTGGGATTGATAAAGACCTGTATATTTGGGTTCAAATCCTGCTCATGCTACCTGTCCTTGGACAGGACACTTAATCTGCATTATTTTAGTCCAACCAGCTCTAAATGGGTACCCTTCTCTTTGACTGGATAAGTAACCTGTGTTGGACTGGTAAACCCATCCAGGGGAAGATTCTTGTCTACTTTACACCACAGATTCCAGGGATAAGCACCAACCCAACGGGCCTCACGGCCTATACAGGACTAACTTTTTTATGCAGTTGTATAGTGCCAAGGACATGGCAATGCATGTCACCAGTGCCTACTGGTAGACCTGATCTAACAAAAGGACTATGCTAGACTGGATGGGATGCAAGTCTGATGCAGGTCGCTTCTCCAGCCAAGGTTGGTGCCCATTTATGGCTGGGTGGAGTGAGATGATGCAAACGTTTCTTCTTGCAGGACACAAACAGCTACATTCAGTGTGAATTGATCCCCAGCCTTTTGGGCAGTAGTCCAAATTATGTACCACTGAGTTACCTGGTCTGAGTATTGAAAACAGTGCAATGTAATTCATCTTCATGTTTTTGTTTTTGTTTTGTTTTTTTGTTTTTTTTGTCTTTTAGCTATGGTATACTCCTGTGGTCCATTCTCACAGGCAAACAACCTTATGCAAGTAAGTGTCTAGTTTACAATTTCTGTACCCGTTTTCTCACTCTCTTATTGCTCATTATTGTAATGGATGTTGCATGACTGGAGACCTCTCCATAGAGAACAACACAGGTAATGGAGAAATACAGTCTGTATTGATGATCATTGAGCAGACAGGGTTCAGTAAGCATTTAAAAAACTACGAGGATGTTTCCTTTCTACACATCGTTTGTGAGCTCACTGTGAAATTGTCATCTAAAGTCTTTTAAGGCCCGCCTTCCTCTACTCTGCCGCAGATGTAACCTCCACCATCGTGAGGTTACGTATCCCACAAGGTGATCGGCCATTGCTGCAAGATATCAAGGGTCAAACTGCAGGGCTGGAGAGGCTGAAGGATCTCATGGTTAGATGCTGGGCAGCAGTGCCCATCAACAGACCCTCCTCCCGAGGTGAGAAAACTAACAATGGATGCCAGTTATTTACTCCTCGCAGGGTACCTGGGGAAGCCCGGTTTTCAAATTACATACACATTTATGATTGCTTTGCCTTTGACAGTATGGTTGCTAGGCAACCCCATCCCAGAATGCTTTGATGCTCAGTGCATCCAGAAAGTATTCACAGCGCTTTACTTGTTCTACATTTTATGTTACAGCCTTATTCCAAAATGGATGTAATTTATTTTTCCCCTCAGAATTCTTTACACAATACCGCATAAGAACAATGTGAAAAAATGTATGAGTTTTGCAAATTTATTAAAAACAAACAAACAACAAAAAACGCAGAACTCACCTGTACATAAGTATTCACAGCTTTTGCCTGAAGCTCAAAATTTAGCTCAGATGCCTCCTTTTCCCGCTGATCATCCTTGATGTTTCTACAGCTTATTTGGAGTCCACCTGGGGTAAATTCAGTTGATTGGACATGATTTGGAAAGACACACACATGTCTAGATATAAGGTCCCACAGTTTATAGTGAATGTCAAAGCACAAATCAAGCATGAAGTCAAAGGAATTGTCTGTAGACCTCAAAGACAGGATTGTCTCAAGGCACAAATCTGGGCAAGGGTACAGAAAAATTTCTGCTGCTTTGAAGGTCCCAATGAACACAGTGACCTCCATCATCTGTCAATAGAAGAATTTTGGATCCACCAGGACTCTTCCTAGAGCTGGCCGCCCGTCTAAACTGAGCGAACAGGGAAGAAGGGCCTCAGTCAGGGAGGTGACCAAGAACCAGATGGTCACTATGTCAGAGCTCCAGCATTCCTCTGTGGAGAGAGGAGAACCTTCCAGAAGGACAACCATCTCTGACTGTATGGTAGAGTGGCCAGACAGAAGCCACTCCTTAGTAAAAGGCACATGGCAGCCAACCTGGAGTTTGACAAAAGGCACCTGAAGGACTCTTAGACCATGAGAAAGAAAATTCTATGATCTGATGAGACAAAGATGGAAGATTTTGGTGTGAATGCCAGGCATCATGTTTGGAGGAAACCAGGCACCATCCCCACAGTGAAGCATGGTGGTGGCAGCATCATGCTGTGGAGATGTTTTTCAGCAGCAGGAACTGGGAGACTAGTCAGGATTGAGGGAAAGATGAATGCAACAATGTACAGAGACATCCTGGATGAAAACCTGCTCCACAGCGCTCTTGACCTCAGACTGGGGCGATGGTTCATCTTTCAGCAGGACAATGACCCTAAACACACAGCCAAGATATCAAAGGCTACAGGCTTCAGGACAACTCTGTGAATGTCCTTGAGTGGCCCAGCCAGAGCCCAGACCTGAATCCAATTGAACATCTCTGGAGAGATCTGAAAATGGCTGTGCACCGACGCTCCACATCCACCCTGATGGAGCTTCAGAGGTGTTGCAAAGAGGAATGGGCAAAAGTGCCAAAAGATAGGTGCGCCAAGCTTATGGCATCATGTTCAAGAAGACTTGAGGCTGTAATAGCTGCCAAAGGTACATCAACAAAGTACTGAACAAAGGCAGTGAATATGTATGTACATGTGATTTCTTAGTTTTTAAAAAAATAAGTTCAAAAACAATAAATTTGTAATAAAGTTGCAAAAATTCCAACCCCCACTCCCAACCTTTTTTCATGTTTTCATTATGGGGTGTTGTGAGTTGAATGTTGAGGGAAAAAATGAATTTACTCCATTTTGAAATAAGGCTGTAACATAATAAAATGTGGAAAAGTAAAGTGCTGTGAATACTTTTTGGATGAAATTTACCCCAAGTCCATAAGTATTTGGACATTTCCCCATCCAATTCTGTTTGTTAGCTGAAAACTTGCAAAGCAAAACATACTTTGTCTTTGATTAAAGTTATCAATAGCATCAAAGATGGAACTGAGTTGCTTTAAAGTTACCTTCAATCATTTTTGCTGAACATTGAACTTGATTGATCAATACTTGTATTGAGTTTACATGAGGAGCTAATATTTGCTAAGTATTTGGACAATGTGGTGAGACAGGAAGGAGGGAAGGAAGCAAGGAATAATGGAAGGACATTCTCTCTCAAAATTCTTTCTTCATAAGGAATCAGTCACCACATTTACTTTTGCTAAGCAATGGATGGATTTTGTGTGTGTGTGTGAGTGTGTGTGAGTGTGTGTGTGTGTCGGGGTGGGGGTGCTGGTTGCTGAAGTTACTCTTGCTAAGTTCCAGGCCGGTTCCAGGCAGACATACATACCCACATTCTGTAATTAGTCGTGGGTGTATTTTGGACATAACGTGACATAAACCAGCCAGAATGTCACCTGTTGTTGCCGTTAAGAGGCACTGATGGAACAGAAAGTGGTGCATCTCCATTTAGCGATCCCAGAAGTGAGGCTTTCTGGTGAGGCAAGGTTACTTTGTGAGAACTATCAAAGTGGAAGCAGCAGCCTTCCACCATAGCTCCTTCAGGGGAAACATGACACCACTTCCTCTTTGATGTTTCCATTTGTGTTTACTTTAATCTCTGACATCCCTGTATAGTACATGTAACAAACCCACCACTGTCAGGCCAAAACAAACAAACAAACAAACAAACAAACAAACAAACAAACAAACAAACAAAAATAAACAAAACAGTGGTGTCATTTAACCTGTATGGAGCTCTGCGTGCACTGGAGGATGCTCAGCCACGAGTTGTGTTGGTATTAAATAGTTGTGATGTTACATATTTATACAGAACGTTTTTCTCTCCATGTTTTGGCAGAGTGCACAAATGTGACAGAAGACCTGCATAAAATACACAAACGCACAACCGATGATGCTGTCGTACATGTGTTAAAAATTCTGGTAAGTAAAAAAATTCCTGATGTATGCACAAGTCATGGTGAACCTTGGCTCATTTTTGACATTACACATCAAATCGCAGCTTTTTTTTTTTTTACCACCAAGTGTTGCATCACTGCTGGACTGATTCTTTCTCTTCCTCTTTCCAGGACCAAAGGAGAGCAGAAACAACTGTCATGGAGGAGTTTCAGAGGGTTCATATCACTCCACTTGCAGGTCTGGCCTAAAACTACAATATTACCGATGCACAACATTTAAAAAATGTATTGTTAGCCTTTTCCAGTTGCTGGGGTCCTCAACACTGAGGATCATAGAACGTGCTGGATCATAGGTCCTGATACCCTGATGTGATCTCATACCAACGAGATGCAGTCATCAGTTTAGGTCGTAGCATCCAAATGTCACAACAATACATTAAGACAGGAAGCACCAGGCCCCTGAAGACTCGGACGTTTGTTCTCCTACAAAGATATCGATATCACTCACTTCTGTCCAGTGATTCCATGAGATCTGTTCATCTAAAAGATTGAGAACCCAGAGACATGAACATCACTGATCAGATAAATTAATTGCTCCACAAGTTGGACACTTTGGGAAATATGGGAATATGGGAAAGTTCTTGCATAAACAAAGGCTGATTGATGAACACTGCTATGTGTTTAAAATAATAACTGAGTATTTAAAATGATGACAAGTGAGTTAGCATTTAGCTTCCCATACTGCCTTAGAATGTAGGAAATTGAGTAGAGATTTTAAAAATTTTCCGAGGGGGCATGCTGCCAAATTCCCTAGTAGTAGCATGGATTCGACACATCCAACCAAGTCAACCCCTTTCCACCAACTTTTGATGACCAAGTCCAGTCAGATATTGAAAGGTCAGGATCTTAGTCCTCACCTGTCCTCACCTCCTTCCCTTCTGTCCAGAAAGGGACTGGGGAGGGTCATGAGGGCAACAGAGAAGATTATTAGGGCAAGGCTGCCAACCATTGGTGAACTGGCAGAACAGCACTGCTTTTCCAGGGCAAGAAAGATAATTAGGGACACTTCACATCCCTTTAACAATCTGTTTTCCCTCCTGCCCTCAGGTAGACAGTACCATAGCCTGAGCTGCAAAACAAGCAGATTCAGGGACAGCTTTTACCCAACCGTCATAAGACAGCTAAATACAAATCAATAGAAAGAACAGTGCAATACGTATAGAATGTAGGACACGGAATACACTGTAGCATCTGGTAGCAACTTTATCCTTGTAGCATCTTCATATGTGCAATATCCTGTGTCCTTTATTTATTGTATGTTGTGTATTCACAGATATGCAAACAGTTATCGATAGGTTTTTAAAAACAACTGTTTGTCACTATCACACACCTTGGACTGGTATTCTGTGCTTTATTCTGTTTTTATCTATTCGAGCAGTGCATTGATATTTCATTCTGTGACAGCATCTGTGAAGCTTTTTACTGATTGACAATAAAGATGAGTCTAAGTCTACATCTAGGCTCGTCTTGATCCAGGACAATGACAAACCAAACTTCTCAAAATAAATAACAATCCAGAAAAAAAAATGTGATTTTGCATTTTGGGAGAAATAAAATGTGCAGTTGCAGGGAATTCCAGGATTATGTGGCCTCAGAGGAAGTACGCATTTCCACTTCATGTCATGAGATTTAGGAGCTCATGATGTCAAATCACCACAATTCACACATTTGCACTGAACCTCTTGTTGCAGCAAGTCCCAGAGTCGACGGTAACAGATCTGATAGCGTGCTGACAGGACGGCCGCCCGTTCAGGTGAGCACCAGTGAAAATGTTTTTGCAGCCTGTTGTCACTCAGAGAGACATTCTGGAGGTTAACAAGCTTCATTAGAGTGGAACAATTTTGTAATCGTGTGACATTTCACAGTTTCTTTATTGTGTTTTGATTCACCATTCTCTCATTTTCAGTGCTGAACCAGTTGTTCAGTGGTTTTAATTGATTTTAAACTGTTGCCTCCCAACATTAGATTAGTTCAGATGTGTTTTTAAAAACATTTAATCCAGACATGATTTTATTCCTGTGTGGCCAGTGAGGTTATGTTTTCACTAATCTGCTGGCTTTGTTTGCTTGAGAGTAATCCGGATTACTTACATGTTTAACAAGTGCTATTTGCGGTGAGTGAGGTTTAGCTTTATCCTTGGGGGCGACTTGTGATTTAGTGCAATATAAATAAATTTAATTGAACTGAATTGAATGAATGTAACATAGTAGAGCCCACTACATTTTGCATTTTGGGGTCAATAGAGGGGAAGATCATGATTGTGGGTTTTTTATTTATTTATTTTTTATTGCTTTTGTCACCATTGCAAGAGAATTTGTTTTACTAAAAATGAATAGACAATAATACACAAATAAGTAAATAAATCAGTAAAAGTTAATTTGATGTCATTGAGTGTCCCCGTAGTTTTGAAATGTTTTAAGCAGCTTTAAACTAACAATGGGTAAAAGTGAATTTAATGGAGTCGTATTTAATTAATCTTTTAATTACCAAATTAAAATTTTAATTGATTTAAATCAGATGTAAACTAGTTCAAACTGAAGATGAGTGTTTAACCTGTTTTAAACGGCTCTAAATGGAGGGATGACTGGTTTGATAAAAATGTAACTTTTTTATTTATTTATTTTTTTTTAATAAAACAATTGACCTTTTTATAGACTAAAGGATTCTCTAGGTATCATAGCTTCTTTATGAAGTCAGTTGATGTTCAAATGTTGTATGTAGGAACCCAAGACATCAAATACAGATGCTAAAGGTCAAATATGGTCATACACACACACACACACACACACACACACACACACACACACACACACACACACACACACACACACACACACACACACACACACACACACACACACACACACACACACACACACACACCTGTTAAAACAGATATAAATGCCTATTGAACATGAACAGGAACTTTTTCCTGCCCATTTCCTCATGCATATCATCCAGTTCATGGACAAAAATACTTTTAATCCTGTATAATTCAGAGGTTCGAAGTTATGACATCTCTAGGCCGCAGTGATGGTGGTGTATCACAAACAACCAACAAACCAGACATTCTTTTCCTTTTGCTGCAGGAAGTGGCAAGTGGTTTTCCTGCAAGTCAAGGAGGCAAAGCAAGAGTCAAAGGTAAAACGGAAGCTTCTCTTTGAGCTGCTTACAAAACCATGAGTTGTTTCAGATCATGACTGAGAGACATGATCTGTCTCGGTTCTGATCTTTTGAAATAAACATCTTGTTTTTCAGATCATCCTTCACCTCAATCTGCAAACATGGTTCCTGATGACTTTAGTTACTCATCAACAGACCATAAAGTGAAGCTGCGTCATGTTTACACCTCTCAAGCGCCCCCATCGCCGAGGACTTCCCCAAAAGTCAGGCCAGCAGCAAATAACCAAAAGCCATTTGAGCAAAATGTGTTTCCACAGTACCAGGTGGGTTTATTTACTTTGTATCACTGCAGGAAACTTTTTTTTTTCAGAATGAAAATTAAAAACAAATAAACAAACAAAGAGTAATATATAACACTGTAAAATCACCAATGGCAAACTAACAATGAAGACTTTTGGAATATAATTATTTGATTACTTTTTAAGCTATAGTACAATGTATTAAATATATAAATAACAGGGAAACCCCACGGTTCAGATCAGATTTTTTTATTAGAAAAAAAAGACAAATACTACTTTGCCTTCCTTTTTAAAAAAAAAAAAAAGAACTTAATGAGCAATGAAGTCTGCTTAATTGTTTTATTAAATAGCAATATGAACAGTATTGGAGAATGAACTGCCTTTACCAAAATCATGACAAGTCAAAATAATAAAAATGAAATGGAGCAAAGGTGATCTAAATTTATAACTTCAATTTCTTTTACAAAAAGATGAGGATGTCTACATTCTCTGGTAAGAGGGCAACAATAATACTTTTATTTTTAACCCTTTCAGGATATATACATTTGTTATACCCACTGCTGAGTAGATACTCAGAAAATCAGAAAGTCGGGAATACTAAGTATTTTCCAGAGCTGTGCACTTTCAGCCAGCTTGGCTGCACATGGGCTTCGAACATGACATTTGGTTTAGTGTGCTGACAACTGCACAGGGGATAGTCGATGGACACTTCGTCCACAACTCCTTATGTTTTGCGAGATTCTGTCCATGCTTGGGCCCAGATGTGCTCTGACCCTGCAGCAAGCCCTTCTCTAGCAGAGTACAAGGCTGTTTTTAACAGACGTGGTTCAAATTCGTGATGTGAACGTGCAGCTGCATTACCCTCCATTCACACTGTGATTTCACCACAACTACATCAAATTAACACAGTTATCACTTTAAAAACAAGCAACCATGACCCATAATCACACTATCATGTAAACTTTGGAATTAATCTACATTTCACATGCACAGCAAAATCACCAGTGTTAAGTTAACTCTGACAGTGTTATTTGAACATTGTCAGTGTTAATTTTACACTGGTGATTTTGCTGTGTGTGTGCCAAACCATGCTGGGTGATCCTTATGGATCAACGATCAACCCAGCTCCATTACACCACTAATAATATTTAAGTATATTTAAGTATATTGAAGGATTACATATACAATTCAATGGTAGAGAAGCTTGAATCTTCGACTGGACTGGGTTGCTTGACGTGAGGACGTTTCGCTTCAAATCACAGAAGCTTCCTCAGCTAAAATTCTTGCTCTGGTAGACTGACTTCTGTCTCGACTCTTGTGGAGAAGAATAAACCAGCAGTCAACAAAAGCTGGAGTTTTTAACCTAACCAGACCCCTCCTACTGAGAGGCCGACTGCTATAGGCTAGTGACTAAACAATAGCTCTAATTAGCACCTATTGTGCTCTAGTTAGCACTCTCCTAATGATGGGATGGAAGCCTCCCCTGATGGCTCCCTTGATGACTCTCCTGATGACGTGAATGACTCATTACCATGAACAAAAGACTGAAACTGCTTTGACCTGAGTACCCCATTGTAAACAGGGGACAAAGCGTGTCTGAGACCCGCCCCCCGGTTAAGGCTGGGTTTCAACTGTTTTACAAAGAATGCTTCCTTGATTCCTCTCTCAAACCGTTTCTTCTCTCTGGCTAAGATTTTAACTTCCTTGTCCTCAAACGTGTTGTTAGTGTCTTTCAGGTGGAGATGAACTGCAGACTGAGGTCCACTGGCGACCTCTCTGCAGTGCTGGTATAGCCTCTTGTTTAAAGATTGCTTAGTCTCACCTATGTAGTGTTCATTACAGTTTTCCTGACATCTGATATAATACACTACATTGCTCTGTTTGTAACTAGGGATCCTGTCCTTAGGGTGAACTAATTTCTGTCTCAAGGTGTTAACCGGTTTAAAGTAAACTGGGATTTTGTGCTGTCTGAAGATCCTCTGTAGTTTTTCCCCTACTCCTGCTAAATAAGGGAGAGACACTCCTCTTCTTGTCTCTGTCTCCTGTCTATCTGGTCTCTTTGTTTTCTGGGACTTCTGCACTTTGTCCAGGGACCATCGTGGGTACCCACATACTGTGAGGGCTTTCCGTACAAGTTGTTGTTCTTTAGCCCTTCCCTCTGCAGTTGTGGGCACCTGTAGGGTTCTGTGTTGAAGAGTCCTGATCACCCCGAGCTTGTGTTCAAGGGGGTGGTTTGAGCCAAAGAGCAGATACTGGTCAGTGTGAGTGGGTTTTCTGTAAACCTCTGTCTGGAGCTGCCTGTTCTCTCCAATCGTAACATCACAGTCCAAGAAGGCTAAATGGTTGTTTCTGGCATCCTCACATGTGAACTTGATATTGGAATCCACCGAATTGATGTGTTCTGTAAAGTCCTCGACCTCCTGTTACTTGATTTTAACCCATGTGTCATCGACATATCTGAACCAGTGACTGGGAGAGATGCCCGTGAACGACGTCAAGGCTGTCTTCTCCACTCGCTCCATATACAGATTGGCCACAATGGGGGATACCGGAGACCCCATCGCACAACCATGGATCTGCCTGTAGTAATTCCCCCTAAACGGGAAATACGTGGTGTTAAGACAGATCTCCAAGAGTTGGCAGCTGTGGTCTGGTGTGAGTTTGGTCCTTTCAGGTAGAGACACATCCTCCAGCAGTCTCTGCCTCACAGCTGAGATGGCCTCAGCGGTGTGGATGCAGGTGAACAAGGAAGTCACATCAAATGACACCATAGTTTCATCTGCCTCCAGCGGCAGGTCCTTGATCTTGTTCACAAAATCTTGTGTGTGCTCCACATGGTGGTGTGAGTTACCCACTAGAGGAGCCAAAATCCACTTGAGGTGCTTGGCCAAATTGTATGTGATGGAATCTGTGCTACATACAATAGGCCTGAGTGGCACGTCCTGTTTGTGGATTTTGGGCAGTCCATAGATGCATGGAGTGGTGTCCCCCGGGTACAGTCTGTAATATGTCTGCCTGTCGATGAGTCCCTCTTTCTCCAGGTTTTGGAGGTAGCTAATGATTTTCTTCTTATAGCCACTCGTGGGGTCTCTCTTCAGACGTTCGTATGTGCTGGAGTCACTGAGCAAGTTGTTGATCTTGGCCTCGTAGTCCGATGTGTTCAGGACCACTGTGCATCTGCCTTTATCTGCTGGCAGGATAAGGATGCTTTGGTCCTTTTGCAGTGCTGCCAAAGCTTTCTGTTCTTCTCCTGTGATGTTGGACGGAGGAGGCTTAGCACTGTTAAGCACTGCTGTGACTCTTAGTCGGAGGTCCCCAGCTTCTGACTCTGACAAACTGTTATGTTTAATGGCTGACTCTACTGCAGTGATGTAATCTACTATCGGTATATGTTTAGGGGTCACTGAGAAATTTAGTCATTTGGTGAGCACATCCTTTTCTGTCTAAGAACCCTGTCAGACAGATTCTTTACCCAATTTTCCCTGTTGTCACTAATTTGTCTGGGTGTATCTTTAAAACTACTCCCCCTGAAAGTACGCCTTTTCTGCACTAAAAGGTTGTGAAACTTCCTGATTTGCTGCTCCTTACTTTTTAAATGCTCAGCCATTTGAATTTTAACTATGAACTTTGTGATCTTATTATGGGCCTCTTCCCCCACTAAGCTTTCTAACCTTTTATAAAGACTATCAAGATTATTTTGGAGGTCTAATATTTTAAAATGAAGCCTTCTAATTCTAAGACCCAAAATCCTCCTAAGGTAACTGTGCTGGATCTTTTCTGCTGTGTGACCTGCTTCTAGTGCCTTTTGCTTCATGCATTTGGGAATAACATTGTTTTGTTTGCATCTTAGGTTAAATCTTAAGTGGTTTCTAAAGTTAGCTATCTTTTTAGCAGTCCTTTCCAGCTTACGTTCCAGTGCCAGGGCATCATGCCCACAGTTGGTCGCAATGTTTCTGTGTAGGCTCTCAGTTGTCCAGGTGGTTTTCATAGTAGAGAAGCTTGAATCTTCGACTGGACTGGGTTGCTTGACGTGAGGACGTTTCGCTTCAAATCACAGAAGCTTCCTCAGCTAAAATTCTTGCTCTGGTAGTCTGACTTCTGTCTTGACTCTTGTGGAGAAGAATAAACCAGAAGCCAACAAAAGCTGGAGTTTTTAACCTAACCAGATGCCTCCTACCGAGAGGCCGACTGCTATACGCTAGTGACTAAACAATAGCTCTAATTAGCACCTATTGTGCTCTAGTTAGCACTCTCCTAATGATGGGATGGAAGCCTCCCCTGATGGCTCCCTTGATGACTCTCCTGATGACGTGAATGACTCATTACCATGAACAAAAGACTGAAACTGGTTTGACCTGAGTACCCCATTGTAAACAGGGGATAAAGCGTGTCTGAGACGCGCTTCCCGGTTAAGGCTGAGTTTCAACTGTTTTACAAAGAATGCTTCCTTGATTCCTCTCTCAAACCATTTCTTCTCTCTGGCTAAGATTTTAACTTCCTTGTCCTCAAACGTGTTGTTAGTGTCTTTCAGGTGGAGATGAACTGCAGACTGAGGTCCACTGGCGACCTCTCTGCAGTGCTGGTATAGCCTCTTGTTTAAAAGGTTGCTTAGTCTCACCTATGTAGTGTTCATTACAGTTTTCCTGACATCTGATATAATACACTACATTGCTCTGTTTGTAACTAGGGATCCTGTCCTTAGGTTGAACTAATTTCTGTCTCAAGGTGTTAACCGGTTTAAAGTAAACTGGGATTTTCTGCTGTCTGAAGATCCTCTGTAGTTTTTCCCCTACTCCTGCTAAATAAGGGAGAGACACATACAATTCAGTGTACTTTTATGGATTAAATCTTTTGTTTTTCTTCATTATAGCATGACATGTTATTTTCCCTGCAGTATTGTAGCCTGTTGCGTATAAAATGTGGGCTTTATCTCTGCTGTTATATTTTTCTCTTCTGCAGCGTCAGCATTCTGGACCTGACCCTTTCGTTTGTCTTCCTGGCTTTGCGGCTGGAGTTAAGATTTGGGCAAGCAGTATAAGTGGATGTCAAATTGGCGATAATAACCACTTGCACATGAAGGTGTACACGTCAGAAAGGAAAAGACACCCAACAGCACCATCCAGCATCACCCTCCCAGTCCCATCTCCACATTCTGGACACTCCAAAGACAAGGCAGGAGGAGTTGGTTGATCTCTAGGGATACTTTTTCCTGAGTTTACCCATTTTTCTCTGACATTTGTCTGTGTTTGCACAACAGGAAGGTTTTGTAAGAGAAGCTCCCGACGTTGTTTGTTCCTCTTCTGCTTTGCTTTTGCTGGCATTTTTTAAATAATGCAGCAATTCTTTGGTAATGGAATTACAATGAAAGCACATTTGTAATAGCAAGCAAAGATATGACTAGGTTACTGTCACTGTAATTCAACTGCCATAAAATTGCCTAGTAGCATATTTGACATCTGTGTGCTGGATCATCCACAAAGAAACATGCCACATGTCCAAAATGTTGCAGCTGACATTCACTGACAATGCAAGTGATCCTCCTCATCTGAGTCTCCCAAAGTCACCATTTGTTTGACACAAAGTCATTTGAGGTGTTCCCAACTATCCTCCAAAGAGACCTGGTACCAAAGACATTGAGTCACCACCTTAGGTCATTGGTTAGTTGGTGTCCAAGTTGCACAACCACAACCACAACGTAAGACAGGAAGGAACAGCACCACAAAGACCTGGGGCCTCATGTATAAAGACTTGCGTGGATTTTCTACTGAAGCATGGCATACGATAAAACCAAGAAACTGTTGTATGCTCCTCTAACAACGCTAACACAACCATTGTTAGTGCCATTGTCTTTATCACTTTGTGCATGCTTTCATATCCACCCATATAACTGCAAACACGTGGGTTTGTTAATTGTTCATAAGTGTGTCTCTGGTGTGCACATCACTCTGATGACTTCTTGTTTTCACACAATTAAGTTTCCCAGTATCACCTCTATATTTCACCAGAGGAACATTAACTGTAGAAATGTGTGTATGACAGCCATGAACTTGGTGTGGGGCACTGCACATTTCCCTGGTCATTTCAATTATGATATTTCTGAGCATGGAGACGAACGTACGCCATGTTTTTGTGCGTATGCAGCCTTTGTACTTGATGTCCCAGGTCCTTCTTTCTCCTGTAAAGTGATATCAGCATTAACAAACACCTTCGGTGATCTCATGACTCTATAAGCTTTTCCCTGGAGTCTTCTGACCGCCAAGGCCAAGAACCCAGAGAAATGAATGCCACTGCGGAGATAAGTGAATATGTCTGGAAGTTCAACACTTTCCCCACGAGTCCAGGAATGTCAACAAAAGCCTGGACTGGCAGTTGCAGACCCAGACACTCCAGCTCCCCTCTCATCCTCTCAAGTGCTCATTGCTTGCTCACTGTTTCTGCAAAGATCACAGCATCATCCGCAAAGTCAAGGACAGCAAGCCTTTCCTCGCCCACCCACAGGGAAGGCACTGTCTAATTCCATTTAGCAAATATTTAACAGATATTGTTTTCCATTTAGTGTTTGTTGGCCATTCACTAATTATTTGCTTTGATCAGACTGTTAACATGCTGGATTTTTTTTTTTTCTGTGAACACTAAATCAACCTGTAATGTGCATATAATAACTTTAATAAACTGTAACAAACTATGGATAGATGGATGGATTTGGACTTTGTGTTCTGATCCAACACAAGTGTCTGAAGTCCACCCTGTTGGTAATATCAGCATGATCCATGTGGTACAGAGGAATATTTGCAAGTATTTTTGATCCAGGCCTGCACTGACATATTAAATTGGATGATTTAAATTATATATATGTATTTTTTTTAATAAATGTACATGCATATTAAAATTTTACCAATTCAGTGTGTTGAAGGAACACAACAGTCTAAACGGAAATAATTCAAGGGTTTGTCTTTTAAAAAATGACCATTTTATGTGCTTCTAAATTGATTATAACAAAAAAATCTAAGGCTTTGCAAACATCAGCAATGCAACTTTTTTTGACCTACTTAAAAAAAAAAAAAGTGAATAGATTTATGGTTCAGTTATTGAGTTCTCTCTCTGTATTTCAGAGTGGTAACAGGTTCCAAACCCATAATAGTTTATGAGCAATGTGAAACCTTTGGTTCCATTTGCATAAAGAATGGGCCCTTGTTGCATTGCCAAGAATTGTTAAGACCCACAGAATACCCATTTTAAAACAAATTCTGAACATAAATATTTTAATCAAATGTCCTAAGAACTACGAATAATTTTTTAAATTATTTTACTGTGTTTTTTATTGCATTGTGTTTTGTTATATTTATTTACTGCACAATTTTTGCATTGTGCAAGATGAAATATACCTCGAGCCACTAGGGGTGCTGGAGATATTTTAGCTTGATGTTTTGACAAGTTGTTCCCACCATTTTTATTCATTCATTCATTCATTCATTTATTTATTTCTGTTCCCGCACTGAATTACAGTGTTATAGTGATTGTTATAGTTATAACTGGATAATGGATTGTGGTTTTAATTACCTTCACCAAGTGACACAACAGACTGAAGTTACACAATCACCCAAACTCTCTGTCTGTGTACAATATATGTCTTAAAGTATTTTGACAGTTGTTGGCAATAATTAAAAAGAGATGGTGTTTATTGGATCTGTAATGGTGTTGGTAGGTGTACAGCATGTACTTTCCAAATGGACATCACTTCCTGTATTGTTGAAAAGTCCTTTTATTTCTCTTAATTCTAAAATATCTGTGATTTTATTCAACAATGTAACATACAACATATTTGTATTGTGTTCATGAGTAATTTTGACATAAAACACAAGTGTGCAAAGTGCTCACACAGGCCTCTGCTGTGCACCGCGGCGTTGACACTAATCAGTTGTGATGGCTGTGTGTGAACCTGGCAGGATCCTGGCACCAGATCCTGTCCTTCGCTGCCAGCTCTCCATCTGCTACCGAACGACAGTGATGAACTTACACAGAATACTGTAGACCCTTTTATTGTTTGTTTTTAAATGATTACACAAAATCTACAAAATGGATGCTAACAGCGTTACGGTTACATGTGAAAACTGTATCAGTGATGGTATTGGAACATGTTTTTCTGAAAAACTGTGATGGTGCAAAGCCTACTGTTAACCAGAAGACACCTCTCAGTGCACAGCAGGGCTGCGCTCTATTTTCAGAACAACCAGCTGTCAGTGATACAACAGGACAGAATGATTATATATCACATGTAAAGTGCAGCAGAGACAGTTAGGAAGCTATAAAAATGTTGCATGTGGTAAACGTCTTTGGCAAACATGAGAGCGAAATATCACATTTATTATCTTTAACATTAAATCACTTTTAAATTAATCTGCAATAACTATCAGGTAATATGGTGAAAAAAAGAGTCTGATCCAAATTTATTATCCCCTGACAGCAGTATTTCATTTTTTTTCATATCACAACACAGCAACACAGTTAGTTGTTTTTATTTCAGAATGCAGTATCACATTATAAAACACACTCGTTGAATATCTCCTAATTTATCTACCAAACCGTTCACCGGTAACAGTGGGCTAATTGAATGGTACAAATGGCCGGTGGTGGGATCTCATAACACTCACGGGTGTGCTTGTTCTAGTAAAGCATGGAAAATTAATACTCAACTGCATTTCTAAAAACCATGAGTTAAAGGAGAGATACAGTTTGTGTTTTTTAAATCGTGTATTTTTACCTAGCTAGCTAGCTAGCTAACTAGCAATATGTCTGTGCATGATGCTGCATCAGCTTATTGAAACCATTTTTACACACATAAAAAAGCAACAAGAATAATAATAATAAATATCTGCCATTTTTAGACAATGAAACAAAGAAAACGATTAATTCAACTGATAATCTTTATTATATTTGGAGAAATGTTTACTGTCCATCTTTACTGGCTGTGTTGTTTGGCGTTATAAAACTACGTTTCCCACAATGCTCCGGTGTAGAACAAATGGCGCGCAGCATACTCTCACGCGAGTTACAGACAACCAAGCATAACAATGGCCACTGTGAGAAACAAGGAAAAATGGATTATTTTTGCATAAACTTGCCTTAACATTTGGAGTTACTTATGTATCTTGTGTGTAGGAAAGGTAAGACTTTTTTTTGTCATATCCATTGCGTAACATTTATGAGGAATATTTACACTGAAAAAAATGTACATAAGAATTATCTACTGACCAAATACACAGCAGCAGTTTGCTTGTTATATAGAATTAGAACATGTTATAAAACATGTTATATAACATGTTATATAACATGTTACATAACATGTTTTAAAACATGTTATATAACATGTTTAACTTGTTAGCTAACTTGTAAAAAAAACCCTAGCTAGCAATTTATCTTGCTAGCTAGCTAGTTTAGTCATCTTTATTGTCACAAATAATTTCTCTGTATTTCATGCGATAAAGTGAGCACAGACAATAAACCACATTTACAGATAGACAATAAATAATATACCATAAAAGTACAAATGGAAATAGAAAGTACATTCAGTATCATTTGCTGCAAAGTGAAATCTGAATACACCATTTTAAATCAGCAATACTTATAAGTTACTATCTTATTGTTACATATTTCTTGTTTTTCTCACACATTCATAATTTGTCAATAAATAATTTGCTTAATAACACGTCTCATGCTCTTAAAAATGAAATATCTATGTGTGATATCCTCTTAAATAGCACGTTCATAAGGCCATAGTAAAATATGAAATGGAGTGAAACGGGGAGTGATAATCATGATGGAGCAGAGTGAACCAGACTGACTCCAAATAAGTACTTTTATTTAATTGTTTGGCTTTTGTTTTTTTGAGATGAGCTTAGTACATGTAGTAGGGGCAGGTGCGCCATCTGGCGTTCAAGAGATGAAACTTCAGTCAATAGGTCAGTCATTATATTTACATCGCCGCGGTCCACATTTCGTTACATTTTACCCCCATGTTGTTGTTATCAGTCCCCATTTTGCTAAAAAATAAATAAAAGCACTTAATTGAATCATATTTGGAGTCAGTCTGCTGTATTTTGCTTCGTTTTATCCCAATTCATTATTTTCAGTCCCCATTTCGCGTAAAAATATTTAAATAAAAGTACTTAATTGAATTATATTTAATCATATTTGGACTCAGTCTGCTCCATTTTTGTTACATTTTACCCCCATTTCATGGTTATCAGACTCCATTTTGCTCCATTTCATATTTTATTATAGCTGTGTTTATATTATTTGTAAGTCCACACAACCCCATGGAATGGATGAAGCTGAAGCAGACACTTCTCCCTTCCGCCTGTCAATACACTGTATGTGTGGTTTTGAATACAGTTTGAAATTAACTTGTTTGCATGTATCTTTCTTTTTCAAACCCAACATCTGTTGGCCACCAAGGCCACGGCTTCGTTATGTTAATAGCACAGGTGGAAAACCCCAGCCTCAGTGAGTAAAAGTCCTACTATGTATTGGTTCTACATTTACACCCAAAATAGGTAATTTTGCTGATTAGGTCATTGATATGCCTGAAGTGTTGAACTAACTAGAATCGGCCAGTTTAGTGGGTCGATGGAACAAATACATGGTAGGACCTTTACTCACTGAAGCCAAAGTTTTCCACCTTTGGTTAAGTGGGAAAATTTAACATTTGACTCAAAACAGATGAATTCATATCTCCTTTCTTTCTCTGATTTTGTCAGTGACAGATAGAAATACATCTTTGTTTGTTTGTTAAATGTTCAATGTTTCCATTTGTTTCCTTTCCTGCTTTATCCACTCTAACTTCACTACCCCAGCCCACCCTACAAGGGGAACACAAGAAACCCAGAGAATGTGGAATATTTCCACCCTCCCATCAGATTGCCCCTCTCCAGTTTGAGGTAAGCCTTGTCTCCTCTTTCCATTATGACCAGCCCAGCATTAGTGGCAGCTTCTCTGGTCACATCCTGATCACCAGCAAAGGCCGAAATCACGGGCCAACCATTGAGAACCAAACTAACCTGGAATAGAGGGGTGAGACAAACACTGAGTGATGATGAAGGTGGACATTTTTGTGGAAAACTGTGAACAAACAATATCTAACATATTCCCTAAACCTACTGTAATGAAGAGCCTGTGGCTCTGGGGAACAACACTTGGACTACAAATATATCAAGAATATATAGATCTATGGACCTTGCAGAAGACTGTGCATCTGCATTGTCCCATACCGCCCACCTGTCAATGGTACTAGTCTCGGTTGGGGAATTAATCCGAGATGCTCTGGCCTCCCTTCCAGAAGAAATCATAGATTTAGAGCTAAGCACTGGCCGGTTGAACCTCAAAATCTACGTCAGACTTACTTATACTTCTTCCCACTGTAATCATCACACAACCCTACCCATAAACTTGAAGATATGCTCTCAACATCTCCACTGAGAAATTTACTCTTCAGGTGTTTAATGTTGTCAAAGATTTTTCTCTTACTTGAATTGTTTGCCGGTTGTAAACTTTGACCACATGAAAGCTGAAGCTGTAAACTCCTTTTCTGGGAGCCACAAAGATACTCCTTGCTGGATCGAAGTGACTACCGACATTCACCAGGATCTGGATAAGACAAAATGATGAGAAACAGTCAAAGTAGCATGGGCATTTGAGATACACAGGAAATATTGCATTATTAATTCAGTTCCCATCGTGTTAAAGTTAACACTAATCTTGTGTAGAGGAAATCTTACAAATGCCTATGTTTCATATTGCTTCATTTTCATGCTCTCATATAAAAATGACAGCTAAACAGTGCTTTGTCTCTGTGGAACAACCTTGCATGCTCAGCCAAGACTGATGTTGAAGTCACAGAATATTCCATTCTGATAGCCTGCAAACAGTAGTTATCTCTCAGACTCAACTGTGAACCAGTGTTGTTATTTTGCTTACAACTGTTTACCATTTTGCGAAATTTCTAACACCATGCTTCTCTGTAACCACACCCCCTGGGGCGAGTCATTCTCCCTGGGGTTAAATGCACTGACAGGGAGGGCAGGCCTTGCCTGTCACCTTCCTGCAGACTTTCATACTCTGTGAGACTGGTAGAAGACTTCAAGTTTGAATAAATTACCAAAAGACCATCGGGAGACTTAGTGTTTATTTCACCCTGTCAACAGGACAGGGAAAATTTTCTTCCACAGTACTTGAGTTTAGATCATTCTCACTGATTCCAAGTTAAAGTTATACTTTCAATAGTGACAGAGTGAACTTTAAGGCTGATCCAGGACAAGGTGGTCAGATTAGTGCATTCATTACAAGGTACTGCATACAAGGGTTGCAGTCCACCTCCATGCTATACCAATCTCAGGTGGCTAGGCCTTGATTCATTCAAACTAAAGCTAGAATTTGAGAACTGCAACATCTGGAGGTGCAAAGTCTGAGTTGTCTTTGTTCAGTAAAAGTAGCATCCAATAAGAAAAATGACAACTGGCCTACATTTTGGGGTATTAAATATCATATTGCTTCCTTAAGGATTGTACAGTAAATGGGAGAGTACTAACACCTACTTGGTCAAAGTAGATGGTCATGGTACGGTTGCTCATCTCTGAGGGTTCGTGGTTGGTGTTACGGATGGCAGAGAATGCCACCCGACCGGTGCCTGACCTGACTGACATGCCCAGAGCATTACCTGATGGTTCAGCAGAGGGGGTGGAGTCACAAACCACCAGACACTTCCCCTCCAACACGATTGGCTCAGTGTCATTCTGGGAAAAGACCTCTGAGGGCCCCCACTGGATAAGAAGAAGAATTCCAACAAACATAGTAATGCTGATATCTTTGTCGGGCCAAAAGGGAGACGATGCCATTGCTCCAAAGAAGTATGAGCCTTGATGTTTTTCAGACTTATTGGGGATATTTATAGTCAGCACAAGAGTCAGCAACTCTTCAATGAGAAAGTTTTTCACACACCTTTACTTCACTGACAGGGTATTCACCTGACGACACATCAACCCAGGCATCTCATGGATGATGAAATTATCCTGGTCATATTCCAGCCAGCAGATGGAGCATCCTGTGAGGAGATGGCTTTTTGGTGCCAAGACAGCATGAATGGACAAGTATTCCTCCTGCAGAGAGTGTCGTAATTCCACAGACCAGAATTAAAGCCAGAATCCAAACAGATTTTAAGGTTGTCACCGTGTGTTTGCCTCTTTGCCTAGAATTGAAATAAAAGCATTAGTTCTGTAGACAGTCTTCAGCAAGTAACATGAAAATGTTGGCAATACAGGAGCGGGTTAGTTGGAGAACACTTTCAGAATTAATGAGAACTTGAAAAAAGTCTGGAGTTAAAAGTTGTTATTGTACGATTTCTTCTCCAAACCTGAGTGGGGAACCATTTCAAAAAACTATACAAAATATTTGAGCTAACCAAAAATATTTATTTAAGACAGCTACCCCAACTGACTCAGAATAAATATTAAAAAAGATAAACCAAAAATGCTTGTAAATTGACTGAAAGTTCTTTAAAAGTGATGTAACTGATCTTACTGGGGTGATGATGGCGCTATGTACAGTAGTGTTCAGAATAATAGTAGTGCTATGTGACTAAAAAGATTAATCCAGGTTTTGAGTATATTTCTTATTGTTACATGGGAAACAAGGTACCAGTAGATTCTCACAAATCCAACAAGACCAAGCATTCATGATATGCACACTGTTAAGGCTATGAAATTGAACTATGCATAAAAAAAGTAGAAAAGGGGGTGTTCACAATAATAGTAGCATCTTCTGTTGACGCTACAAACTCAAAACTATTATGTTCAAACTGCTTTCCTGTGAATCACTAAACTAGTATTTAGTTGTATAACCACAGTTTTTCATGATTTCTTCACATCTGCAAGGCATTAATTTTGTTGGTTTGGAACCAAGATTTTGCTGGTTTACTAGTGTGCTTGGGGTCATTGTCTTGTTGAAACACCCATTTCAAGGGCATGTCCTCTTCAGCATAAGGCAATGACCTCTTCACGTATTTTGACATATCCAAACTGATCCATGATACCTGGCATGCGATATATAGGCCCAACACCATAGTAGGAGAAACATGCCCATATCATGATGCTTGCACCACCATGCTTCACTGTCTTCACTGTGAACTGTGGCTTGAATTCAGAGTTTGGGGGTCGTCTCACAAACTGTCTGCGGCCCTGGGACCCAAAAAGAACAATTTTACTCTCATCAGTCCACAAACTATTCCTCCATTTCTCTTTAGGCCAGTTGATGTGTTCTTTGGCAAATTGTAACCTCTTCTGCACATGTCTTTTATTTAACAGATGGACTTTGCGTGGGATTCTTGCAAATAAATTAGCTTCACACAGGCGTCTTCTAACTGTCACAGCACTTACAGGTAACTCCAGACTGTTTTTGATCATCCTGGAGCTGATCAATGGGTGAGCCTTTGCCATTCTGGTTATTCTTCTATCCATTTTAATGGTTGTTTTCCATTTTCTTCCATGGGTCTCTGGTTTTTTTTGTCCATTTTAAAGCATTGGAGATCATTGTAGATGAACAGCCTATAATTTTTTGCACCTGCGTATAAGTTTTCTTCTCTCCAATCAACTTTTTAATCAAACTACGCAGTTCTTCTGAACAATGTCTTGAACGTCCCATTTTCCTCAGGCTTTCAAAGAGAAAAGCATGTTCAACAGGTGCTGGCTTCATCCTTAAATAGGGAACACCTGATTCACACCTGTTTGTTCCACAAAATTGACGAACTCACTGACTGAATGCCACACTACTATTATTGTGAACACCCCCTTTTCTACTTTTTTTTTTACTAATAGCCCAATTTCATAGCCTTAAGAGTGTGCATATCATGAATGCTTGGTCTTGTTGGATTTGTGAGAATCTACTGAATCTACTGGTACCTTGTTTCCCATGTAACAATAAGACATATACTCAAAACCTGGATTAATCTTTTTAGTCACATAGCACTACTATTATTCTGAACACTACTGTACCTCCCTTAAGCTCAGGTCCTCTACCACAGGTCTAAGAGTTTGAGGACCCTTCACAGTACCTCACTTTTCAGGACCTCAGATGCTGTACCAGTCATAACCTTCAGAGTTCCTGTTGCCACAGGGACCACTTGGGCAGTTACCTTCCAGTAATTCTTCCTTCAGTCCCTGGTATTTCTTGATCTTGGGAATGCGACATTTACTCCTGTACAACTGCCCTTTTCTACTCATTGTCAAGCACCTCCTGTCTGCTTGATTGGCCAAGTCTCACAGCACCTTCGCTCTGCTGCTCTCAACAGCCTTTGGTGGGGTACCTCATTTAGACTTTGATACTTTCAAGCCTGTATTTGGCATAACTGTTCCCATACCTTTCCCAGCGACTTGTAGCATCGGTCTCTTCCTATAAATATTGTTTCAGGATCACATAATCAGATCATAGGATCAGATAATTATAGTGGGCGATTTTAACATCCAAACAGATGCTGAGAATGACAGCCTCAACACTGCATTTAATCTACTATTAGACTCAATTGGCTTTGCTCAAAATGTAAATGAGTCCACCCACCACTTTAATCATATCTTAGATCTTGTTCTGACTTATGGTATGGAAATTGAAGACTTAACAGTATTCCCTGAAAACTCCCTTCTGTCTGATCATTTCTTAATAACATTTACATTTACTCTGATGGACTACCCAGCAGTGGGGAATAAGTTTCATTACACTAGAAGTCTTTCAGAAAGCGCTGTAACTAGGTTTAAGGATATGATTCCTTCTTTATGTTCTCTAATGCCATATACCAACACAGTGCAGAGTAGCTACCTAAACTCTGTAAGTAAGATAGAGTATCTTGTCAATAGTTTTACATCCTCATTGAAGACAACTTTGGATGCTGTAGCTCCTCTGAAAAAGAGAGCTTTAAATCAGAAGTGCCTGACTCCGTGGTATAACTCACAAACTTGCAGCTTAAAGCAGATAACCCGTAAGTTGGAGAGGAAATGGCGTCTCACTAATTTAGAAGATCTTCACTTAGCCTGGAAAAAGAGTCTGTTGCTCTATAAAAAAGCCCTCCGTAAAGCTAGGACATCTTACTACTCATCACTAATTGAAGAAAATAAGAACAACCCCAGGTTTCTTTTCAGCACTGTAGCCAGGCTGACAAAGAGTCAGAGCTCTATTGAGCCGAGTATTCCTTTAACTTTAACTAGTAATGACTTCATGACTTTCTTTGCTAATAAAATTTTAACTATTAGAGAAAAAATTACTCATAACCATCCCAAAGACGTATCGTTATCTTTGGCTGCTTTCGGTGATGCCGGTATTTGGTTAGACTCTTTCTTTCAGATTGTTCTGTCTGAGTTATTTTCATTAGTTACTTCATCCAAACCATCAACATGTCTATTAGACCCCATTCCTACCAGGCTGCTCAAGGAAGCCCTACCATTATTTAATGCTTCGATCTTAAATATGATCAATCTATCTTTATTAGTTGGCTATGTACCACAGGCTTTTAAGGTGGCAGTAATTAAACCATTACTTAAAAAGCCATCACTTGACCAGCTGTCTTAGCTAATTATAGGCCAATCTCCAACCTTCCTTTTCTCTCAAAAATTCTTGAAAGGGTAGTTGTAAAACAGCTAACTGATCATCTGCAAAGGAATGGTCTATTTGAAGAGTTTCAGTCAGGTTTTAGAATTCATCATAGTACAGAAACAGCATTAGTGAAGGTTACAAATGATCTTCTTATGGCCTCAGACAGTGGACTCATCTCTGTGCTTGTTCTGTTAGACCTCAGTGCTGCTTTTGATACTGTTGACCATAAAATTGTATTACAGAGATTAGAGCATGCCATAGGTATTAAAGGCACTGCGCTGCGGTGGTTTGAATCATATTTATCTAATAGATTACAATTTGTTCATGTAAATGGGGAATCTTCTTCACAGACTAAGGTTAATTATGGAGTTCCACAAGGTTCTGTGCTAGGACCAATTTATTCACTTTATACATGCTTCCCTTAGGCAGTATTATTAGACGGCATTGCTTAAATTTTCATTGTTACGCAGATGATACCCAGCTTTATCTATCCATGAAGCCAGAGGACACACACCAATTAGCTAAACTGCAGGATTGTCTTACAGACATAAAGACATGGATGACCTCTAATTTCCTGCTTTTAAACTCAGATAAAACTGAAGCTATTGTACTTGGCCCCACAAATCTTAGAAACATGGTGTCTAACCAGATCCTTACTCTGGATGGCATTACCCTGACCTCTAGTAATACTGTGAGAAATCTTGGAGTCATTTTTGATCAGGATATGTCATTCAAAGTGCATATTAAACAAATATGTAGGACTGCTTTTTTGCATTTACACAATATCTCTAAAATTAGAAAGGTCTTGTCTCAGAGTGATGCTGAAAAACTAATTCATGCATTTATTTCCTTATTATCAGGTTGTCCTAAAAGTTCCCTGAAAAACCTTCAGTTAATTCAAAATGCTGCAGCTAGAGTACTAACGGGGACTAGAAGGAGAGAGCATATCTCACCCATATTGGCCTCTCTTCACTGGCTTCCTGTTAATTCTAGAATAGAATTTAAAATTCTTCTTACTTATAAGGTTTTGAATAATCAGGTCCCATCTTATCTTAGGGACCTCATAGTACCATATCACCCCAATAGAGCGCTTCGCTCTCAGACTGCAGGCTTACTTGTAGTTCCTAGGGTTTGTAAGAGTAGAATGGGAGGCAGAGCCTTCAGCTTTCAGGCTCCTCTCCTGTGGAACCAGCTCCCAATTCGGATCAGGGAGACAGACACCCTCTCTACTTTTAAGATTAGGCTTAAAACTTTCTTTTTTGCTAAAGCTTATAGTTAGGGCTGGATCAGGTGACCCTGAACCATCCCTTAGTTATGCTGCTATAGACTTAGACTGCTGGGGGGTTTCCATGATGCACTGAGTGTTTCTTTCTCTTTTTGCTCTGTATGCACCACTCTGCATTTAATCATTAGTGATTGATCTCTGCTCCCCTCCACAGCATGTCTTTTTCCTGGTTCTCTCCCTCAGCCCCAACCAGTCCCAGCAGGAGACTGCCCCTCCCTGAGCCTGGTTCTGCTGGAGGTTTCTTCCTGTTAAAAGGGAGTTTTTCCTTCCCACTGTCGCCAAGTGCTTGCTCACAGGGGGTCGTTTTGACCATTGGGGTTTTTACATAATTATTGTATGGCCTTGCCTTACAATATAAAGCGCCTTGGGGCAACTGTTTGTTGTGATTTGGTGCTATATAAATAAAATTGATGATGAATTGATGATGATGATCATCACACAAGTGACAATCGGGCATAGCAACCTTCAACATGATGCACTGTTGCTGTTCTGTTTCATTCACCCGTTCACCTCATAACAGGAGCTTGCTATTTATGTGACATTTAATGTGTGTAAAGTAAGACACAAAGGGGTTGTATTTAATCTCTATCATGCATGTGTTTTGGGTGATTATCTGTCATTAACCATCCTGGTGTTCCATGCCTGTAAACCCAGGGAAGTTTAAAACCAATGTAAAAATAGTGAACAAATCAGATATTAAAATTTTGTATTTTTACCTTTCTGTTGAGTTTTATTTCAGTTTTTATTTTTGTTTTCATTTGTTTCATTGTAGTTTGAGAAGTATTGTGAATCCCTGTGGGTACAACAAGAGTGTATGGTTGTTGTGAAGTTGCCGTATTTAAACCAGATTTAAATATAGCACCATGTAAACAGCAGAAACACTCTGCGCTGAAATTTTGACTCAGTTTTCTGTGGTTTTACAGGTCAGTATGACAGAGTTTTATAAATGTCGATATATCACATGGGCTTATGTAACAACTGCAGCTATTGTAAACA